>NC_091158.1:47489300-47617536 GCF_040958095.1 Procambarus clarkii | reverse complement strand
TTTAAATACTCCGAAATTACCATCTCTTTTAAGGGTCTGAGTAGGTGGTGGAGCGGGTTAAGGCGTACCTGTTATGCCAGTTGCTGGAAGGCTTCTGTGCTGGCTAGGGTTCGAGTCTCCTGGTGGGAAAGTGTTCTAAAGTTGTATACTTCACTCTCGTGTTTAGAAGAGTTGTGCCTTAAGCATAGACACTGTGTCTTCCCATATTAACAGGGACTTGATGAAATAAACGTATAAATGACCCCTCACTTGCTCTAGTGCTCTTGGGAGGTGGTGATCTTTGGTGTATTTAAATACTCCGAAATTACCATCTCTTTTAAGGGTCTGAGTAGGTGGTGGAGCGGGTTAAGGCGTACCTGTTATGCCAGTTGCTGGAAGGCTTCTGTGCTGGCTAGGGTTCGAGTCTCCTGGTGGGAAAGTGTTCTAAAGTTGTATACTTCACTCTCGTGTTTAGAAGAGTTGTGCCTTAAGCATAGACACTGTGTCTTCCCATATTAACAGGGACTTGATGAAATAAACGTATAAATGACCCCTCACTTGCTCTAGTGCTCTTGGGAGGTGGTGATCTTTGGTGTATTTAAATACTCCTGAAATTACCATCTCTTTTAAGGGTCTGAGTAGGTGGTGGAGCGGGTTAAGGCGTACCTGTTATGCCAGTTGCTGGAATGGCTTCTGTGCTGGCTAGGGTTCGAGTCTCCTGGTGGGAAAGTGTTCTAAAGTTGTATACTTCACTCTCGTGTTTAGAAGAGTTGTGCCTTAAGCATAGACACTGTGTCTTCCCATATTAACAGGGACTTGATGAAATAAACGTATAAATGACCCCTCACTTGCTCTAGTGCTCTTGGGAGGTGGTGATCTTTGGTGTATTTAAATACTCTGAAATTACCATCTCTTTTAAGGGTCTGAGTAGGTGGTGGAGCGGGTTAAGGCGTACCTGTTATGCCAGTTGCTGGAAGGCTTCTGTGCTGGCTAGGGTTCGAGTCTCCTGGTGGGAAAGTGTTCTAAAGTTGTATACTTCACTCTCGTGTTTAGAAGAGTTGTGCCTTAAGCATAGACACTGTGTCTTCCCATATTAACAGGGACTTGATGAAATAAACGTATAAATGACCCCTCACTTGCTCTAGTGCTCTTGGGAGGTGGTGATCTTTGGTGTATTTAAATACTCCTGAAATTACCATCTCTTTTAAGGGTCTGAGTAGGTGGTGGAGCGGGTTAAGGCGTACCTGTTATGCCAGTTGCTGGAAGGCTTCTGTGCTGGCTAGGGTTCGAGTCTCCTGGTGGGAAAGTGTTCTAAAGTTGTATACTTCACTCTCGTGTTTAGAAGAGTTGTGCCTTAAGCATAGACACTGTGTCTTCCCATATTAACAGGGACTTGATGAAATAAACGTATAAATGACCCCTCACTTGCTCTAGTGCTCTTGGGAGGTGGTGATCTTTGGTGTATTTAAATACTCCGAAATTACCATCTCTTTTAAGGGTCTGAGTAGGTGGTGGAGCGGGTTAAGGCGTACCTGTTATGCCAGTTGCTGGAAGGCTTCTGTGCTGGCTAGGGTTCGAGTCTCCTGGTGGGAAAGTGTTCTAAAGTTGTATACTTCACTCTCGTGTTTAGAAGAGTTGTGCCTTAAGCATAGACACTGTGTCTTCCCATATTAACAGGGACTTGATGAAATAAACGTATAAATGACCCCTCACTTGCTCTAGTGCTCTTGGGAGGTGGTGATCTTTGGTGTATTTAAATACTCCGAAATTACCATCTCTTTTAAGGGTCTGAGTAGGTGGTGGAGCGGGTTAAGGCGTACCTGTTATGCCAGTTGCTGGAAGGCTTCTGTGCTGGCTAGGGTTCGAGTCTCCTGGTGGGAAAGTGTTCTAAAGTTGTATACTTCACTCTCGTGTTTAGAAGAGTTGTGCCTTAAGCATAGACACTGTGTCTTCCCATATTAACAGGGACTTGATGAAATAAACGTATAAATGACCCCTCACTTGCTCTAGTGCTCTTGGGAGGTGGTGATCTTTGGTGTATTTAAATACTCCGAAATTACCATCTCTTTTAAGGGTCTGAGTAGGTGGTGGAGCGGGTTAAGGCGTACCTGTTATGCCAGTTGCTGGAAGGCTTCTGTGCTGGCTAGGGTTCGAGTCTCCTGGTGGGAAAGTGTTCTAAAGTTGTATACTTCACTCTCGTGTTTAGAAGAGTTGTGCCTTAAGCATAGACACTGTGTCTTCCCATATTAACAGGGACTTGATGAAATAAACGTATAAATGACCCCTCACTTGCTCTAGTGCTCTTGGGAGGTGGTGATCTTTGGTGTATTTAAATACTCCGAAATTACCATCTCTTTTAAGGGTCTGAGTAGGTGGTGGAGCGGGTTAAGGCGTACCTGTTATGCCAGTTGCTGGAATGGCTTCTGTGCTGGCTAGGGTTCGAGTCTCCTGGTGGGAAAGTGTTCTAAAGTTGTATACTTCACTCTCGTGTTTAGAAGAGTTGTGCCTTAAGCATAGACACTGTGTCTTCCCATATTAACAGGGACTTGATGAAATAAACGTATAAATGACCCCTCACTTGCTCTAGTGCTCTTGGGAGGTGGTGATCTTTGGTGTATTTAAATACTCTGAAATTACCATCTCTTTTAAGGGTCTGAGTAGGTGGTGGAGCGGGTTAAGGCGTACCTGTTATGCCAGTTGCTGGAAGGCTTCTGTGCTGGCTAGGGTTCGAGTCTCCTGGTGGGAAAGTGTTCTAAAGTTGTATACTTCACTCTCGTGTTTAGAAGAGTTGTGCCTTAAGCATAGACACTGTGTCTTCCCATATTAACAGGGACTTGATGAAATAAACGTATAAATGACCCCTCACTTGCTCTAGTGCTCTTGGGAGGTGGTGATCTTTGGTGTATTTAAATACTCCGAAATTACCATCTCTTTTAAGGGTCTGAGTAGGTGGTGGAGCGGGTTAAGGCGTACCTGTTATGCCAGTTGCTGGAAGGCTTCTGTGCTGGCTAGGGTTCGAGTCTCCTGGTGGGAAAGTGTTCTAAAGTTGTATACTTCACTCTCGTGTTTAGAAGAGTTGTGCCTTAAGCATAGACACTGTGTCTTCCCATATTAACAGGGACTTGATGAAATAAACGTATAAATGACCCCTCACTTGCTCTAGTGCTCTTGGGAGCTGGTGATCTTTGGTGTATTTAAATACTCCAAAATTACCATCTCTTTTAAGGGTCTGAGTAGGTGGTGGAGCGGGTTAAGGCGTACCTGTTATGCCAGTTGCTGGAAGGCTTCTGTGCTGGCTAGGGTTCGAGTCTCCTGGTGGGAAAGTGTTCTAAAGTTGTATACTTCACTCTCGTGTTTAGAAGAGTTGTGCCTTAAGCATAGACACTGTGTCTTCCCATATTAACAGGGACTTGATGAAATAAACGTATAAATGACCCCTCACTTGCTCTAGTGCTCTTGGGAGGTGGTGATCTTTGGTGTATTTAAATACTCCGAAATTACCATCTCTTTTAAGGGTCTGAGTAGGTGGTGGAGCGGGTTAAGGCGTACCTGTTATGCCAGTTGCTGGAAGGCTTCTGTGCTGGCTAGGGTTCGAGTCTCCTGGTGGGAAAGTGTTCTAAAGTTGTATACTTCACTCTCGTGTTTAGAAGAGTTGTGCCTTAAGCATAGACACTGTGTCTTCCCATATTAACAGGGACTTGATGAAATAAACGTATAAATGACCCCTCACTTGCTCTAGTGCTCTTGGGAGGTGGTGATCTTTGGTGTATTTAAATACTCCCAAATTACCATCTCTTTTAAGGGTCTGAGTAGGTGGTGGAGCGGGTTAAGGCGTACCTGTTATGCCAGTTGCTGGAAGGCTTCTGTGCTGGCTAGGGTTCGAGTCTCCTGGTGGGAAAGTGTTCTAAAGTTGTATACTTCACTCTCGTGTTTAGAAGAGTTGTGCCTTAAGCATAGACACTGTGTCTTCCCATATTAACAGGGACTTGATGAAATAAACGTATAAATGACCCCTCACTTGCTCTAGTGCTCTTGGGAGGTGGTGATCTTTGGTGTATTTAAATACTCCGAAATTACCATCTCTTTTAAGGGTCTGAGTAGGTGGTGGAGCGGGTTAAGGCGTACCTGTTATGCCAGTTGCTGGAAGGCTTCTGTGCTGGCTAGGGTTCGAGTCTCCTGGTGGGAAAGTGTTCTAAAGTTGTATACTTCACTCTCGTGTTTAGAAGAGTTGTGCCTTAAGCATAGACACTGTGTCTTCCCATATTAACAGGGACTTGATGAAATAAACGTATAAATGACCCCTCACTTGCTCTAGTGCTCTTGGGAGGTGGTGATCTTTGGTGTATTTAAATACTCCGAAATTACCATCTCTTTTAAGGGTCTGAGTAGGTGGTGGAGCGGGTTAAGGCGTACCTGTTATGCCAGTTGCTGGAAGGCTTCTGTGCTGGCTAGGGTTCGAGTCTCCTGGTGGGAAAGTGTTCTAAAGTTGTATACTTCACTCTCGTGTTTAGAAGAGTTGTGCCTTAAGCATAGACACTGTGTCTTCCCATATTAACAGGGACTTGATGAAATAAACGTATAAATGACCCCTCACTTGCTCTAGTGCTCTTGGGAGGTGGTGATCTTTGGTGTATTTAAATACTCCGAAATTACCATCTCTTTTAAGGGTCTGAGTAGGTGGTGGAGCGGGTTAAGGCGTACCTGTTATGCCAGTTGCTGGAAGGCTTCTGTGCTGGCTAGGGTTCGAGTCTCCTGGTGGGAAAGTGTTCTAAAGTTGTATACTTCACTCTCGTGTTTAGAAGAGTTGTGCCTTAAGCATAGACACTGTGTCTTCCCATATTAACAGGGACTTGATGAAATAAACGTATAAATGACCCCTCACTTGCTCTAGTGCTCTTGGGAGGTGGTGATCTTTGGTGTATTTAAATACTCTGAAATTACCATCTCTTTTAAGGGTCTGAGTAGGTGGTGGAGCGGGTTAAGGCGTACCTGTTATGCCAGTTGCTGGAAGGCTTCTGTGCTGGCTAGGGTTCGAGTCTCCTGGTGGGAAAGTGTTCTAAAGTTGTATACTTCACTCTCGTGTTTAGAAGAGTTGTGCCTTAAGCATAGACACTGTGTCTTCCCATAATTAACAGGGACTTGATGAAATAAACGTATAAATGACCCCTCACTTGCTCTAGTGCTCTTGGGAGGTGGTGATCTTTGGTGTATTTAAATACTCCGAAATTACCATCTCTTTTAAGGGTCTGAGTAGGTGGTGGAGCGGGTTAAGGCGTACCTGTTATGCCAGTTGCTGGAAGGCTTCTGTGCTGGCTAGGGTTCGAGTCTCCTGGTGGGAAAGTGTTCTAAAGTTGTATACTTCACTCTCGTGTTTAGAAGAGTTGTGCCTTAAGCATAGACACTGTGTCTTCCCATATTAACAGGGACTTGATGAAATAAACGTATAAATGACCCCTCACTTGCTCTAGTGCTCTTGGGAGCTGGTGATCTTTGGTGTATTTAAATACTCCGAAATTACCATCTCTTTTAAGGGTCTGAGTAGGTGGTGGAGCGGGTTAAGGCGTACCTGTTATGCCAGTTGCTGGAAGGCTTCTGTGCTGGCTAGGGTTCGAGTCTCCTGGTGGGAAAGTGTTCTAAAGTTGTATACTTCACTCTCGTGTTTAGAAGAGTTGTGCCTTAAGCATAGACACTGTGTCTTCCCATATTAACAGGGACTTGATGAAATAAACGTATAAATGACCCCTCACTTGCTCTAGTGCTCTTGGGAGGTGGTGATCTTTGGTGTATTTAAATACTCCGAAATTACCATCTCTTTTAAGGGTCTGAGTAGGTGGTGGAGCGGGTTAAGGCGTACCTGTTATGCCAGTTGCTGGAAGGCTTCTGTGCTGGCTAGGGTTCGAGTCTCCTGGTGGGAAAGTGTTCTAAAGTTGTATACTTCACTCTCGTGTTTAGAAGAGTTGTGCCTTAAGCATAGACACTGTGTCTTCCCATATTAACAGGGACTTGATGAAATAAACGTATAAATGACCTCTCACTTGCTCTAGTGCTCTTGGAAGGTGGTGATCTTTGGTGTATTTAAATACTCCGAAATTACCATCTCTTTTAAGGGTCTGAGTAGGTGGTAGGAGCGGGTTAAGGCGTACCTGTTTATGCCAGTTGCTGGAAGGCTTCTGTGCTGGCTAGGGTTCGAGTCTCCTGGTGGGAAAGTGTTCTAAAGTTGTATACTTCACTCTCGTGTTTAGAAGAGTTGTGCCTTAAGCATAGACACTGTGTCTTCCCATATTAACAGGGACTTGATGAAATAAACGTATAAATGACCTCTCACTTGCTCTAGTGCTCTTGGAAGGTGGTGATCTTTGGTGTATTTAAATACTCCGAAATTACCATCTCTTTTAAGGGTCTGAGTAGGTGGTGGAGCGGGTTAAGGCGTACCTGTTATGCCAGTTGCTGGAAGGCTTCTGTGCTGGCTAGGGTTCGAGTCTCCTGGTGGGAAAGTGTTCTAAAGTTGTATACTTCACTCTCGTGTTTAGAAGAGTTGTGCCTTAAGCATAGACACTGTGTCTTCCCATATTAACAGGGACTTGATGAAATAAACGTATAAATGACCCCTCACTTGCTCTAGTGCTACTTGGGAGGTGGTGATCTTTGGTGTATTTAAATACTCCGAAATTACCATCTCTTTTAAGGGTCTGAGTAGGTGGTGGAGCGGGTTAAGGCGTACCTGTTATGCCAGTTGCTGGAAGGCTTCTGTGCTGGCTAGGGTTCGAGTCTCCTGGTGGGAAAGTGTTCTAAAGTTGTATACTTCACTCTCGTGTTTAGAAGAGTTGTGCCTTAAGCATAGACACTGTGTCTTCCCATATTAACAGGGACTTGATGAAATAAACGTATAAATGACCCCTCACTTGCTCTAGTGCTCTTGGGAGGTGGTGATCTTTGGTGTATTTAAATACTCCGAAATTACCATCTCTTTTAAGGGTCTGAGTAGGTGGTGGAGCGGGTTAAGGCGTACCTGTTATGCCAGTTGCTGGAAGGCTTCTGTGCTGGCTAGGGTTCGAGTCTCCTGGTGGGAAAGTGTTCTAAAGTTGTATACTTCACTCTCGTGTTTAGAAGAGTTGTGCCTTAAGCATAGACACTGTGTCTTCCCATATTAACAGGGACTTGATGAAATAAACGTATAAATGACCCCTCACTTGCTCTAGTGCTCTTGGGAGGTGGTGATCTTTGGTGTATTTAAATACTCCTGAAATTACCATCTCTTTTAAGGGTCTGAGTAGGTGGTGGAGCGGGTTAAGGCGTACCTGTTATGCCAGTTGCTGGAAGGCTTCTGTGCTGGCTAGGGTTCGAGTCTCCTGGTGGGAAAGTGTTCTAAAGTTGTATACTTCACTCTCGTGTTTAGAAGAGTTGTGCCTTAAGCATAGACACTGTGTCTTCCCATATTAACAGGGACTTGATGAAATAAACGTATAAATGACCCCTCACTTGCTCTAGTGCTCTTGGGAGGTGGTGATCTTTGGTGTATTTAAATACTCCGAAATTACCATCTCTTTTAAGGGTCTGAGTAGGTGGTAGGAGCGGGTTAAGGCGTACCTGTTATGCCAGTTGCTGGAAGGCTTCTGTGCTGGCTAGGGTTCGAGTCTCCTGGTGGGAAAGTGTTCTAAAGTTGTATACTTCACTCTCGTGTTTAGAAGAGTTGTGCCTTAAGCATAGACACTGTGTCTTCCCATATTAACAGGGACTTGATGAAATAAACGTATAAATGACCCTCTCACTTGCTCTAGTGCTCTTGGAAGGTGGTGATCTTTGGTGTATTTAAATACTCCGAAATTACCATCTCTTTTAAGGGTCTGAGTAGGTGGTAGGAGCGGGTTAAGGCGTACCTGTTATGCCAGTTGCTGGAAGGCTTCTGTGCTGGCTAGGGTTCGAGTCTCCTGGTGGGAAAGTGTTCTAAAGTTGTATACTTCACTCTCGTGTTTAGAAGAGTTGTGCCTTAAGCATAGACACTGTGTCTTCCCATATTAACAGGGACTTGATGAAATAAACGTATAAATGACCTCTCACTTGCTCTAGTGCTCTTGGGAGGTGGTGATCTTTGGTGTATTTAAATACTCCGAAATTACCATCTCTTTTAAGGGTCTGAGTAGGTGGTAGAGCGGGTTAAGGCGTACCTGTTTATGCCAGTTGCTGGAAGGCTTCTGTGCTGGCTAGGGTTCGAGTCTCCTGGTGGGAAAGTGTTCTAAAGTTGTATACTTCACTCTCGTGTTTAGAAGAGTTGTGCCTTAAGCATAGACACTGTGTCTTCCCATATTAACAGGGACTTGATGAAATAAACGTATAAATGACCCCTCACTTGCTCTAGTGCTCTTGGGAGGTGGTGATCTTTGGTGTATTTAAATACTCCGAAATTACCATCTCTTTTAAGGGTCTGAGTAGGTGGTAGGAGCGGGTTAAGGCGTACCTGTTATGCCAGTTGCTGGAAGGCTTCTGTGCTGGCTAGGGTTCGAGTCTCCTGGTGGGAAAGTGTTCTAAAGTTGTATACTTCACTCTCGTGTTTAGAAGAGTTGTGCCTTAAGCATAGACACTGTGTCTTCCCATATTAACAGGGACTTGATGAAATAAACGTATAAATGACCTCTCACTTGCTCTAGTGCTCTTGGGAAGGTGGTGATCTTTGGTGTATTTAAATACTCCGAAATTACCATCTCTTTTAAGGGTCTGAGTAGGTGGTGGAGCGGGTTAAGGCGTACCTGTTATGCCAGTTGCTGGAAGGCTTCTGTGCTGGCTAGGGTTCGAGTCTCCTGGTGGGAAAGTGTTCTAAAGTTGTATACTTCACTCTCGTGTTTAGAAGAGTTGTGCCTTAAGCATAGACACTGTGTCTTCCCATATTAACAGGGACTTGATGAAATAAACGTATAAATGACCCCTCACTTGCTCTAGTGCTCTTGGGAGGTGGTGATCTTTGGTGTATTTAAATACTCCGAAATTACCATCTCTTTTAAGGGTCTGAGTAGGTGGTGGAGCGGGTTAAGGCGTACCTGTTATGCCAGTTGCTGGAAGGCTTCTGTGCTGGCTAGGGTTCGAGTCTCCTGGTGGGAAAGTGTTCTAAAGTTGTATACTTCACTCTCGTGTTTAGAAGAGTTGTGCCTTAAGCATAGACACTGTGTCTTCCCATATTAACAGGGACTTGATGAAATAAACGTATAAATGACCCCTCACTTGCTCTAGTGCTCTTGGGAGGTGGTGATCTTTGGTGTATTTAAATACTCCTGAAATTACCATCTCTTTTAAGGGTCTGAGTAGGTGGTGGAGCGGGTTAAGGCGTACCTGTTATGCCAGTTGCTGGAAGGCTTCTGTGCTGGCTAGGGTTCGAGTCTCCTGGTGGGAAAGTGTTCTAAAGTTGTATACTTCACTCTCGTGTTTAGAAGAGTTGTGCCTTAAGCATAGACACTGTGTCTTCCCATATTAACAGGGACTTGATGAAATAAACGTATAAATGACCCCTCACTTGCTCTAGTGCTCTTGGGAGGTGGTGATCTTTGGTGTATTTAAATACTCCTGAAATTACCATCTCTTTTAAGGGTCTGAGTAGGTGGTGGAGCGGGTTAAGGCGTACCTGTTATGCCAGTTGCTGGAAGGCTTCTGTGCTGGCTAGGGTTCGAGTCTCCTGGTGGGAAAGTGTTCTAAAGTTGTATACTTCACTCTCGTGTTTAGAAGAGTTGTGCCTTAAGCATAGACACTGTGTCTTCCCATATTAACAGGGACTTGATGAAATAAACGTATAAATGACCCCTCACTTGCTCTAGTGCTCTTGGGAGGTGGTGATCTTTGGTGTATTTAAATACTCCGAAATTACCATCTCTTTTAAGGGTCTGAGTAGGTGGTGGAGCGGGTTAAGGCGTACCTGTTATGCCAGTTGCTGGAAGGCTTCTGTGCTGGCTAGGGTTCGAGTCTCCTGGTGGGAAAGTGTTCTAAAGTTGTATACTTCACTCTCGTGTTTAGAAGAGTTGTGCCTTAAGCATAGACACTGTGTCTTCCCATATTAACAGGGACTTGATGAAATAAACGTATAAATGACCCCTCACTTGCTCTAGTGCTCTTGGGAGGTGGTGATCTTTGGTGTATTTAAATACTCCGAAATTACCATCTCTTTTAAGGGTCTGAGTAGGTGGTGGAGCGGGTTAAGGCGTACCTGTTATGCCAGTTGCTGGAAGGCTTCTGTGCTGGCTAGGGTTCGAGTCTCCTGGTGGGAAAGTGTTCTAAAGTTGTATACTTCACTCTCGTGTTTAGAAGAGTTGTGCCTTAAGCATAGACACTGTGTCTTCCCATATTAACAGGGACTTGATGAAATAAACGTATAAATGACCCCTCACTTGCTCTAGTGCTCTTGGGAGGTGGTGATCTTTGGTGTATTTAAATACTCCCGAAATTACCATCTCTTTTAAGGGTCTGAGTAGGTGGTAGAGCGGGTTAAGGCGTACCTGTTATGCCAGTTGCTGGAAGGCTTCTGTGCTGGCTAGGGTTCGAGTCTCCTGGTGGGAAAGTGTTCTAAAGTTGTATACTTCACTCTCGTGTTTAGAAGAGTTGTGCCTTAAGCATAGACACTGTGTCTTCCCATATTAACAGGGACTTGATGAAATAAACGTATAAATGACCTCTCACTTGCTCTAGTGCTCTTGGAAGGTGGTGATCTTTGGTGTATTTAAATACTCCGAAATTACCATCTCTTTTAAGGGTCTGAGTAGGTGGTGGAGCGGGTTAAGGCGTACCTGTTATGCCAGTTGCTGGAAGGCTTCTGTGCTGGCTAGGGTTCGAGTCTCCTGGTGGGAAAGTGTTCTAAAGTTGTATACTTCACTCTCGTGTTTAGAAGAGTTGTGCCTTAAGCATAGACACTGTCTTCCCATATTAACAGGGACTTGATGAAATAAACGTATAAATGACCCCTCACTTGCTCTTGGGAGGTGGTGATCTTTGGTGTATTAAAATACTCCGAAATTACCATCTCTTTTAAGGGTCTGAGTAGGTGGTGGAGCGGGTTAAGGCGTACCTGTTATGCCAGTTGCTGGAAGGCTTCTGTGCTGGCTAGGGTTCGAGTCTCCTGTTGGGAAAGTGTTCTAAAGTTGTATACTTCACTCTCGTGTTTAGAAGAGTTGTGCCTTAAGCATAGACACTGTGTCTTCCCATATTAACAGGGACTTGATGAAATAAACGTATAAATGACCCCTCACTTGCTCCAATGCTCTTGGGAGATCTTTGGTGTATTTAAATACTCCGAAATTACCATCTCTTTTAAGGGTCTGAGTAGGTGGTGGAGCGGGTTAAGGCGTACCTGTTATGCCAGTTACTATAAGGCTTCTGTGCTAGCTAAGGTTCGAGTCTCCTGGTGGGAAAGTGTTCTAAAGTTGTATACTTCACTCTCGTGTTTAGAAGAGTTGTGCCTTAATCATAGACACTGTGTCTTCCCATATTAACAGGGACTTGATGAAATAAACGTATAAATGACCCCTCACTTGCTCTAGTGCTCTTGGGAGGTGGTGATCTTTGGTGTATTTAAATACTCCGAAATTACCATCTCTTTTAAGGGTCTGAGTAGGTGGTGGAGCGGGTTAAGGCGTACCTGTTATGCCAGTTGCTGGAAGGCTTCTGTGCTGGCTAGGGTTCGAGTCTCCTGGTGGGAAAGTGTTCTAAAGTTGTATACTTCACTCTCGTGTTTAGAAGAGTTGTGCCTTAAGCATAGACACTGTGTCTTCCCATATTAACAGGGACTTGATGAAATAAACGTATAAATGACCCCTCACTTGCTCTAGTGCTCTTGGGAGGTGGTGATCTTTGGTGTATTTAAATACTCTGAAATTACCATCTCTTTTAAGGGTCTGAGTAGGTGGTGGAGCGGGTTAAGGCGTACCTGTTATGCCAGTTGCTGGAAGGCTTCTGTGCTGGCTAGGGTTCGAGTCTCCTGGTGGGAAAGTGTTCTAAAGTTGTATACTTCACTCTCGTGTTTAGAAGAGTTGTGCCTTAAGCATAGACACTGTGTCTTCCCAAATTAACAGGGACTTGATGAAATAAACGTTTAAATGACCCCTCACTTGCTCTAGTGCTCTTGGGAGGTGGTGATCTTTGGTGTATTTAAATACTCCGAAATTACCATCTCTTTTAAGGGTCTGAGTAGGTGGTGGAGCGGGTTAAGGCGTACCTGTTATGCCAGTTGCTGGAAGGCTTCTGTGCTGGCTAGGGTTCGAGTCTCCTGGTGGGAAAGTGTTCTAAAGTTGTATACTTCACTCTCGTGTTTAGAAGAGTTGTGCCTTAAGCATAGACACTGTGTCTTCCCATATTAACAGGGACTTGATGAAATAAACGTATAAATGACCCCTCACTTGCTCTAGTGCTCTTGGGAGGTGGTGATCTTTGGTGTATTTAAATACTCCAAAATTACCATCTCTTTTAAGGGTCTGAGTAGGTGGTGGAGCGGGTTAAGGCGTACCTGTTATGCCAGTTGCTGGAAGGCTTCTGTGCTGGCTAGGGTTCGAGTCTCCTGGTGGGAAAGTGTTCTAAAGTTGTATACTTCACTCTCGTGTTTAGAAGAGTTGTGCCTTAAGCATAGACACTGTGTCTTCCCATATTAACAGGGACTTGATGAAATAAACGTATAAATGACCCCTCACTTGCTCTAGTGCTCTTGGGAGGTGGTGATCTTTGGTGTATTTAAATACTCCGAAATTACCATCTCTTTTAAGGGTCTGAGTAGGTGGTGGAGCGGGTTAAGGCGTACCTGTTATGCCAGTGGCTGGAAGGCTTCTGTGCTGGCTAGGGTTCGAGTCTCCTGGTGGGAAAGTGTTCTAAAGTTGTATACTTCACTCTCGTGTTTAGAAGAGTTGTGCCTTAAGCATAGACACTGTGTCTTCCCATATTAACAGGGACTTGATGAAATAAACGTATAAATGACCCCTCACTTGCTCTAGTGCTCTTGGGAGGTGGTGATCTTTGGTGTATTTAAATACTCCCAAATTACCATCTCTTTTAAGGGTCTGAGTAGGTGGTAGAGCGGGTTAAGGCGTACCTGTTTTGCCAGTTGCTGGAAGGCTTCTGTGCTGGCTAGGGTTCGAGTCTCCTGGTGGGAAAGTGTTCTAAAGTTGTATACTTCACTCTCGTGTTTAGAAGAGTTGTGCCTTAAGCATAGACACTGTGTCTTCCCATATTAACAGGGACTTGATGAAATAAACGTATAAATGACCTCTCACTTGCTCTAGTGCTCTTGGAAGGTGGTGATCTTTGGTGTATTTAAATACTCCGAAATTACCATCTCTTTTAAGGTTCTGAGTAGGTGGTGGAGCGGGTTAAGGCGTACCTGTTATGCCAGTTGCTGGAAGGCTTCTGTGCTGGCTAGGGTTCGAGTCTCCTGGTGGGAAAGTGTTCTAAAGTTGTATACTTCACTCTCGTGTTTAGAAGAGTTGTGCCTTAAGCATAGACACTGTCTTCCCATATTAACAGGGACTTGATGAAATAAACGTATAAATGACCCCTCACTTGCTCTTGGGAGGTGGTGATCTTTGGTGTATTAAAATACTCCGAAATTACCATCTCTTTTAAGGGTCTGAGTAGGTGGTGGAGCGGGTTAAGGCGTACCTGTTATGCCAGTTGCTGGAAGGCTTCTGTGCTGGCTAGGGTTCGAGTCTCCTGTTGGGAAAGTGTTCTAAAGTTGTATACTTCACTCTCGTGTTTAGAAGAGTTGTGCCTTAAGCATAGACACTGTGTCTTCCCATATTAACAGGGACTTGATGAAATAAACGTATAAATGACCCCTCACTTGCTCCAATGCTCTTGGGAGATCTTTGGTGTATTTAAATACTCCGAAATTACCATCTCTTTTAAGGGTCTGAGTAGGTGGTGGAGCGGGTTAAGGCGTACCTGTTATGCCAGTTACTATAAGGCTTCTGTGCTAGCTAAGGTTCGAGTCTCCTGGTGGGAAAGTGTTCTAAAGTTGTATACTTCACTCTCGTGTTTAGAAGAGTTGTGCCTTAATCATAGACACTGTGTCTTCCCATATTAACAGGGACTTGATGAAATAAACGTATAAATGACCCCTCACTTGCTCTAGTGCTCTTGGGAGGTGGTGATCTTTGGTGTATTTAAATACTCCGAAATTACCATCTCTTTTAAGGGTCTGAGTAGGTGGTGGAGCGGGTTAAGGCGTACCTGTTATGCCAGTTGCTGGAAGGCTTCTGTGCTGGCTAGGGTTCGAGTCTCCTGGTGGGAAAGTGTTCTAAAGTTGTATACTTCACTCTCGTGTTTAGAAGAGTTGTGCCTTAAGCATAGACACTGTGTCTTCCCATATTAACAGGGACTTGATGAAATAAACGTATAAATGACCCCTCACTTGCTCTAGTGCTCTTGGGAGGTGGTGATCTTTGGTGTATTTAAATACTCCGAAATTACCATCTCTTTTAAGGGTCTGAGTAGGTGGTGGAGCGGGTTAAGGCATACCTGTTATGCCAGTTGCTGGAAGGCTTCTGTGCTGGCTAGGGTTCGAGTCTCCTGGTGGGAAAGTGTTCTAAAGTTGTATACTTCACTCTCGTGTTTAGAAGAGTTGTGCCTTAAGCATAGACACTGTGTCTTCCCATATTAACAGGCACTTGATGAAATAAACGTATAAATGACCCCTCACTTGCTCTAGTGCTCTTGGGAGGTGGTGATCTTTGGTGTATTTAAATACTCCGAAATTACCATCTCTTTTAAGGGTCTGAGTAGGTGGTGGAGCGGGTTAAGGCGTACCTGTTATGCCAGTTGCTGGAAGGCTTCTGTGTTGGCTAGGGTTCGAGTCTCCTGGTGGGAAAGTGTTCTAAAGTTGTATACGTCATTCTCGTGTTTAGAAGAGTTGTGCCTTAAGCATAGACACTGTGTCTTCCCATATTAACAGGGACTTGATGAAATAAACGTATAAATGACCCCTCACTTGCTCTAGTGCTCTTGGGAGGTGGTGATCTTTGGTGTATTTAAATACTCCGAAATTACCATCTCTTTTAAGGGTCTGAGTAGGTGGTGGAGCGGGTTAAGGCGTACCTGTTATGCCAGTTGCTGGAAGGCTTCTGTGCTGGCTAGGGTTCGAGTCTCCTGGTGGGAAAGTGTTCTAAAGTTGTATACTTCACTCTCGTGTTTAGAAGAGTTGTGCCTTAAGCATAGACACTGTGTCTTCCCATATTAACAGGGACTTGATGAAATAAACGTATAAATGACCCCTCACTTGCTCTAGTGCTCTTGGGAGGTGGTGATCTTTGGTGTATTTAAATACTCCCAAATTACCATCTCTTTTAAGGGTCTGAGTAGGTGGTAGAGCGGGTTAAGGCGTACCTGTTTTGCCAGTTGCTGGAAGGCTTCTGTGCTGGCTAGGGTTCGAGTCTCCTGGTGGGAAAGTGTTCTAAAGTTGTATACTTCACTCTCGTGTTTAGAAGAGTTGTGCCTTAAGCATAGACACTGTGTCTTCCCATATTAACAGGGACTTGATGAAATAAACGTATAAATGACCTCTCACTTGCTCTAGTGCTCTTGGAAGGTGGTGATCTTTGGTGTATTTAAATACTCCGAAATTACCATCTCTTTTAAGGGTCTGAGTAGGTGGTGGAGCGGGTTAAGGCGTACCTGTTATGCCAGTTGCTGGAAGGCTTCTGTGCTGGCTAGGGTTCGAGTCTCCTGGTGGGAAAGTGTTCTAAAGTTGTATACTTCACTCTCGTGTTTAGAAGAGTTGTGCCTTAAGCATAGACACTGTCTTCCCATATTAACAGGGACTTGATGAAATAAACGTATAAATGACCCCTCACTTGCTCTTGGGAGGTGGTGATCTTTGGTGTATTAAAATACTCCGAAATTACCATCTCTTTTAAGGGTCTGAGTAGGTGGTGGAGCGGGTTAAGGCGTACCTGTTATGCCAGTTGCTGGAAGGCTTCTGTGCTGGCTAGGGTTCGAGTCTCCTGGTGGGAAAGTGTTCTAAAGTTGTATACTTCACTCTCGTGTTTAGAAGAGTTGTGCCTTAAGCATAGACACTGTGTCTTCCCATATTAACAGGGACTTGATGAAATAAACGTATAAATGACCCCTCACTTGCTCCAATGCTCTTGGGAGGTGGTGATCTTTGGTGTATTTAAATACTCCGAAATTACCATCTCTTTTCAGGGTCTGAGTAGGTGGTGGAGCGGGTTAAGGCGTACCTGTTATGCCAGTTACTATAAGGCTTCTGTGCTAGCTAAGGTTCGAGTCTCCTGGTGGGAAAGTGTTCTAAAGTTGTATTCTTCACTCTCGTGTTTAGAAGAGTTGTGCCTTAATCATAGACACTGTGTCTTCCCATATTAACAGGGACTTGATGAAATAAACGTATAAATGACCCCTCACTTGCTCTAGTGCTCTTGGGAGGTGGTGATATTTGGTGTATTTAAATACTCCGAAATTACCATCTCTTTTAAGGGTCTGAGTAGGTGGTGGAGCGGGTTAAGGCGTACCTGTTATGCCAGTTGCTGGAAGGCTTCTGTGCTGGCTAGGGTTCGAGTCTCCTGGTGGGAAAGTGTTCTAAAGTTGTATACTTCACTCTCGTGTTTAGAAGAGTTGTGCCTTAAGCATAGACACTGTGTCTTCCCATATTAACAGGGACTTGATGAAATAAACGTATAAATGACCCCTCAATTGCTCTAGTGCTCTTGGGAGGTGGTGATCTTTGGTGTATTTAAATACTCCGAAATTACCATCTCTTTTAAGGGTCTGAGTAGGTGGTGGAGCGGGTTAAGGCATACCTGTTATGCCAGTTGCTGGAAGGCTTCTGTGCTGGCTAGGGTTCGAGTCTCCTGGTGGGAAAGTGTTCTAAAGTTGTATATTTCACTCTCGTGTTTAGAAGAGTTGTGCCTTAAGCATAGACACTGTGTCTTCCCATATTAACAGGGACTTGATGAAATAAACGTATAAATGACCCCTCACTTGCTCTAGTGCTCTTGGGAGGTGGTGATCTTTGGTGTATTTAAATACTCTGAAATTACCATCTCTTTTAAGGGTCTGAGTAGGTGGTGGAGCGGGTTAAGGCGTACCTGTTATGCCAGTTGCTGGAAGGCTTCTGTGCTGGCTAGGGTTCGAGTCTCCTGGTGGGAAAGTGTTCTAAAGTTGTATACTTCACTCTCGTGTTTAGAAGAGTTGTGCCTTAAGCATAGACACTGTGTCTTCCCATATTAACAGGGACTTGATGAAATAAACGTATAAATGACCCCTCACTTGCTCTAGTGCTCTTGGGAGGTGGTGATCTTTGGTGTATTTAAATACTCCGAAATTACCATCTCTTTTAAGGGTCTGAGTAGGTGGTGGAGCGGGTTAAGGCGTACCTGTTATGCCAGTTACTATAAGGCTTCTGTGCTGGCTAAGGTTCGAGTCTCCTGGTGGGAAAGTGTTCTAAAGTTGTATACTTCACTCTCGTGTTTAGAAGAGTTGTGCCTTAAGCATAGACACTGTGTCTTCCCATATTAACAGGGACTTGATGAAATAAACATATAAATGACCCCTCACTTGCTCTAGTGCTCTTGGGAGGTGGTGATCTTTGGTGTATTTAAATACTCCGAAATTACCATCTCTTTTAAGGGTCTGAGTAGGTGGTGGAGCGGGTTAAGGCGTACCTGTTATGCCAGTTGCTGGAAGGCTTCTGTGCTGGCTAGGGTTCGAGTCTCCTGGTGGGAAAGTGTTCAAAAGTTGTAAACTTCACTCTCGTGTTTAGAAGAGTTGTGCCTTAAGCATAGACACTGTGTCTTCCCATATTAACAGGGACTTGATGAAATAAACGTATAAATGACCCCTCACTTGCTCTAGTGCTCTTGGGAGGTGGTGATCTTTGGTGTATTTAAATACTCCGAAATTACCATCTCTTTTAAGGGTCTGAGTAGGTGGTGGAGCGGGTTAAGGCGTACCTGTAATACCAGTTGCTGGAAGGCTTCTGTGCTGGCTAGGGTTCGAGTCTCCTGGTGGGAAAGTGTTCTAAAGTTGTATATATATATATATATATATATATATATATATATATATATATATATATATATATATATATATATATATATATATATATATATATGCGAACAAGCCTGAATGGTCCCCAGGACTATATGCGAATGAAAACTCACACCCGAGTCACTTCTGGGGTGTGAGTTTTCATTCATATATATATATATATATATATATATATATATATATATATATATATATATATATATATATATATATATATATATATATATATATATATATATATATATATATATGTCGTACCTAGTAGCCAGAACTCACTTCTCAGCCTACTATGCAAGGCCCGATTTGCCTAATAAGCCAAGTTTTCATGAATTAATATATTTTCTCTAATTTTTTTCTTATGAAATGATAAAGCTACCCATTTCAATATGTATGAGGACAATTGTTTTTTATTGGAGATAAAATTAAAGTAGATATATGACCGAACCTAACCAACCCTACCTAACCTAACCTAACCTATCTTTATAGGTTAGGTTAGGTTAGGTAGCCGAAAAAGTTAGGTTAGGTTAGGTAGGTTAGGTAGTCGAAAAACAATTAATTCTTGAAATCTTGGCTTATTAGGCAAATCGGGCCTTGCATAGTAGGCTGAGAAGTGAGTTCTGGCTACTAGGTACGACATATATATATATATATATATATATATATATATATATATATATATATGTCGTAGGTGCTCATATATATATATATATATATATATATATATATATATATATATATATGTCGTAGCTAGTAGCCAGAATGCACTTCTCAGCCTACTAAGCAAGGCCCGATTTGCCTAATAAGCCAAGTTTTCATGAATTAATTGTTTTTCGACTACCTAACCTAATCTAACCTAACTTTTTCTGCCACCTAACCTAACTTAACCTATTAAGATAGGTTAGGTTAGGTAGGGTTGGTTAGGTTCGGTCATATATCTACGTTAATTTTAGCTCCAATAAAAAAAAATTTACCTCATACATAATGAAATGGGTAGCTTTATCATTTCATAAGAAAAAAATTAGAGAAAATATACTAATTCATGAAAACTGGGCTTATTAGGCAAATGGGGCCTTGCATAGTAGGCTGAGAAGTGCGTTCTGGCTACTAGGTACGACATATATATATATATTTATATATATATATATATATATATATATATATATGTCGTACCTAGTAGCCAGAACTCACTTCTCAGCCTACTATTCAAGGCCCGATTTGCCTAATAAGCCAAGTTTTCCTGAATTAATATATTTACTATAATTTTTTTCTTATGAAATGATAAAACAACCCTTTTCTCTATGTATGAGGTCAATTTTTTTTTATTGAACTTAAAATTAACGTAGATATATGACCGAACCTAACCAACCCTACCTAACCTAACCTAACCTATATTTATAGGTAAGGTTAGGTTAGGTAGCCAAAAAAAGCTAGGTTAGGTTAGGTTAGGTAGGTTAGGTAGACGAAAAAACATTAATTCATGAAAACTTGGCTTATTAGGCAAATCGGGCCTTGAATAGTAGGCTGAGAAGTGCGTTCTGGCTATTAGGTACGACATATATATATATATATATATATATATATATATATATATATATATATATATATATATATATATATATATATATATATATATATATATATATATATATATATATATATATATATATCAATCCACCTATCTTTTTTCCATCCATCCATCTATGCAGCCATTTATCCTACAATCTATATATTCATCTATTTTTCTATCCATCCATCTATTCATCTCTTTATCAATCCATTTTTCTGTCCATCTAACTACTCATCTGTCTTTATATCTATCCATCCACCAATCTTTCTATTTATTACACAAAAAATTAATAACACTATCGAGATGCATCAATGAGAAAATGCGTAACAGCCGTGACTAGGGTTCGAACCATTGTTCTGGGTGTTCCCAGGCACACACTGTAGACGACTAGGCAACGACATGGTCAAAATGATTGCAACCTGGAGTACTAATGCACCATGTACGATTCCTAAGGCTTCCACTGATGTTGAACCAGGGTTTTCACACACTTCTCCCATGCACTCTGGCTCTGTCATCTCGGAATGTTCTACCTCTGACGCTCCTCCCTCAATACACAGAGAGCATGTGTCTGGGAACACCAGCATATAGGTTCAAACCCTCATCACGGCTCCTACGGATTATTTATTTACTCATCTGCCTATTAGTCTATCTATTCCGTGTCTCTCCCATTCTTTTCCTCTATCTTTATCTCTGCCTCTCTCTTAATCTCTGTCTATCTGTCTCTAGCAGTGTTTCTGTTTCTGAGTTTCTGTGTGTGAGAGAGAGCTCTGTCAGTGCACTAAGTCTTTGCTTGATGTTATTGATGTTGAGCTTGCAAGTGTTAAACTTTAGGTACCAAATAACGGAGTTATCAAGTTGGTTATCATTGGACTCGCTACAACGAGATGAGTACAAGGAGGACAACAGTTGCGACACGGGGCACTTGGGTCAGCTGTAATCGATAATGCAGAAGACTGTTACAAGGGGAGACATACTACTCAACCAGTGGGAAAAATATTGCTGTAGAGTGGTAGGGGGGGGGGTGAAAATGAGGTTTCCCCTCACAAAACCGTTGGAAGGCCTGATCACAAAACCCTCCACCTCGAACAACTAGTCAATATGTGAGAAGCAGTAACGCAAGGCTTGGCTCCACCAGCAGAAACTCTTGCCACAACGAATCAGAGAGAAGTATAAAAGTGGCGGGAGAGGCCTGTGGTTTTCATTGACCAAGACGAAATGAAGTCATAGGATCCACAAGGTGCCCACAGCTACTCAATGAAGCGCCTTGTGCTAGCATTCTCGTCAGGACATTTAGGGAGAAAGCAGGCCGTCTTCAAGAGCTCGACGGAAGGCCTCTATTTGCCATTGTCCTGAAGTATTGTTATCCTCACACCAGTAATTATTACTGGAACCGGAACGCTGAGATATTGCTGGAGTTTAAACGACATAATTTCCTTCAGCAAGAATAAATTAACGATAATACGACACGTTTTGGAGATTCCAGTGACCATGTGTGTTGCCCTGATGGACTAGCAGTGTTAAGATCGCTAGATTAGAATCACGTGTAAGCTTCTGAACGTGAGTAGTGAAACCCCTTAGAGGAAGTTAAAAAAAAAAACGAGTGTACGTCTATTGTGCTGCATAGTGGAAGCAGTAATGGCTCAGTTAATGGAAGTCTGATTTGTAGGATGATTGTCCAGTCATCTGAGGAACAATCAAGTATTGGAAATTTCTGACACTTATTTATTAACACTTAGTACTTTATGAAACTATTCTTGTACTATGTATTATAATCCATTAACTCTACTAACCAATAGTTTAGTAATCTTGAGTTCATTTTATTAAAGCATAGTAATAACTCATTTTCCCTAGAAATTATGGCGTACTGTTGCATCAACCCAAACAGCTGGGGGAAAATGTTTACCTTTACGTGAATTGCATTAAATTCACTTTACTTCAGCATTCCTTAATAAGAATTATTACCTGATCATAGATTTATAGTTGATTAATCCATATATTATTATTTGCTGGAAATATTCAATACAGCTTAATCCTACTATTCCAGTGAATACCTGAATAACGAATTTCTACTCTTTATATTCTCGCCCATATGAACACGGATTCATTTAAATTATTTGTACAGCAAGAACTTATTTGTTGTCATGTAAGACAACTTAACATCGTTTAATCTATATGAATTAAAATAGAAATATTCGTTTGTTCATAATCGCTAATCTCCGGAATTTCTTCACCAATTGCTTTGAAATTTTCCCACAACGTTCCATTCGCATCCGAACAGGTTTTTATATACATACTATATAGACGTCACGTCTGTGACGGTAAAATTCCTGCTTTTTCTGAAAAACTGTGTTTTTCATTGGAGGGAAATCTTCGAAACCTCTTTACCGGTGGCGTTGAAATTTGGACACAACGTTGCATTCGAATAGGCGCGTCTTTTTATGTAGCTACTATATACCTGCCTCACCTATGACAAGAAAAAAAGGCTTATTTTGTAAAACAGCGCCATCTGTTGGTCGTAAGAGCAACATACGCTGTAATCTCCGAAATTTCTTCACTGATTGCTTTGAAATTTTGACACAATGTTGCATTTGAATAGGAGCGTCTTTTCATATACCTACAATATAAATGCCACCCCAGTGACAGGTAAAAACATGCGTTTTTGATAAACAGCGCCATATGTTACACATAAGATCAACCATGCTATGCTAAATATGTTATGATTCCATTTCAATGTTTCTGATTTCATTGATAAATGAAATTTTCATAAATTTCGATTTATTTTAATTTTGATTTAATTATTTTGTGTAACATTGTGTAGGAATTGAGTTTTCTTGTTAACCATACCGTTCATTTCTTGAGTATAGTTTGTTTTTCTATTTTTTCATTATTTTTCATTTCGTTTTTGAACTTTTTTTCTTATATTTCAGTGATGGGGACATCTGGGGCCAGATTCACGAAACAGTTATGCAAGTACTTACGAGAGTGTACATTGATGGCTTTAGTTGCATTTATTAACAGTTTACAAGCATGAAAACTTGTCAATCAACTGTTGTTATTGTTATAAACAGCCTCCTGGTACTTCGATCATTAACTGTTTAATAATTATAAACAAAGCTGCCAAAGATTGAGAAGAGATGTACAGGATCGTAAGTGTTTGCCTAACTTCTTTGTGAATCTAGTCCCAGATCATTTGATGTTCCCAATTTTCTGATGGGAACATCAGATCATTTGATCATCAGACGAGGAAATGGGGAATGGTGGGAAGGACGAAAGGACTGGGGAGGCGGTAATGCTGGGGAAAGACGAGGGGACAGGGGAGTTGGGGATGGTGGGGACGAGAGGAATGGAGAATGGTTGAGATGACAAGGGGACAGGATAGTAGGGAGGACGGGGGAGGAGGGGAATGGTAGGGAGAACGAAGGGACAGGGAGGGGGGAATGGTAGGGAGGACTAAGGGACGGGAGAGTAAGAGATTGTGTGGAGGACGAGGGGATGGTGGAGTAGAGGGGATGGTGGAGTGGAGGATGAAGGGGAGGAAAAAGGAACGAGGGAGTGAGGAATGATTGGGAGAACGAGGGAACGGGGGAGAGGGGGCGAATGGTAGGGAGGACTAGGGGACGGGAGAGTAAGAGATTGTGTGGAGGACGAGGGGATGGTGGAGTAGAGAATGGTTAGGAAGTCGAGGGGATGCTGGAGTGTAGGATGAAGGGGAGGAAAAAGGAACGAGGGAGTGAGGAATAGTTGGGAGGACGAGGGGACCAGGGAGGGGGGAATGTTGGGAAGGACTGGGAGACAGGGGAAGGTTGCTGTGGCTCAGCAACGCACATGCGTTGCTGAGCCACAGCAACGCGTGGCCGGGTACAGCTAGTCTATATAAATAAAAATCAAAATGTTCGTTTGTTCAAAATCGCTAATCTTCGAAAGTTATTCACCGATTGCCTTGAAATTTTGACACAACGTTCCCATCGCATCAGAGCGGGTTTTTATTTACATACTATATAGATGTCAGGTCGGTGACGGGAAAAAACATGTTTTTTTTTAAGATTTGTTTTTCGGGCGTTTTTCATGTTAGGGAAATCTTCGAAACCTCTTTACCGATTGCTGTGAAATTTTGACACAGAATTGCTTTCGAATAGGCAAGTGTTTTCATATACCTACTATATACATGCCTCACCTATAACAGGAAAAAACATGCTTTTTTTGAAAAACAGTGCCATCTGAAAGACGGCAGATCAACACTCCCTGTAATTTCCACAAGTTCTTCACCGATTGCTTTGAAATTTGAACACAACGTTCTATTCGAATACTTGTGTTTTTATATACCTACTATTTAGATGCCAAACCCGTGACAGGTAAAAGCATGCGTTTTTTGAAAAACAGCGCCATCTGTTGCACATAAGAGCAAGACACGATATACAAAATATGTTATGTTTCCATTTCAATGTTTCCGGTTGCATTGATAAATTTAATTTTCATAAATTTTTATTTTTTTTCATTTAGATTTAATTATTGTGTGTGACATTCCGTTGGAATTGAGCTGTGTTGTTTATCATACCATTCATTTTGTGGGTATAGCTTATTTGTTTCTTTTTCATTGTTTTTATATCGTTTTTTTAACTGTTCTTCTTATTTTTCAGTGCAATTGGTAGTGAAATTGAGGGGTGAACGATTGATCTGCGTTTGAATTGAAATATTTCGTTAGTATTTTTTTTTTTTTTTTTAACAAGAAAATGGACAACACGTTTATTTCACAGCTGCAAATGTGCAACAAACAGCTATGAATCCACCGGCTACAACGTTAACCGTTTTCTTCACGTTATGTTAAAATGACACGTTTGCGAAAACACTGCTGTATTCGGAAGTGCCTACGTATTACACATGGAATGCCAGTAGAAAATCATTTCATCGACGCAAACGAGGACAACGAGTCGACGGACATCCTGGCATATTCAAATAAACTACGATAGGCAGACTGTACACCGTGCATCCCAATCAAGAAAAATGCTTCTTTCTTCGTATGCTGTTGGTAAATGTGCCCGGTCCAACATCTTTCCAGCCATTGAGATACATGCCACTTTCGGTAGTGCAAGTCAAGCTCGGAATTTATTGGCGAACGACCGACACTGGAATGTAGGCATTAATGACGCTTCCAACACGACACATCCAAATCAAATTCGTGCATTGTTTGCAATCATACTGACCACCGACTCTCCTTCATCTCCAACAGAGTTATGGGAGAAATATAAATCGCACATGGCTGAAGATATTATCCGTCGTTGAAAAGTGTGGGGTTTAAATTAAACCTTGTTAAACAGTGATTGTTGCAAATTGTGCTGGTGCTCTTAGGGTCTTGTCTGTGTTATAAGATCAGCCCTGTGTATTGCAAATCCTAACTCCTAGATTTAACATCGATCATCTGATAGCTGGAGGTGGACGCTATCCATTAATATGGGTATAGTACTGGGTCTCCTCGCTCATATGTATAGCCTATCTGCCACGCTGACCATCATCTACAGCAGCTGCTGTGTGTATGAGCGTGTCAGGGTGTGAATCTGTATGCAAGTACAATTTCCGGGTATTGTTAAAAAAGTGTGCACTCATTAATTTGGTAATTAGTAATTACCCGATCTTGGATTATCATAGTATCTCACAACAAGTTTTCTGTGGGAGTGTCCAAAGGGATCGTGGAATGTGTTAATCTGTCTGCTTGACAGCTCTTAACCTTCCTTGGCCTGTCATTAGTGATTGTAATGGCCCGCGTGAGCCAGTAACCGGGTTCTGCGTAATGTGCCTTAGAGCCTCTTCTTCTATGATCCCACCTGCAAGTCAATGGTAAGTTCTCAAGAATTGGCGGTAGCAAGTAATAGTGCAAGGAATAAGGGGGAATAAACAAGATGCAATTACACCTTCACCAATATATCATCTATGGAAGTATAACTACACCTATGTACACAGTGTTGCGTTCACCCAGGACACTCAATATATCTGCAGTGTTCCTCAAAACCCAGTGAGTCCATTATCTTCTAGTACACGTCGTCCACGCTCAGTGTTATTCACCGTCGAGTTCACCTTCCTCAACATGAGCCAGTCCACACACCGTATCGTCACAATGTCCCAATACCCCACATTTAATCTCCAGAAACACTGGCAGAGAGCTTCAGCAACACATTGAAAGAGGTCACAAATAATCACTTCCATGGGTCTTTAACACCCTAACAGAAGTTTCTAGCAACACACTAGCAGCACTTCTCAGCAGACGCCCACTATTGTCGTCTTGTAACTCCTCTTGGTCAAATTCCGGGTACGTCGGTCCACACAATCATTGCCTAAGTACAAGAGCCAACTGCGTGCTTAATACCGATGGAGGCCACTTGTCCTCACAGGAAACGTCAAGAGTTCTGGACAGCCCAAGGTAAACTGATTTCCAGAGGGTAATAACCTTCTACGTCACATCTGTGAACATAAAAGTCAATAGCAAGACGGAAGACAAGGAGAACATAGGATGGAAACCTTTCACTTGGGAACGGTGAAATGTTAATGGATGCAATTTAGATGGGGTTGATATCGTCACGTCACTCACCAAAGATCATCACCAACGATCTCACCTCCTAACTGAGATATGAAACAGGAGTCTTTCACAGACGTCACACCTACAACAGATGACGTCGTCTTCGTTTCACTTGATGCCTTAGAGTTGGAGTACAGGTCCATAGATGGCGCTGATATCGTCACTCCTCACTCCAGCAATGGTGTTGATACCATAGCAGTGATTGACAGGTGACGTATTGTGTGTGTGTGTGTGTGAATGATTTACGATGCTAACATCTGGTACAGGTATTGGGATGAGATTCACTACTACGGTTGTCTCAGTGGCACAAAAGTAAATAGTGGTTGTCTGTGTGGCACACTAATATTGATATCAAGTCTAAATAATATTTATATTATATATAATATAATAATTTTTTATCTAAAATTTTAAAATAATATTTTAGATTTAGTGTTAACTAACAGGGAAACACAAATTAAGGACATGGAAATAGGGAGTGAGCTAGGGAACAGTGATCATAAAGAAATCAGATTTATCATAGAATGGAATAGATCTGTAGGAGATAATTCTGTTAAAGTGCTTGATTTTCGAAAAGCTGATTTCAATAGCCTAAGAAATTTTTTGGGTCAAATAGACTGGAATGTCTTGGGGATGGGGTGTGGGCGAGATGTGAACCCAGTGACAGGTGACGGAAATGGGGATTTCGATGTGGATTCAAAATATAACCTATTTAAAAATATTCTAAGCAAAGCCCAGGAACGTAGTATACCATATAAATTGAATAGATCGAATACTAATGATCCAAAGTGGATAACAAAGGATCTGAAGAGCCTTATAGGTAAAAAGAAGACCTTATAGGTAAAAGGTACAAAAAGATTAAGAATGGGGAAGTTAGTTTAGAACAGGAATTCGTTCAACTGGTTAGAAATGTTAAAAAAGAGAAAAGGAAAACAAAAAGAAACTACGAAGTTCGCATAGCAGGGCAAGCGAAGACAAATCCTAAAGGGTTTTATCAGTTATATCGAACTAAGACTAGGGAAAGGATAGGTCCATTAAAAACTGAGACAGGGCAAATAACGGATAATGACGAGGAGATGAGAAGTATTTTTAATAAATATTTTATATCTGTATTTACTAAAGAGGAGCTTAACAATATGCCTTCAGCCGAACAAGTCTATGTGGGTGGGGATGAGGACAGATTGACTAGTTTAGCAGTTACCAGGGAGGATGTAATTTAACAAATAGTAAAACTAAAACCAAACAAATCCCCAGGGCCGGATAAAGTGTTTGCCAGGGTGCTTAAAGAATGCAAAGAGGAGCTTTCTGAGCCACTGTCTAACATATTTAATAAATCAATAGTCAGGCAGAGTGCCAGAGTCATGGAAGGTAGCTAATATGGTACCAATTTTTAAGAAAGGAGATAGATCACTTGCGTCAAACTATCAGCCAATAAGCCTAACGTTTATTGTGGAAAAGTTACTTGAATCGATAATTGCAAATACAATTCGTCGTCATCTTGAAAAACATAAATTAATAATTGAGTCGCCACATGGTTTTACTAATGGCCATTCATGTTTAACAAATTTGCTATCTTTTATTCCAGCATACTTGAGGCAGTTGATAGTGGTAAGGATTGTATGTTGTGTACCTTGACTTTAGCAAAGCTTTTGATACAGTGCCACATGAAAGACTGATTAAAAAAATAGAGACTCATGGTATTGGGGGTGGTATATTAAGTTGGATTAGGGCATATCTATTCCAAAGGAAACAGAGAGTTAGTACAAATGGGGTTAAGTCAGAGAGGGATAATGTTGTTAGTGGAGTACTTCAGGGCTCTGTTCTGGGACTTCTGTTGTTTATAATATATATAAATGATTTAGATTCAAGTTTGAGTAGCAACATCTGCAAGTTTGCCGATGATACAAAAATAGGCAGGGAAATTAACACGGAAGAACACTCACTATCACTTCAAGTTGATCTAAATAGGATTTTTGAAATGGTCAAAAGATTGGCAGATGCAGTTTAATGCTGATAAATGTAAAGTTCTGAGGCTAGGTAATGATGATAGAGTTACAAGATACGAGCTTGATGGTGTTGAGATTGTGAAGTCTGATTGCGAAACGGATCTGGGAGTTATAATTAGTAAGAATTTAAAACAAAAGGATCAATGCCTGTGTGTTCGTAATAAGGCAAGTAGGACACTGGGATTTATTAATCGAAGCGTTAGTAACAACACACCTGGGGTTGTTCTTCAGTTATATCTTGCTCTGGTTAGGCCCCATTTAGATTATGCATTTCAGTTTTGGTCGCCATACTATAGAATGGATATAAATTCACTTGAATGTGTCCAGCGTAGGATGACTAAGTTAATTCCCCAAATTAGAAATCTTTCATATGAAGAAAGATTAACAAAGCTTAATTTGCATTCACTGGAAAGGCGAAGAGTTAGGGGTGACATGATAGAGGTTTACACGTGGATGAATGGACATAACAAAGAGGATATAAATAGGGTATTAAAAGTATCAACACAAGACAGAACACGAAAAAATGGGTATAAATTGGATAAGTTTAGATTTAGGAAAGACTTGGGTAAATACCTTGGTTCGGTAACAGAGTTGTTGATTTGTGGAACCAATTACTGCGTAACGTGGTGGAGGTTGGGTGCCTCCATTGTTTCAAGCGTGGGTTAGACATGTATATGAGTGGGATTGGGTGGTTATAAATAGGAGCTGCCTCGTATGGGCCAATAGGCCTTCTGCAGTTGTCTTTGTTCTTATGTTCTTAAATTGTGTTTGTAATTATTGTGTGGTGTTGGATTGTCCCAGTGATATCCTTGGTAGTGATTCATTAATGTAATTAGTAAAATTATTATTGTAATTAGTCAAGTCATTATTTTCATTGATAGCTGTCGGTTGACAGTGTATTAAGCTGTTAATTGATTGTTTCGTCTAATTGATAAACAATATATTAATGTAATTAAGTGATTGTTAATTGTCGAGGTGACAGTGATAAACGTAATTGTCTTTGATTGGACACTTGTCTGGGTGAAAGTGACGTTGATGTAACTGTTGATTTGTTGACCATCTAAGTGACCGTAATTAATATAATTGTGGGTAATTAATTAATGGTAATTAATTGAAAAATTAAATGTTAATTGTATATGTTTTGGTTGATGTTCAAGTTACATGTGTTACGTAGGTATTGAATGTCTTGGTGACATTGATTGTTAAAGCAATTGTTGGTATTGTTGTGTGTCCTAATGACACTGTTATGTATGCATTTATATATGTTGATGTATTGTGGTAGTGAAGTATTTTGATATTTGCCAAGAATGTGCACGAAGTGTTTCAGGTTAGTAAACTGTTGCTGATGACCTGTCCGGTGGGTCGAGGCCTTGATTTCCTTTACACCTGTCAGGTGGTGGGTCAGGAGACCTACTGCAACAGTGGGTCGAAGCCTTATGACTCTATACACCTGTCAGGTGGTGGGTCAGGAGACCTACTGCAACAGTGGGTCGAAGCCTTATGACTCTATACACCTGTCAGGTGGTGGGTCAGGAGACCTACTGCAACAGTGGGTCGAGGCCTTATGACTCTATACACCTGTCAGGTGGTGGGTCAGGAGACCTACTGCAACAGTGGGTCGAAGCCTTATGACTCTATACACCTGTCAGGTGGTGGGTCAGGAGACCTACTGCAATTGTGGTATTGACAGATTTGAAAAGACACTCTTGAATTAACGTAATGTGGGTGCCTGTGTATTAGTAGGTAGTTGAATAAAGCTATTTTTGCTATTACATTTGCCTTTGACATCATTCCCCATTCTGCAGAACGTCCCCATTTCACATCACATTCCAATTGTCTCTTAAGTTGGTTCAGATTCCAGCTCCTAACCCCAAACATCTTTATATAAATATTGGTGTGAGAATCCAAGCTCCACCGGCTATATTTGCTTGCATGCAAGTTGTAGAGAGAACGACCCAAGGGAGGATAGCTCTGTATTGGCTTGTGGGGGTGAATACCGTCTTGGTCTTCATCTCTACCTGACATACGGAACCCTTGGCGCAGCGGAAGCAAAACGCTCACGCTGCTCACTTTCTGGATCAGCGATTCCAATTGTGGAATTTGGAAGCCAGATTTCACAACTGGCTTCCCAGCGTGGAGGCCTGTGGGTTTGTAGTGACTCCCGAAGAGAACAACGTACATCTGGCATTTCCTATGTGGGCAACGCCTGGTTAATGAATGTACGCTCTCACACTGTGTCTGTCTCACTCTTTTTCTCTCTCTCTCTCTGTCTTATAAAAAATACAATTGTCTAATGTGTGGTTGGTTGGCAGCAAAAGCAGCTAAGTGGTGTGAAATACTTAAACAAGAATAGTTACCCTTACTCTGGTATATGACAGTTGCTTGAGAAACTTTTAACGGTGTGGGAGAATTGTCTTTTTAATGCTAGTACGGGCAAATTATTCACATCAGGAGTTTTCTGTTAATTTTCGTAATATCAGTGAATAATGGTGCAGATTACTTTTGTGTATGAAACGTATATGACAATTTTTTGTATATGAAACGTTTGGCCTCCAACTTTGAACAGACACACAAACAGACATTATCTCCTATGGTATAATTATAATATATATATATATTGCATTTTGTCAAATGATAAGTTTAGTGTGTTGTGTGACATAAGTGTTGTATAATGTTGGGATGCATAAGTGTGACTCTTACTATCATTATCTGCAGCGTTGATGTCTGCTCCAGCGTCGAGGAGGACCTTCACAGTGTTGTCATGACCAAGTGCGGCTGCCCAGTAGAGGGCTGTCCAGCCTGTCAACAGATTCCACAATTGTTATTATGCATAATCCATCACGATTCAAGTTGTTTCTGTAATATATTGAAATAAGCTGTTCGAGATGTCCATTTCTTTTTACTTTTTTGAAGTGTACAGACTCCAAATATTATGCAAAATTATTTTCCACCCTAAATTTAAGAGAGGAAGATCGTGTTAAAATTGTTAACCATTAAAATTGATCACCATTAAAATGTCCGACATCCCACCTGTGCTTATATGAGCACTTATTACTTGCCTCGAGAGCGACAGTGATGCTATTGTCATGCCCGAAACTCTGTGAGTATTAATGGCTTGAAGCATAGTATATACTTGCCCTTGTTACGAACCCGGATCCAGCGTCCGAGCACGGAGCAGTGACGACCGCGCCATCTCTGAGTCAGCTCCCGAAACCCCCTCCAACCAGACGACGACACCTGGTGAGGACGACGTGTACTGGCCTCGAGGGCCAGTTTCCAGTCCTGTTCAGCGCTCAACACAGCCGCTGCTGACCTCTGGTGAGGTGGTGCTCAGACACCAGCGCCATCTATGGAGTGGATAGGTGGGCGTTTGTGTCTGAGCCTGTAAGTGAGGTGTTTTAGTGTCCCTGTTATTGATGACGTGTCTGCTTACAGAGTCGACCTGGGACTGCTGTGATGGAAGTTGAGGCAGTCTACCCAAGGCAGCCGTCTCCATACCTTGTGCTTTGCTGCAGCAGCTGTGAAGTCGTCCCCCGGAAGAACACTGTGGTGTTACCCTGCCAGTGGAGTGGCAGTAGAAGGATTACCCGGGACCGACTGCTGGAGACGTTTATCCACTGGGGTATTGAGGACAGGAGAGTGATTTGTGGTATCACACGAGGCTCCTGTCTAGGGCGTTACCCTTATATCGCCCGTGGATTGGCCTGACCAGCCTTGCTGGTCCGGAACCTGCCAGCAGACCTGCTGGACGTGTGGTTGAAGGCCTCCACGGTGGTGCCCCCAGTGGACCTGTGTTTTGGCTGACTTGTGGCCAGGGTAGGCTCAACTTCTCAGAAGAATTCGTCAAGAGACCACGAAAGCACCGAGGACTCAGCACCGAGAGTTTTGCACCAGAGTCTTCAGCAGAAGACAATTGTGTGAATAATTCCCCTGTATAGAGTTTATACCCTCCCCCTGTGCACTCTTTTATATATATATATTGTTTGGTGATGGTAATAATTATAGTCTTAAGTTCTTAACTTTCTTTCCCTTCCCCCTTTAAGTTTCTTGCGTCACGGATCACATCCCTTGAAAGCCACTACTGGCTTGGGGTCGGATACAACTTCCTCTAACAACATCAGAGTAAGAACTCCGTTGCGTCCCGAGAGGGCCGTAACAGCCCTAATAAGAAATAAAACATTCTTCTTGTTCTCACCTAATTTTATTCACCAAATTGTGCTTGCGAGCATTGAGCTTTGGCTCTTAGGTCCCGCCTCTCAACCGCCAACCAACTGATGTACAGATTCCTGAGCCTACTGGGTTCTATCATATCTACATATGAAACTTTGTATGAAGGCAGCCTCCACCATCTCACTTCCTACTGCATTCCGTTTAACAACTTCTCTGACCCTGAAAAATTCTCTCTAACGTCTGTGTGGATCATTTGGGAACTCAGCTTCCACCTGTCCCCTTGTTCATATACCACCTGTGTTAAATAATCCATCCTCCCCTGAGAATTTTGTATGTGGTGATCATGTCTCCACGAGCTCTTCTGTCTTCCAGCGACATGAGGTGCAGTTCCCGCAGCCTTTCCTCATAATTCATAACTTTTTCTCTTAGTTCCGGGACTAGCCTAGTGGCATACCTCTGAACTTTTTCCAGCTTCGTCTTGTGCTTGACTAGGCACGGGCTCCATGCTGGGGCTGCATACTCCAGGATTAGCTTTACATATGTTGTATACAAGGTTCTGAAGGATTCCTTACACAGGTTTCTGAAAGAAGTTCTGATGTTATCCTGCCTCACAAAGGCCACTGATGTTATTCTTTTTGTGTGGGCTTCCGGAGACATGTTTGGTGTGATATCAACTCATAGACCTTTCTTTCTGCCCGTTTCGTGAACGACTTCATCTCCCATTCGGTATCCAATGTCTGGCTTCCTATTTCCTCCTCCTAGTTTCATTACCTTACATTTACTTGGGTTGAACTTTAGTAGCCATTTGTTGGACCATTCCTTCAGTTTTTCTAGCTCATCTTGTAGCCTCATACTATCTTCCTCTGTCTTGATTCTCCTCATAGTTTTTGCATCGTCAGCAAACAATGAGAGGAAAGAGTCAATTCCTTCTGGGAGATCATTTACGTATTTCAGAATCAGTACAGGTCCAAGGACTGATCCATGTGGAATTCCACTAGTGATTCCTCGCCACTCCCAGACCTCACCCCTCACAGTGACTCGCTGTGTCCTGTTGCTTAGGTACTCCTTTATCCAGTGGAGTACTTTCCCTTTCACTCCGGCCTGCATCTCCAGTTTTGTACTAGTCTCTTTTGTGGTACTGTGACAGAGGCTTTCTGACAGTCAAGAAATATGCATTCTGCCCAGCCCTCTCTCTAGTACCAAATTTTTGTTGCCTGGTCATAGAACTCAATTAAACCTGTTAGGCATGATTTGGCATCTCTGAATCCTTGTTTACGTTGCATTACAAAGTTCTTTCTCTCAAGATGTTCTACTAGCTTTTTACGCACAATCTTCTCCATCATCTTGCATGGAATGCAAGTTAGTGACACTGGCCTGTAGTTCAGTGCCTCCTGCCTATCACCCTTCCTGTATATTGGAACTTCATTGGCCGTCTTCCAAATTTTTGGCAGTTCACCTGTTTCCAGTGATTTGTTGTACACCATGGAGAGTGGGATGCATAAAGCTTCTGATCCTCCCTTTAGAATCCATGGTGAAATTCCATCTGGACCAATAGCCTTTGTCACATCCAAATCAGGCAGATGCTTCCTCTCCTCCCCCACTGGTAGTCACAAACTCCTCTAGTGGTGTCCTGTTTTGATATTCCCTCTCTTATCTCTAGGACTTCTCCTTACACAGAAGTGAAAACCTCCTGGAATATCGTACTGAGTTCCTAACACACTTCCTTGTTGTTTGTAGTGAATCTTTCTGCCCATATCATCAGTTTCATTACTTGTTCCTTCACTATTGTTTTCCTCCTGATGTGGTTATGCAGCAGTTTGGGTTGAGTCTTTGCCTTGCTCGCTATGTCATTTTCATATTGCCTCTCTACCTCTTTTCTCACCCTGATGTATTCATTCTCGGCATTCTGGTATCTTTCTCAGCTCTTTAGTGTTCTGTTGTTTCTATAGTTTCTCCACAAGTCTTTACTTAGTGGATTTGCTAGCTTACATCCTTGATTAAACCAGGGGTCTCTCATTTGCATTTCATTTCCGCTTGTATTGGGACGAACTTGTCTGCTGCCTCCTTGCACTTCTGTGTGATGTACTCCATCATGTCTTGAGCCGTCTTTCCTCTAATATTCAAGATATCAGTATGACCAGATACTCAAACAACAGTACACTGTGTGTGAGGGGATGGTTCACCAGCTCACTTACAATGGTGCTCTTATGCCTGTGGAGGCCAGTACACTTGTTAAGTGCACTTGTTAAGTACGCGGACTTAAGTTTGGTAACCAACAACCGAAACATCTAGTGTTTGGGCTCATGTGAGTGCCCACCGTCATCAGCATTCCAGAAATTTTACCCTGGCCGGGATAGCACGTCTGTGAACAGAGATATGCCAATAGCATCATTCTATTATATGGCTTGAAGCGAGACTCAAGTTTGCGCGGAAACAGCTAGGCCGCATGGTGGGTGAGCTGTGGGCCGCCTGTGCCAGCCACTTGAGTTATCGCCATGGAAGAGCCGTGTTGTGAGGGGGGGGTTGGGGGGTTCGAGTGAGCGCCAATTGCACGTAAGATACCACGTGAGGACCGCTCTAGCCATCTCCACCACAAAGAGTCAGCCACCCGTAGCAGGGTGCCTGATGTATGGGAATGGTGTGTGTGTAAGGCATGCAGTATAATGAGTAAGTACCTATGCGTGTATTTCTGGTGATTAGTTAGTCTCTAAAGCTTGAATTCGAAGTCAGGTTTTCCGTCGCATTGTCACTAAGCACTTGTTGAGGTGAAGTGAAGTGTGGATGAAGAGATAATCACCCTTGTTTTCATCTCGTCAGTCCATTGGGACTTACGTCTTGTGTACACAGACGTACAGTGTGTGTGTGTGTGTGTGGGTACACACGGGAACAGAGTATACATAGATTAGCCAAGTTCTGTTTTGTGTCTGGAGAGTTTACTCTTACCCTACAGAGTTCTTCGAAGAACTCTGTAGGGTAAGGCAGGTCCTAGTCAATAACGGCTTCTCCAATGGTTTCGTCGAAGACATCATAAGAAGGAAAGTGAAAAGCCATGCAACCTCTGAAGAGACAACTAACACAACACCTATACCCCCTATTAGACTATTTTACAGGAACTTCTTTTCCACAGCTCATAAAACGGAGGAAAGGGTCCTGAAAGATATTGTTAATAGAAACGTTATCCCTACAGACAAAAATCAGAGGATACAACTGACGATTTACTATAAAACCAGAAAAACGGCCAGCCTACTCATGAGAAACTCTTCAGACACAAAACAGAACGCTTTAAAAGAGACTAACGTCGTCTATGCCTTCAAATGCCCTCTTGGGGACTGTAAGCTCTATAAAACCCAGTATATAGGCAAGACAACAACATCTCTTTCTAGGCGTTTAACGATGCATAAGCAACAGGGCTCCATTAAGGAACATATAATCTCTTCCCACAACCAAACCATCGCCAGAGAAATCTTAGTAAACAACACAGAAATCATCGATAGATACAGCGATAGCAGGCGGCTTGACGTTTGCGAGGCACTACACATCAAGAAGTCAACACCAGCAATCAACAGCCAATTATTGCACAACTATATTCTACCCACCTCAAGACTCCGCTCCAATATAGAAGCATCAAGAAATATGGACCAATAGGCTTTCTACAAACACTTCTATTCAATATCCATTGTTTCGTGTTCTGTCTTGTGTTGATGAAATTAATACCCTATTAATACCACATCTTGTTCTGTCTTGTGTTAATGCCACATCACCCCTTCCACCTCACTCAAATGTAGATATAAAATCGGAGATGCGTAAGTTCTATTCAGTTGTGTATTTGTGAACTAAAGTCTTTGAAAATGTAATAAGTTTTACGAAACGCGCTCGTGTCGCGTCAGACTAGAAATAAAAATGAATTTTGGAGAATTGATTTTTGATTTACCTCCAACAGTGAAGCGAAATGTACGAAAGATTGAGAAAATTCGTGTTAGAATTATTAATCTTACTTTTTCGGTCATATTTAATAATATATGTCTACAGGAAAGACTGCTACCAAAATATACTTATATATATATATATATATATATATATATATATATATATATATATATATATATATATATATATATATATATATATATATATATATATATATATATATATATAAGTATATTTTGGTAGCAGTCTTTCCTGTAGACATATATTATTAAATATGACCGAAAAAGTAAGATTAATAATTCTAACACGAATTTTCTCAATCTTTCGTACATTTCGCTTCACTTATATATATATATATATATGAATATGCGGTCATTGAATATGACCGCATATTCTGTATTTATTATTTTCTGGTTTAGGGCTTCTATCCCTCTAACTATTTTCTTAGCATCAGGGCTTAATTGAAATAGGAGTTCTCCAAAACTCATTTTCGTACTTTTAAGGTGAAGAAAAGAAGTGATTTACTATAGAGTGTATTACACTTATTTGTATAATTTGCACGACGTTTCGAACCTCCATGGTTCATTCTCAAGTGAACAGATCTTACAATACTAGTTGATTTTATACCCGCATTAGGTCAGGTGATAATACAATGAAGGTAAAAACATGGGGGGATACATAAGGGATAAACATAGGGGCTGCAGAAGGCTTATTGGCCCATACGAGGCATCTCCTATCTAAACACAAAGATTAATCCAGTGTAATTGGCCTGTTATGTTGGACATTGTCTTCTGTGTTGGCATCGATATGTTCTTGTCTTGTCAGTAAGGACAAGACAAGATGCCAACATGTGTCAGCCGTAATTATATATATATATTATCGTAGTTTCACGGTGCCCAGTATTATTGTGTTATTTACTGTGGTGATTGCAATGTGTGGACCTGTGTTCTAAGGGGTTATTTATAGCGCACTGTTGGTCATTTGCAACAGTAAGTAAGTGTTGGGCAGTATTCTACTACTTGGAATTTAGAGTACTTACCGTGTGTGTTATTACAAAGGGGTTGTCAATTATGGTGATTGTTGCAAGTGTTGAGCAATCACCGTATGTGATTGCAGTTCAGTAAAGTCATTGTGGGGCAGTTCAGGAAGTCAAAGTAATTAACCTCGATTCGTGTTTGATCGACTCACACGAAGGCTCCATTGTTCCAGTAATGTAACGTCGTTATTTATCTGTCCGGAAGTACCGGCACTTGATTGACTCGTTGGAGGAGTAACGTCATTTTAGAATAACGTAAACGTGGTGCCTAATTACTGTTATTAGCCACTTGAAAAGGTCTGAGTATGGAAGGCTTAGACGGAATTCATACCTTAATGTAAATTGCTGAGCCAGTGTGAAAGGTTGCGTATTTAATTGATTAATTATTGATCTTGATGATAGTAATTAATTACCGTAAAAGTAATCACGAGTGATTACCGTTCTCTTAGCACGTTGGACATTGTAAATCAGAGTTTACCATCGCTTAGTGATTAGTAACCGATTAAAGTAAATTTACGTAACTAGTAAAGACATTAATCAGCTGTCTAGTAGTACAGGCATTAATGGGATTTTCTCACTGAATGCTCGACGGGTAGAGTGTTGTGTAATTTCTGCGTTACTAGTGACAGTTGTAAGAGTTAATAAATTAACGTGAATGTTATTATGTTATTACGTAAATCAAATTGTTATTGATTGTTGATCGTCAGGGGGACGGAGTGTTAACGTAAGGATTAATATGAGGAAGAGATACTGGAGTTGCCAATGAACCAATGAGTCATTGTTTTCATTGCAAGGCTACTGATTTTATTGCATTGCAACCGCTATTGCAGGTGTAGACTGCACAGGGCGTAGAACAGTAGGAGGTTACTGGAGACGTGTTTCAGAATCCACTGTGTCATTTGTTGTAATTGTGATTTTAGATCTGTTAGTTCTTGTTTCTTGTTGATTTCTCTGTGTTCACGCTTATGTTCGAGTTAGTTCATTATGCAGTCCGTAGGGCTGGTGTCTAGCTGTCATTGATAGTGTCACAGGAAGGATTTCGAGTAACGTCATTGATATTTCTTTTTGTTTTGTTGTAGTAGTTAGTACTTTATTGAATAAACTAAGTTGTTATGGTTAACACTGTCTTTTCGTTACACCCCACACATTATTATTGCCCTGCAAGTGTACTGTCACACTCGACTATAAAAATTGAGACTGATTCAGAGTTTTGGACCAAATATCCGGCACCACACAACAATAAATTATTGTTGTGAGAGCCCAGGACCAACTCGTTAGATTCATTTCGGCGAATGGCGAAGGTCAGCGACCAAGTGGAGGGGATTTCAATTTTATTGGGTGTCTCAGCGTTTGCTCGCGCCTAGTCAATTGTTCATATATGGTCCTAGAGTGAGGAATGAGCAGCTTACTACACTTTGTGTGTTAGCTAAGCAAGTCCTTCCTCAGGCGACCTAATTGAATATCACGACAGGAATAAAGGTTAAAGAATAAATAAAATTCTTAGAAATTTTCCGAGCTCAATTCCTCAACCATTTCACTTATTCCACTAATCTCAAACTCTCACACTGTGATCACTCATTCCGACGGGAGATTTGAGACCGATTTCCCTTATGTCTGAATCGTTCAGAGTAAATACTAGGTCGAGTCTTGCTGGTTCATCGTTGCCTCTCATTCTCTTGGGACCCTTGACAGGCTGACTTAAAAAGTTTCTAGTCGCCAGGTCCAACAGTTTTGCTCTTCATGTTTCCTCACCTACATGTGGTTCCTTGTTTTCCCAGTCTATCCTTCGGTGATTAAAGTCCCCAATTATGAGCAGATGGGAGCAATTTCTACAGGCAGCAGCGGTTGCTCTCTTAATTATAGTGCTAACTGCTATGTTGTTTCTGTCATACTCTTGCCTGGGTCTTCTTTCATTTGGTGGTGGGGTTATATATGACTGCTACTACTACTCTTGATCCTCCCATCGTCATGGTACCTGTTATAAAGTCTCTGAACCCTTCACATCCCGGAATAACCATCTCCTCGAAACTCAATTCCTTTCTCATCAGTAGAGCCACTCCGCCTCCTCCCCTTCCTTTCCTCTCTTTACCTATTACATTGTAGTCCTGGGAAAACACTGCATTTATTATGATTACTGAGAGTTTTGTTTCTGTGAGTCCAATTACATTTGGGTTTACTTCCTGTGCTCTTTCCCTAAGTTCAGTTGTCTTGCTTGTAACCCCATTTATGTTCGAGTACATTACATTGAAGCTGACTCTCCTCTGTCTATTCTCAGTTTCTGTTGATTCATCTGGAGTTGGAGGGCAGGAGGTGTCATGGGGTGGGAGGGCCTAGTAAGGAGGACCTGGGAGGCTAGAAGGGTATTAGGTGGTGTGGCTGAAGGGGTCGGAGGATGGGGGTTAATTAGGGCATGGGATGAGGAAGTAGGAGGGGGCATGTGGTGGGAGATCACGGGTTGGGGTTTGCAGGGGAGACTGGGTTGGGTTGACCGGGAGGCTGGGGGTTAGGGAGGGAAAGGGAGCCTGGGGAGGGGTGGGGTCAAGGAGGAAGGGGGTTTGGGTGTAGGAAGGAGAGCTTGGGGTGGCGGAACTGGGAAGGGCATGGGCTAGAGAAACAGGGAAGGTCAATAGGGGCAGGAACAGGGAGGACCTGTGGAAGGGGTTGGGGAAGAAGACGGGATTGGTGGGGAACATGGTGGGCCTGGGGTCAGAGACCAGGGAGGGGGCATGGTCTGAAGAGGAACTTCACAGTCTGGGGAGGTGCAGGTGATTGTTGAGGGATGGCTATTGAGATGGATGATGAGAGGCTTCTGTTATAAACAACCCTGGGGTTACTGGCCTGTTGGTAGGGGGGGGGGGAGGGATTCCCACTCCCCTCTGAGGTTCCTGGAGCTACTGATCTGAGTCTTGTGACTCCCATATTCTAAACCCTTTCTTGGCGTCTCCTCCTTGCTTCTGCAGCCTTCCTTCCTTCTCTCTTCCCCCGTCATGTCCCTTTGCAGAGAGACGTCATCACATCCCCCTAACCTCATAAATCTGCTCTTTCTGGATAGGATTTTTTCTTTTATTACCTCGTTCATTAGAACTACCTTTATCAGTCGTTTCCTTTTCTTCTTGTAGATGCCCAGTCAGAAAACCTTCTCTATGTTGCCATTTGCCTCTTCCATATCCAATCTCTTCAAGATCTCTGTCATTGTTGTTCGGTCCCCCCTTCTCATCTCCTCCCGACTGGATCCTTCTGGTTCCTGTACTCCTACAATTATAACTGTTTTTTTTTCCTTTCCAACATTTGTTCAGTACATTTTGCACCTTCCTGTGAGGTAGCTGCTTTCATAGCTTCTGCCTCTAAAGCAGGCTTGGCACTTTGGATGTTTTGCAGTATTTCTGCAAACGAGAGACCCCCCTGGAAGGCGCCCTCCATCAGCTTCGTACCCTGTCTCCAGGAGGTTGCATACCCTGTACTGGTTTGAATTCTGATTTTTCCCTCAGTTTCTTTATCTTCTCCTTGGCTTCCTCCAACTCACGTTTTTGGCTATGTATTAATGCTTGCATTTCCTGCAGGTCTCTGCTGAATCCCACTTTCATTTCCTGCAGGTATCTGCTGAATCCCACTTTCATTTCCTGCAGGTCTCTGCTGAATCCCACTTTCATTTCCTGCAGGTCTCTGCTGCATCCCACTTTCATTTCCTGCAGGTCTCTGCTGAATCCCCCTAATGTCTAGCTGATCCATTCACAGGTAGTATGCACCATTCTTCCCTGTCCCTGTCTGTGGTGATGTCCCTCGATCATTTTCCCTGTCTGAGGGGGTATGGGGATTGTCATTTGTATCCAATTTAATATGTATGTACTTTTCCCCTAATAAATATTATTATTATTATTATTACTATTATTATTATTATTATTATTATTATTATTATTATTATTATTATTATTTTTATTATTATTTGCATTATTATTATTATTATTATTATTAACAGAAGAAGACCATTATGAAACAATAGCTGACTTTACTAGGGTGGACCGATAGCTCCAGTCCTGCCATCGTCAGTTAGCCAATATAACCTTTATAAGCATCGTACACCATAAACCTTTGCAATATAATGTTGGCAATATTAGCTCAATTAAAGAGAAACATTGTTGCCATCACCATTCAACCAATATAACCATAAATGGTATGTAACTGATGAAATTAGAGAATTAGCTGAAGGAACATCGTTGTCTTCATCAATTAACAATGACCTTCACAGATGCTCTGAACACCACCATTAGTTATCTTACCATTTAAGCTTAAGGCATGAGCAACACGATGCTACGCCTGAAAATATTATTATGATTTAAGATATCCTGCTTCACAGTAGTTGTTAGTGAAATGTATAATGACTAGTAAAATGACTTGAAAAGAGAGCAATATTGTGTTTTCATTGTCAAATAAAGAAGATGATGTCAAATAAAGATTTAATGTCCATGTAGTACGGGCTATGGTGAGCCCGTAAATGTGTTCAGTTATTCGCGATAACCTTGTTACTGTGATATTTGGGTCAAAGTTTTAAATGTTGGTATGGATTCCTCCTTTTTCCCTATTTCTTTTTCTCTTCTGTTTTAGTGCACTGGTTTTAGTCTTGTTTTAATAACATTATCTTGGTGGCGGATATAGATGCAGAATGCTCACGAATGAGTTCCATTCCTCTACGGCTTTTCTAATTATTGTAGTCGCTGTGGAATGTGCATCTAGTGCAGCTGCTGTTGTTGGATTAATGTTGAGTTTGATCCGCAGGGCTTCAGTAGCTTCACATTCCAGTAAGTATTGTAACAGGGGCGCCTCTGCTTCTGTTCCACAGATATGACACTCTTTAACTATTGAGTTTATTACCTCCCAGCAGCACTTGTAACCAAGTCTGAGTCTGTGTATGGTTACTGCAATGTCTTTGGAAATATTTTTGCCAGGCTTGAATGAGTAGTAACCAGTGGCTTGTTGTGGCATATCGCAGTGGATCTTTCTTCTGCTACTTTGGCTCTATGAGACGAGGGAGGGAAGGGCATGAGTAATGCAAGAGAGATGAGGAGACGGAAATCTTAGAGGAAGAAAAGAGCAAGGGAAAAGGTACGGTTGGTAAGGTGTAATAAAGGGAGTAGTAATAGGTATAATAATATGAACGTGAGAGAAAAAAGAAAAAGAAAAAGAGAAAGAAAGAGAAAAGAGAAAAATGAAGGGCAGGTTTATGTTAGGTCACGTATGTTAGAAAGTTTAGAACATTTGAGTATATACCGTGAAAGGGAAGAGTCAACACCAACAGAGCCAGGAATCAGGTTCATGTTGGGTAGGGTGTATATCAGAACTGATTCTACAAGATGGCGTCTGTGTACAGTAGAGGCAGGAAAGATTATTTTTGAGGAAGACCAATCAATAGGATGATTAGAATCCCTAACATGGCAGAAGAGAGCGCTGTTTGTGTCTGTAGACTTAACACTTCTTTTGTGTTTTTAAGTCTGTCATTAAGTGTATGCCCAGTTTCACTAAAATATTGGAGAGGACAAGACGAACAAGAAATGGAGTAGACACCAGCAGCATTAGAAGCAGGAGGACCAGTGTGAACTAGATATGAAGGGAAGGCGGAGCACATTGCTGCTAGTGTTGGAAGAAGGTTTAGGATGAGAGAAATTTCTTTTAGCTCTTGAGAATAGACACAGTTCATAAATATTAAAAGGGTAACCAAGGGGAGAGAATGATTTGTAAATAAAGGAAATTTTTGAATTAACAAACTGAGGGACGCAGATGTGTAGAGCGCAGAGGAAGAGTGAGACGAGGACACTTTTCTTAACAGAAGGAGGATGGTAGGAAAAGAAGTGAATGTACATGTCACAATGCATGGGTTTACGGTAGACAGAGAAAAAGAACCCGGGCACAGAGCTGTGAACGTGAACGTCAAGAAAAGGAAAGAGGGAATTAGATTTCCATTTAACTTTGAAATGTATTGAAGGATCCAGATTGTTCAGAGAGGAGAGGAGAAGAAAAGCTGGAAAAGACTAAGGTCATGGGGCCATTAAGCAAAAATATCATCAACATAGCGAAGCCAGAGAGAGGGACGAGTATCAATAGAAGGATAAAGAACAGTTTCGAAGTATTCCACGTAGAGATTAGCATGAACAGGGGAAAGAGGGGAACCCATAGCGACACCGAAAGTTTTAGAGAAGTATTTGCAGTTGAAAGAGAATGAGTTAGAATCAACACAGAGTCTGATGAGTTCGAGGAAAACATCAGTGGGAAGCAGGCGAGGAAAAAGGCCCTCAGTCGCCTTCTTTCTAAGGAAAGAGAGAACGTCATCGAGGGGAAACAGTAGTGAACAGAGAGTCGACATCAAGACTAGGCATCTTACAGGAGGGCTGCAGGCGCAGTCTTTCTATGAGTGTCCTGAGAGTGACGAAGATGGGCAGGAGAAAAAGTACCAAGGAAAGGAATCAGAGTTTTAGCTAGCAAGGAGGCAAGAGGGTAGTCGACAGAGCCCCCTTGAAGAAATGGTAGGGTGAAGAGGAGCACCAGGTTTATGAGTCTTAGGTTGATCATACAAATAAGGAAGAGAAGGGTAGATGATTCGAAAACGATTAATAAGATCGAAGTCAGGAGGGTAAAGACGAGGGAGCGGTCTTAGTTTGCGGTTGAAGAAAGTTTTATGGCAATCCAAAAAACTAGAAGTCAGGGAAGTAGGACATTTGCTTTCTGGAGGTAGACCACACGCTCAAGGACAACCACCGAATTGCCTTTGTCGGAAGGAAGGATAAGAATAGAGTTGTTAGATTTCAGGGAGACAAGGGCAAGCTGGAAGTAAAATTAAGGGGCAGGGAGCTCAAAAAATATTCGAATATAATGAAAATTAATTGAAAACGTTACATAAATCTCGAATTTTTCGCTACTCCACCATCCCCTCGTCCTCCCCTCAATCTCCTACTCCCCGTCCCCTCTACCTCCCTACCATTCACCCCCTCCCCCGTCCCCTCGTCCTCCCTACCATTTCCTCTCCTCCCCCCGCCCCGTCATCCTCCCAACTATCCCCCACGCTCCTCTCCCCTTGTCATCCCAACCATTCTCCATTCCCCTCGTCCTCACCATCCCCAACTCCCCTGTCCCCTCGTCCTCCCCCACCATTACCCCCCTCCCCTGTCCCCTCGTCCTTCCCACCATTTTCCACTCCCTCGTCTGATGATCAAATGATCTGATGTTCCCATCCGAAAATTGGGAACATCAAATAATCTGGGGCTAGATTCACAAAGATGTTAGGCAAACACTTACGAACCTGTATTCTTCTCAATCTTTGGCAGCTTTGTTTACAATTATTAAACAGTTAATGAGCTGCGAAGCACAAGGAGGCTGTTTATAACAATAACAACAGTTGATTGACAAGTTTTCATGCTTGTAAACTGTTTAATAAATGCAACTAAAGCCATCAAAGATTGAGGAACGATGTACACTTTCGTAAGTACTTGCATAACTGCTTCTTGAATCTGGCCCCAGATGTCCCCATCACTGAAATATAAGAAAAAAAGTTCAAAAAACGAAATGAAAAATAACGGAAAAATTGAAAAATAAACTATACTCAAGAAATGAACGGTATGGTTAACAAGACAGCTCAATTCCAACGCAATGTCACAAAAATAATTGAATCAAAATTAAAATAAATCGAAATTTATGAAAATTACATTTATCAATGAAATCAGAAACATTGAAATTGAATTGTAACATATTTAGCATAGCATGTGTTGATCTTATGTGCAACAGATGGCGCTGTTTATCAAAAACGCATGTTTTTACCTGTCACAGGGGTGGCATCTATATAGTAGGTATATGAAAAGATGCGCCTATTCAAATACAACATTGTGTCACAATTTCAAAACAATCAGTGAAGAACTTTCGGAGATTACAGCGTATGTTGCTCTTACGACCAACAGATGGCGCTGCTTTTCAAAATAAGCATGTTTTTTCTTGTCATAGGTGAGTTATGTATATGGCAGGTATATAAAAAGACGCCAATATTCGAATGCATCGTTGTGTCATAATTTCAACGCAATCGGTAAAGAGGTGTTGAAGATTTCCCTCACATGAAAAACACAGTTTTTCAGAAAAAAACTATATATCTATATATATAGGCATCTATATAGTATGTATATAAAAACGTGCTGGGATGAGAATGGAATGTGGTGTAAAAATTTCAACCCGTTCTCACACAAGACAGCACATATATGACTTAATGCTTAAAGTCAATATGTTGAATATGAATTAGTAAATATGTGATATATTCCCAGTTACTTTTTTTCTAAGGCCCAAACTCTTCCTCACGTACCAATTTACGTCTCACAGTACCCATCCGTCAACCTAGATAGCAGAATAGTCGTGATTGGTTCAATTATAAGGAAAATTGTAGTTTTCAGGACCCACATGGGGTGTGAAATTTACCTATTATTGTCCATGCTCTTATAATATTACAGATCAGCTACTTCCTATTGAAGGCTCGTAGTTTTGTTTTGAGAAATATTAGTTGTTCTTAGTAAATTATAATAAGCACTAAAAATTATTACATAGAATAACAGGCCTTCGTCAATCAATATTATATACCATAGTTTGTGCTTTACAAATCTTTAAAGGATGTTTTGTAGGAACGCTAACAGAAAACGATGTTACGTTGGAATGTCTATGGAGTAAACTACTGCAAACAGGATGGTATTGTGTCTACTATACCAACTATAGCTAGGATGGGTATATTGTCCACTACCACCTGTTGGGTGGGTAAGGGGTCCAATACCACCCACAGGATGGGTATGAGGGTCACATCCACCCACAGGATGAGTATGGGGACCACATCCACCCACAGGAAGGGTATGGGATCCAATACCACCCACAGGATGAGTATGGCGTCCACTACAACCCACAGAATGGGTATGGGGCTCCAACCACCCATAGAATGGGTATGGGGTCCAATAACACCCACTGGATGTGTATGGCGTCCATTGCCGCGCGTCGAGCTCGAAAACCGCAGCATTCATCTCAGAACCATGCCTATTTCACGCAGATTCTTTAATAAACGTAAGAGCTTTATATGTCACAAGAAAGATAGAAATATAAGCTTCATTCTAAATACCTTACCATGGGTATATTTAAATTTAAAGCGAAGATACGTGTATTTTTATAATAGCCGAGCTCCGACCCCAGACAGATCGATCGACCGAGCAACTCTCTCGCAGAACAATGTTTATTTCACGTGAATTCGTTAATAAACATATATGTTTTATATGTCTCAAGAAAGGCAGACATATAAGCTTCACAGTAAACACTTTACCACAGACATATTTAAAGTTCTAATGAAGATACATGTATTTTTAAAATTACGGAGCTCCCACCCCGTACAGACTGAACGACAGAGCAACTCTCTCTCAGATCAATGTTTATTTCACGTAAATTCGTTAATAAACACAAATGTTTTATATGTCTTAAGCAAGATAGAAATAAGAGCTTCATTTTCAATACATTATAATAGACATATTTATAGCTCAAGTGAAGATACATATGTTTTTATAGTAGCGCTCAGTAGCTTTTCGGGCATGGAGTGCAGACGCCTACGCACTTGCCGATATATTGTATAATTAACAAAGATACGCTAATAAAGCCTAAAATCTTATATGCCTCCAGAAAGACCGAGATATGAACATTATTATAACTGCACCAAATGAAATATATCATGTTCGAGAACAAAGATATATCAATTTTAAATTAAGTTTCGACTCTTGCTCGGGCGAGAGAGATGGGGCGACTCTCGCCCCATCTATTGGGGATTCTGTGCACTAAAGACCCAAAGCTACTCAAACCCTCCTAGCATTATTTAGGTAATGAAGTAATATGGTATATATACTCACTATAATGTGGGTGTTGAATGCAGAACATGAGAAAACATATATTTACTCCAAACTAATGTAATTTCATTATGAAATAAGTAAATAAGTAGCATCAAAGGAAGTCGACGCTCCAAGTGTCAATGTTGTGGAGCGACTTATCCAAGATATATCGTTGTTTGGAAAGTGTTTGTTGGCATATCCAGTTGTTGCACTTCTCTGCACAAATTATCACAAATTTAAATTATAATGTTAACAAGTAGAATACATATTTTTAATAAAATCTAACATAACTAGTCAGAAAACATTTAACATTTATTAAAAAATATATGTTTGGAAGTTAAATTTTTTTTATTTAATTTATTTATTTATATATATACAAGAAGGTACATTGGGTTTGTGAGAATACATTGGAGAGTACAGTATTTACACTCTTGTAAAGCCACTAGTACGCGCAGCGTTTCGGGCAGGTCCTTAATCTAACATATAATTTTAAGTAGGTAATTTCTATCTGAATTGATAAATGACAAAGATACATTGCAAGAGAAAAATGAGATGAGAGAGCTTAGTAAGTATATTAAAGCACATTGTTATATTAAAGCTCTGAATTGATTACATTGACAGCTTGATTAGTAATTTAAACAAGATTAATAGACACCATACAGCAGATTGACAGCACATATAAGACAGCAATGATCACAATGGTAAAGATGTTCAGATTGGGTATATAAAGATTGGGAGACTGGGTAGCAAAAGATACAGATAAACAAGATTTATAAACACCATACAGCAGATTGGCAGCACATATAAGAAGACAGCAATGATCACAACGGTAAAAATGTTCAAATTGGGAACATAAAGGTTGGGAGATTGGGTAGCAATAGATACAGTGCAATTTTAAGGCAAAAAGTGAAAAACTATGAAGATGAAATTAGGTACCTTTTAGTATTGATTTTGAATGATGTAAAAGTTGGACAGCTTTTCAATTCAGTAGGGAGTGAGTTCCATAAACTGGGTACCTTTATTTGCATAGAGTGTTTACACAGATTAAGTTTAACTCTAGGGATATCAAAGAGATATTTATTTCTTGTGTGGTGATAATGGTTCCTATTACATCTGTCCAGGAAGAGTTTCAGAGCAAGATTTGCATTTAAGAACAGGGTTTTGTAAATGTAGTTGAAACAAGAGAATTTATGGAGTGAGATTATGTTTAGCATGTTTAGGGAGTTAAACAAGGGGGCTGTGTGTTGTCTGAAAGCAGAATTTGATGTTATTCTGATAGCAGATTTTTGCTGGGTGATGATGGACTTGAGGTGGTTTGCAGTGGTTGAACCCCATGCACAGATACCATAGTTAAGATAGGGATAGATTAGTGCATAATATAGAGAGATGAGAGCAGAGTTAGATTCATAATATCTGATTTTGGAGAGTATACCAACTGTTTTATTGACTTTCTTAGTTATGTGTTGTATGTGGGGTACTGAAATTGAGTCTCTTGTCTAGGAATAGGCCAAGAAACATTTATTAAAAATATATGTTTGGAAGTTAAATCGACTTCATAAGACAATAGTTTTGTTATATTAAAAAAAAAATAAATAAATAAATATATACTCGTTATTCGTTGACATGCGTTGGCTACTTAAACTACCATGTACTGTACTTATGTAAAATCTCCCATGTCTCTTCGCTCATCTCACCGAACCCTACAGGCTCTGTGATATATTGTTTAATTAATTGAGATTCACAAATAGAGCTTATAATTGTATATGTTATCAAAAAGGCAGAGCTTAGTTTAGTTCATTTATTATGCACCCCATCGACTTCATAAGACAATAACCTAACCTAACCTATCTTTATAGGTTAGGTTAGGTTAGGTAGCCAAAAAAGTTAGGTTAGGTTAGGTTAGGTAGGTTAGGTAGTCGAAAAACAAATAATTCATGAAAACTTGGCTTATTAGGCAAATCGGGCCTTGCATAGTAGGCTGAGAAGTGCGTTCTGGCTACTAGGTACATATATATATATATATATATATATATATATATATATATATATATATATATATATAAATATATATATATATATATATATATATATATATATATATATATATATATATATATATATATGTCGTACCTAGTAGCCAGAACTCACTTTGTGGCCTACTATTCAAGGCCCGATTTGCCTAATAAGCCAAGTTTTCCTGAATTAATATATTTTTTCTATTTTTTTTCTTATGAAATGATAAAGCTACCCATTTCATTTTGTATGAGGTCAATTTTTTTTTATTGGAGTTAAAATTAACGTAGATATATGACCGAACCTAACCAACCCTACCTAACCTAACCTAACCTATCTTTATAGGCTAGGTTTGGTTAGGTAGCCGAAAAAGTTAGGTTAGGTTAGGTTAGGTAGGTTAGGTAGTCGAAAAACAATTAATTCATGAAAACTTGGCTTATTAGGCAAATCGGGCCTTGCATAGTAGGCTGAGAAGTGCGTTCTGGCTACTAGGTACGACATATATATATATATATATATATATATATATATATATATATATATATATATATATATATATATATATATATATATATATATATATATATAGACATATGTCGTACCTAGTAGCCAGAACTCACTTCTCAGCCTACTATGCAAGGCCTGATTTGCCTAATAAGCTAAGTTTTCATGAATTATTTGTTTTTCGACTACCTAACCTACCTAACCTAACCTAACCTAACTTTTCCGGCTACCTAACCTAACCTAACCTATAATGATAGGTTAGGTTAAGTTAGGTAGGGTTGGTTAGGTTCGGTCATATATCTACGTTAATTTTAACTCCAATAAAAAAAATTGACCTTATACATAATGAAATGGGTGGCTTTATCATTTCATGAGAAAAAAATTTGAGAAAATATATTAATTCAGGAAAACCTGGCTTATTAGGCAAATAGGGCCTTGCATAGTAGGCTGAGAAGTGAGTTCTGGCTACTAGGTACGACATATATATATATATATATATATATATATATATATATATATATATATATATATATATATATATATATATATATATATATATATTATATATATATATATATATATATATATATGTCGTACCTAGTAGCCAGAACTCACTTCTCACTCACTTCTTCTATATATATATATATATATATATATATATATATATATATATATATATATATATATATATATATATATATATGTCGTACCTAGTAGCCAGAACGCACTTCTCAGCCTACTATGCAAGGCTCGATTTGCCTAATAAGCCAAGTTTTCATGAATTAATTGTTTTTCGACAACCTAACCTACCTAACCTAACCTAACATAACTTTTTCGGCTACCTAACCTAACCTAACCTATAAAGATAGGTTAGGTTAGGTTAGGTAGGGTTGGTTAGGTTCGGTCATATATCTACGTTAATTTTAACTCCAATAAAAAAAAATTGACCTCATACATAATGAAATGGGTAGTTTTATCTTTTCATAAGAAAAAAATTTGAGAAAATATATTACTTCAGGAAAACTTGGCTTATTAGGCAAATTTGGCCTTGCATATTAGGCTGAGAAGTACGTTCTGGCTACTAGGTACGACATATATATATATATATATATATATATATATATATATATATATATATATATATATATATAAATATATATATATATATATATATATATATATATATATATATATATATATATATATATATATATATATGTCGTACCTAGTAGCCAGAACGCACTTCTCAGCCTACTATGCAAGGCCCGATTTGCCTAATAAGCCTAGTTTTCATGAATTAATGTTTTTTCGACAACCTAACCTACCTAACCTAACCTAACCTAACGTTTTCGGCTACCTAACCTAACCTAACCTATAAAGATAGGTTAGGTTAGGTTAGGTAGGGTTGGTTAGGTTCGGTCATATATCTACGTTAATTTTAACTCCAATTAAAAAAAATTGACCTCTTACATAATGAAATGGGTAGCTTTATCATTTCATAAGAAAAAAATTAGAGAAAATATAATAATTCAGTAAAACTTGGCTTATTAGGCAAATCGGGCCACGCATAGTAGGCTGAGAAGTGAGTTCTGGCTACTAGGTACGACATATATATATATATATATATATATATATATGTCGTACCTAGTAGCCAGATTGCACTTCTCGGCCTACTATGCAAGGTCCGATTTGCCTAATAAGCCAAGTTTTCCTGAATTAATATATTTTCTCAAATTTTTTTCTTATGAAATGATAAAGCTACCCATTTCATTATGTATGAGGTCAATTTTTTTTTTTGTAGTTTAAATTAACGTAGATATATGACCGAACCTAACCAACCCTACCTAACCTAACCTAACCTATCTTTTTAGGTTAGGTTAGGTTAGGTAGCCGAAAAAGTTAGGTTAGGTTAGGTTAGGTAGGTTAGGTAGTCGAAAAACAATTAATTCATGAAAACTTGGCTTATTAGGCAAATTTGGCCTTGCATAGTAGGCTGAGAAGTGCGTTCTGGCTACTAGGTACGACATATATATATAAATATATATATATATATATATATATATATATATATATATATATATATATATATATATATATATATATATATATATGTCGTACCTAGTAGCCAGAACGCACTTCTCAGCCTACTATGCAAGGCCCAATTTGCCTACTAAGCCAAGTTTTCAGGAATTAATTGTTTTTCGGCTACCTAACCCAACCTAACCTAACTTTTTCGGCTACCTAACCTAACCTAACTTATAAAGATTGGTTAGGTTAGGTTAGGTACGGTTGGTTAGGTTCGGTCATATATCTACGTTAATTTTAACTCCAATAAAAAAAATTGACCTCATACATAATGAAGTGGGCAGCTTTATCATTTCATAAGAAAAAATTACAGAAAATATATTAATTCAAGAAAACTTGGCTTGTTAGGCAAACCGGGCCTTGCATAGTAGGCTGAGAAGTGCATTCTGGCTACTAGGTACGACATATATATATATATATATATATATATATATATATATATATATATATATATATATATATATATATAATATATATATATATATATATATATATATATATATATATATATATATATATATATATATATATATATATAAATATATATATATATATATATATATATATATATATATATATATATATATATATATATATATATATATATATATATATATATATATATATATATATATACACACACACAACTATTACCTGCAAACACTAAACAGAATTCTTACTATGCTAAGATTTAAACAGCTTTTATTTTTCATTTTATACCCGCATTTTGGGTGAGGTGATATGTTACAACAGTTTTGGATGAGGTGAACAAAACTTTTAACACAGGGTAGACCACGAAACAAATGGTATTGAAGGTAAGAATGGAAGTAATTGCAGAGGGCCTATTGGCCCATATTTCTTGATGCTTCTATATTGGAGCGGAGTCTTGAAGTGCGTAGAATGTAGTGCATTAATTGGCTGTTGATTGCTGGTGTTGACTTCTTGATGTGTAGTGCCTCGCAGATGTCAAGCCGCCTGCTATCGCTGTATCTATCGATGTTTTCTGTGTTGTTTGCTAAGATTTCTCTGGTGATGGTTTGGATGTGGGAAGAGATTATATGTTCCTTAATGGAGCCCTGTTGCTTATGCATCGTTAATCGCCTGGAAAGAGATGTTGTTGTCTTGCCTATATACTGAGTCTTTTGAGGCTTGCAGTCCCCAAGAGGGCATTTGAAGGTATAGACGACGTTGGTCTCTTTTAAAGCGTTCTGCTTTGTGTCTGGAGAGTTTCTCATGAGTAGGCTGGCCGTTTTTTTGGTACCAAAAACAAGGCCAAAAACTCTATTCTTCTGTATAGAAAAAGTGGATTTCGCAGTTAAGAAGGCTCACTTGGATTTGGAATTTCTACAGACCTATAAGGTGCATCGTTTGGTCCCAAGATTCCTCAGGTTTAAAGTGTATTCCGACAAATTTGCGTTAACAAGTGAATATAATTCTTGGTTATTAAGATTGTTAGACTTTGAAATTTCTGAAAAGCAGAAGAGGGTAAATAAGTTGAAAAGTGAATTGCACATGAACTTGGAGAAACTCAAAATCTTGGTTTCCTGGGTTGATTTTGCATCCTTAAAATGTAAATATGAAAATTATAATGATAAAAGGGTTGAAAAATGTAGACTTATTCACGGGAAGAAAATGCGGAACTTGGGTATACCTTCATTTAATTCGGTGGACCCTGATAAGGTGGTTTTCAATTTTTCAAAGAGAATTTTGTCTCCCATTGAGAAAGAACTTCTCTCTCTGGGGTTAGACTTCGGGTTGACATGTAAAAACCCTAAATTTGTTAATCATTTTTTAGGTTTTGAGCGGTTATGCAATACATTGAAAACTTGTACCCTAAGGACTGTTACAAATTATAGTTGGACCAATATCATCAGTACTCTTTCTTCCTTAGCACATGAAGTCTTTAATGACTTTGGGAAATATAAATCTACATTCCCTCCTTTTGACAAAAGGAAATTGGATTGTATTAATGGCTTAACGAATGATAGGAGTATTTGTATTACTAGACCAGATAAAGATTTTGAAATGTGAGGATAAACTAAATAGAGTTTTAAGAAGTCTGAAAGACTCTTTTTGATTATACAAAATTACTTGCAACTGGCTCTAAGCCAGGCATCTTATACGGGTTACCTAAAGTTCATAAAACAGGTATACCGATTCGCCCTATTTTATCAGCGATTGGCACTTTTAATTATAAACTGGGAAAGTTTCTGGTTCCATTATTAGAACCATTAATGCATAATGAATTTACTGTGAGAAATTCTCAGGATTTTGTAAAAGAACTTTCCTCTTCAAATTTTGAGTTCCCAACTATAATGGCCAGTTTCGATGTTGAATCACTCTTTATCTAATATTCCTTTGTTGGAAACCATTGATATTTGTGTAAATCAATTTTTTGCTGACACTAATTTAGTGTCTGGATTTTGTAGTAAAATATTCAGACGGCTGCTAGAAATAGCGGTTAAAAACTCCCTCTTTATGTTTAATAATAAATATTATAAACAAATTGATGGAGTAGCAATGGGGTCTCCCTTAGGTCCTGCATTGGCTAATGCTTTTTTGAGTTTTCATGAAATAAATTGGCTTGATAAATGTCCTTTGGCCTTTAAACCAATCTTGTACAGGAGATATGTAGATGACACTTTTTTGTTATTTAGGGACCAATGTCATATTGAGAAATTTAGAGAGTATCTTAATGCACAACATATTAATATACGTTTTACTGCAGAGTGTGAAGTGGATAACTCATTGTCGTTTCATGATGTCAAAGTGAATAACCTTAATGGGTTCAACACTAATTTTTTAGGAAACCAACTTTTACTGGTTTAGGTTTAAATTTCAATTCTTTTGTTCCTGATATTTTTAAGAAAAATGCAATTAACACTTTACTGAATAGGGCCTTTGTTTTATGTTCAAATTGGAATAACTTTGATCAAGAAATTAATTTTCTTCTGATTTTTTTTCAGATAATGGTTATCCTTTGCATATGGTTTATACCTTTATAAGGAATTTCTTAAATAAGAAGTTTCACCCATCGTGTAAGATTACTACAGTAGAAAGGGATATTAATTATATTAAATTACCATATTATGGCACTATTAGTTTTTCTGCAAGGAGTCGTTTGAGGAGACTGTTGCAGGATTGTTATCCTCAAGTAGAATTTAGATTTATTTTTGTCAACACAAATACCATAGGCTCTTATTTCAGATTTAAAGATAAACTGCCTACCCCCCTGTGCTCTAATGTCGTATATATGTATAATTGTTCCAGCTGTAATGCTGGATATATTGAGAGTTCCATTCGGAACTTTAAGATTAGGATACTTGAGCACCGGGGAGCATCTTTTAGGACTGGATTACAATTGTCTAAATCAGCATTTTCGGAGATTAGAAACCATTATTATGAGTTTGATCATTCTCTGTTGGAATCTGATTTTAAAATTCTGGACACTTGTATGTATGGCCAGTCAGATTTGAGAGCAATGGAATCCTTATATATAATGGAGCTGCGACCTCTGTTAAATAGCATCCTTTCGGCTGTTCAATTGTACACTGTATAGTACACTGTAGGCACTGTAATTTGATTTATAGTTCATTCTGGTAGTTTAATTTTATTATAATTTTGTTTAGTTTACCATGTCTTTGCCTTTTCTTACTGATTTCAAGTCTTGACATTGTACATTATTATAATCTTTTATTTAGGATATATAATACATTTTTTGGTATTTAGTTTTATTTAATATTTGAGTTTTTAAAAGATTTTGGTTAGTACTTTATAATTGTCGTTTATTCTGTTTACATTTTATATACATTTTTTGTAGATTTGTAGTCATTACATGAATATTTGTTATAGTGTTTAGTATCTATGTATTAGATACCTAACACATAGATGTGCTAGATACCTAACACATAGATACATAAGAAGGAGGCATTTGAGTGGGATTCTGTGTTGCGTTTCACTTACGAGATGGAGAAGGATAGGAAGCTGCCCTTTCTAGATGCAACAGTCATGGAAAGGAGCGGAGGTTTTCACACTGCAGTCTACACTTAGGAAACAAAGGAATGTGCCTGAATGCCAACAGTGACTGCCCAGACAGGTACAAGAGGAGTGTCGTTAACGCTTATGTCGACCATGCTCTCAGCCACAGCTCAGGATGGAAGCAAGTCGATGAAGAACTCTGTAGGGTAAGGCAGGTCCTAGCCAACAACGGCTTCTCTAATGGTTTCGTTGAAGACATCATAAGAAGGAAGGTGAAACGCCATGCAACTTCTGAAGAGACAACTAACACAACACCTGTACCCCCTATTACACTATTTTACAGGAACTTATATTCCACAGCTCATAAAACGAAGGAAAGGGTCCTGAAAGATATTGTTAATAGATACGTTATCCCTACAGACAAAAATCAGAAGCTACACTTGACGATCTACTATAAAACCAAGAAAACGGCCAACCTACTCATGAGAAACTCTCCAAACACAAAGAAGAACGCTTTAAAAGAGACCAATGTCGTCTATGCCTTCAAATGCCCATTTGGGGACTGAAAGCCTCAAAGAATTCAGTATATAGGCAAGACAACAGCATCTCTTTCCAGGCGATTAACGATGCCTAAGCAACAGGCCTCCATTAAGGAACATATAATCTCTTCCCACAACCAGACCATCACCAGAGAAATCTTAACAAAAAACACGGAAATCATCGATAGATGCAGCGATAGCAGGCGGCTTAATATTTGCGAGGCACTACACATTAAAAAGTCGACACCAGCACTCAACAGCCAATTAATGCACAACTATAATCTACCCACTTCAAGACTCCGCACCAATATAGAAGCATCAAGAAATATGGGCCAATAGACCCTTTGCAGTTACTTCCTTTCTTTCCTTTAGCTTACAAAATATTATACCCATTGTTTCGTGTTCTGTCTTGTGTTGAAAGTTTGTTTTCACCTCATCCAAAACTGTTGTAACATATCACCTCACCCAAATGCAGGTATAAAATCGAAGCTGTTTAAACTCTGTTTAGTTATAGTTGTGTGTGTGTGTAAACTAAAGTCTTTGAAAATGTAATAAGTTATTACGAAATGCGTTCAATTGTCACGTCAGACTAGAAATAAAAATGAATTTTGGAGAATTGATTTTTCAGTTACCATGAACAGTGAAAAGAAATATAAGAAATATTGAGAAAATTCGTGTTAGAATTATTAATCTTACTTTTTCGGTCATATTTAATATATATATATATATATATATATATATATATATATATATATATATATATATATATATATATATATGTATATATATATATATATATATATATATATATATATATATATATATATATATATATATATATAAAATATATATATATATATATATATATATATATATATATATATATATATATATATATATATAAAATATATATATATATATATATATATATATATATATATATATATATATATATATGTATATATATATATATATATATATATATATATATATATATATATATATATATATATATATATATATATATATATATATATATATATATATATATATATATATATAAAATATATATATATATATATATATATATATATATTTATATATATATATATATATATATATATATATATATATATATATATATATATATATATATATATATATATATATAACTGAAAACTCACACCCCAGAAGTGACTCGAACCCATACTCCCAGATGCCACGCAACTGGTATGTACAAGACGCCTTAATCCACTTGACCATCACGACCGGACAAAATGAGGTGATAGCCGAGGCTATTTGAACCACCCCACCGCCGGCACTCGGATAGTAATCTTGGGCATAGCATTTTACCAAATCACCTCATTCTTTGGGGCACACGTGAGGAACACAAATGCGAACAAGTCTGAATGGTCCCCAGGACAATATGCAACTGAAAACTCACACCCCAGAAGTGACTCGAACCCATACTCCCAGATGCCACGCAACTGGTATGTACAAGACGCCTTAATCCACTTGACCATCACGACCGGACAAAATGAGGTGATAGCCGAGGCTATTTGAACCACCCCACCGCCGGCACTCGGATAGTAATCTTGGGCATAGCATTTTACCAAATCAGGAGTATGGGTTCGAGTCACTTCTGGGGTGTGAGTTTTCAGTTGCATATTGTCCTGGGGACCATTCAGGCTTGTTCGCATATATATATATATATATATATATATATATATATATATATATATATATATATATATATATATATATATATATATATATATGTCGTACCTAGTAGCCAGAACGCACTTCTCAGCCTACTATGCAAGGCCCAATTTGCCTAATAAGCCATGTTTTCCTGAATTAATATATTTTGTCTAATTTTTTTCTTATGAAATGATAAAGCTACCCATTTCATTATGTGTGAGGTAAATTTTTTTTTATTGGAGTTAAAATTAACGTAGATATATGACCGAACCTAACCAACCCTACCTAACCTAACCTAACCTATCTTTATAGGTTAGGTTAGGTTAGGTAGCCGAAAAAGTTAGGTTAGGTTAGGTTAGGTAGGTTAGGTAGTCGAAAAACAATTATTTCATAAAAACTTGGCTTATTAGGCAAATTGGGCCTTGCATAGTAGGCTGAGAAGTGGGTTCTGGCTACTAGGTACGACATATATATATATATATATATATATATATATATATATATATATATATATATATATATATATATATATATATATATGTATATATATATATATATATATATATATGCGAACAAGCCTGAATGGTCCCCAGGACATATGCAACTGAAAACTCAAACCCCAGAAGTGACTCGAACCCATACTCCCAGAAGCAACGCATCTGGTATGTACAAGACGCCTTAATCCACTTGACCATCACGACCGGACATAATGAGGTGATAGCCGAGGCTATTTGAACCACCCCACCGCCGGCACTCGGATAGTTATCTTGGGCATAGCATTTTACCAAATCACCTCATTCTTTGGGGCAACACGTGAGGAACACAAATGCGAACAAGCCTGAATGGTCCCCAGGACATATGCAACTGAAAACTCACACCCCAGAAGTGACTCGAACCCATACTCCCAGAAGCAACGCATCTGGTATGTACAAGACGCCTTAATCCACTTGACCATCACGACCGGACATAATGAGGTGATAGCCGAGGCTATTTGAACCACCCCACCGCCGGCACTCGGATAGTTATCTTGGGCATAGCATTTTACCAAATCACCTCATTCTTTGGGGCAACACGTGAGGAACACAAATGCGAACAAGCCTGAATGGTCCCCAGGACATATGCAACTGAAAACTCACACCCCAGAAGTGACTCGAACCCATACTCCCAGAAGCAACGCATCTGGTATGTACAAGACGCCTTAATCCACTTGACCATCACGACCGGACATAATGAGGTGATAGCCGAGGCTATTTGAACCACCCCACCGCCGGCACTCGGATAGTTATCTTGGGCATAGCATTTTACCAAATCACCTCATTCTTTGGGGCAACACGTGAGGAACACAAATGCGAACAAGCCTGAATGGTCCCCAGGACATATGCAACTGAAAACTCACACCCCAGAAGTGACTCGAACCCATACTCCCAGAAGCAACGCATCTGGTATGTACAAGACGCCTTAATCCACTTGACCATCACGACCGGACATAATGAGGTGATAGCCGAGGCTATTTGAACCACCCCACCGCCGGCACTCGGATAGTTATCTTGGGCATAGCATTTTACCAAATCACCTCATTCTTTGGGGCAACACGTGAGGAACACAAATGCGAACAAGCCTGAATGGTCCCCAGGACATATGCAACTGAAAACTCACACCCCAGAAGTGACTCGAACCCATACTCCCAGAAGCAACGCATCTGGTATGTACAAGACGCCTTAATCCACTTGACCATCACGACCGGACATAATGAGGTGATAGCCGAGGCTATTTGAACCACCCCACCGCCGGCACTCGGATAGTTATCTTGGGCATAGCATTTTACCAAATCACCTCATTCTTTGGGGCAACACGTGAGGAACACAAATGCGAACAAGCCTGAATGGTCCCCAGGACATATGCAACTGAAAACTCACACCCCAGAAGTGACTCGAACCCATACTCCCAGAAGCAACGCATCTGGTATGTACAAGACGCCTTAATCCACTTGACCATCACGACCGGACATAATGAGGTGATAGCCGAGGCTATTTGAACCACCCCACCGCCGGCACTCGGATAGTTATCTTGGGCATAGCATTTTACCAAATCACCTCATTCTTTGGGGCAACACGTGAGGAACACAAATGCGAACAAGCCTGAATGGTCCCCAGGACATATGCAACTGAAAACTCACACCCCAGAAGTGACTCGAACCCATACTCCCAGAAGCAACGCATCTGGTATGTACAAGACGCCTTAATCCACTTGACCATCACGACCGGACATAATGAGGTGATAGCCGAGGCTATTTGAACCACCCCACCGCCGGCACTCGGATAGTTATCTTGGGCATAGCATTTTACCAAATCACCTCATTCTTTGGGGCAACACGTGAGGAACACAAATGCGAACAAGCCTGAATGGTCCCCAGGACATATGCAACTGAAAACTCACACCCCAGAAGTGACTCGAACCCATACTCCCAGAAGCAACGCATCTGGTATGTACAAGACGCCTTAATCCACTTGACCATCACGACCGGACATAATGAGGTGATAGCCGAGGCTATTTGAACCACCCCACCGCCGGCACTCGGATAGTTATCTTGGGCATAGCATTTTACCAAATCACCTCATTCTTTGGGGCAACACGTGAGGAACACAAATGCGAACAAGCCTGAATGGTCCCCAGGACATATGCAACTGAAAACTCACACCCCAGAAGTGACTCGAACCCATACTCCCAGAAGCAACGCATCTGGTATGTACAAGACGCCTTAATCCACTTGACCATCACGACCGGACATAATGAGGTGATAGCCGAGGCTATTTGAACCACCCCACCGCCGGCACTCGGATAGTTATCTTGGGCATAGCATTTTACCAAATCACCTCATTCTTTGGGGCAACACGTGAGGAACACAAATGCGAACAAGCCTGAATGGTCCCCAGGACATATAGCCTCGGCTATCACCTCATTATGTCCGGTCGTGATGGTCAAGTGGATTAAGGCGTCTTGTACATACCAGATGCGTTGCTTCTGGGAGTATGGGTTCGAGTCACTTCTGGGGTGTGAGTTTTCAGTTGCATATGTCCTGGGGACCATTCAGGCTTGTTCGCATTTGTGTTCCTCACGTGTTGCCCCAAAGAATGAGGTGATTTGGTAAAATGCTATGCCCAAGATAACTATCCGAGTGCCGGCGGTGGGGTGGTTCAAATAGCCTCGGCTATCACCTCATTATGTCCGGTCGTGATGGTCAAGTGGATTAAGGCGTCTTGTACATACCAGATGCGTTGCTTCTGGGAGTATGGGTTCGAGTCACTTCTGGGGTGTGAGTTTTCAGTTGCATATGTCCTGGGGACCATTCAGGCTTGTTCGCATTTGTGTTCCTCACGTGTTGCCCCAAAGAATGAGGTGATTTGGTAAAATGCTATGCATTTTAAATATAATATAACTTTAACACCATTGTTGAACTCATAAAATTGTGCATTAAAGATAATTATTTCTTCTTTAATGATTCATTTTATAAACAAACATTTGGCATGGCGATGGGTAATCCCCTCTCCCCTGTTTTAAGCAATTTGTACATGGAGTGTTTTGAAACAAACATCCTACCTGGGATCTTTTCCTCGAATTTGGTTTGGTATAGGTACTGTGACGATAATCTCCTTCAAGAATGATTTGGCCTGCTCTTTCCTTCATCATGTTACTTTAGTACATCTACAACATCTAGATACTACAATCAAGAGTAGTACACAGTTAGTAGAATACGTTTCTACAGTGGGTATACGTACCCTACACTTGTTCTCTACCTCCCCCTCCTTGCTGTCACCACTCCACCTTCGTCGATTACCAAACTACCACTTCCAGCCAGCACGCTTCTGATTGGTGAATCGGCGACTCCACTCGACTTCAGCGCCATCTGCATAGCCGATGACTAAGCGTGCATGAGCCATTGGATTTAGAATATTCTGTGCTCTCAAGGCTGATACATCTATCTAGTGAACTCTGTGTAATAGTGAAGGTTTTCAGCCAGCCAATATCCTCAGCACCTATTAATTCATTTTTTGTCTTGTTCATTGTAGAGTAACGTAACCATTGTTTTATTTTATATTATTTTTTGACTTTGTAATTTTGTTTATTCGCACTGTACATAGCCAAGGGATTATCTTTGTTCGTATTTGTTTTCAAGTCATTTAATTTTTCATTGTTCATACGATTTGTTTTCCATGTTTTTCCCTTTTACTTGACCACAGGAGGCAACAGCCATGCAGTCAACTTTTTTTTCTCTCTTTATTTTTTTTTGTAAATGTGATTGGTATTGACACTAGCCATTGGGAGGACTGCCGTACACCTACATTTATTTCCATCACATTTAATGGGGGCCTGTCCTAGGAGCCTCACTCAGGTACTGCTACTAGAACATCAATTTGTGGTAAGTGTACTTGGCCTTGATACAGTTGCTTTCCAATATTTTCATAACTTTTAATATTCATATGGTGCTGTGTATTTTGTGCATTCCGAGGGTAACATATGATGAGTGTTGGATAACTGTGGATTACGTGGTGACTGGAGGCCTCAGTCACGCTCTTAATTGGTCGTTCATCCCTCAGTGTTATTACTCGTGTATTCCACCTTTTTCGTCCCTAGAATATTTTTCAATTACCTCAGATCATCATTTTGGTACCCTGGTACTTTGGTTTGTCTTCGGGCCACGTACCCTATCTTCTGCAATCCGACCGAAGGAGGATAAAGAGGGTCATAGTTCCTCTTGCACGGACTACGCTGTTGAGTTGGGACCTCAATAGCAGTTCTCGTCACAATTTGACACTCGCACCCCTACACATCGATCAGAGATTATGATATTTACTCAGGTAGGGAATTGGCTTTCTTTTTCAGAGCACAAAGAATGCTAATTCTGTAAGTATCTTCTAGTTAAGGAGGAAACCCCTTGCTTCTGTCCTACAGAGACCCGGCAAGTATCCCTACATTCTTCGACAACCTTTTAATTTTTGAAACAATTAAAAGTTTCATTTGTTTTTGAAACTATCAGTTTCATTTATTTAGTAGGATTTTCTTGCCCTTATTCTCGTATATTGAGTGCCGGGTACAAGATTTCTTGCGATTTTGATTGAATAATTATTTAACATCTAATATTAACGTTAATTGTTTTTATATAAACGATTGAATTTCCACTGGATAGTCACCAGTTGCCACGTCATCCTGTTATTGACACTTATAATATCACAGGTATATTCGCTGTACATTTATTTACTATCTCAAAATGTTTCGTCTCTCAGCATTTCGTAGTGATCCAGCAAGTGAAGTAGGGAACTTAAATCGTGCCAAGAGAACAGAATTACGAGGTCTAGCACACGAGTATCAACTAGATGTTCCCCATGGAGCCAACAAAGGTGACTTGCACAACATTATCCTCGACCACCTCTTAGATGAAGGAATTATAGACTCTGATTCTAACGAAAACTATTCTATTGCAGATCGGCATGCTCTGGCAGCCATGAAGTTAAAGCTCGAACTAGCGAAAATAGAGCGTGAACAACAAAAAGCTCTACAACAACAGAAAGAAGCTCTCCAGATGAAGAAGGAAGAGCCTGCCCTAAAGAAGGAAGAACAGGAACGCGAGGCTGCCCTAAAGAAGGAAGAACAAGAACGCGAGGCTGCCCTACAACGTGAGCGTGAGAGGGAACAGCTTGAAGCAAGAAAACGTCACCTGGAGATGCAACGTGAGCACGATAAGAAGCAAGGCGATAGTGTTCTAAAATACCGTCGACAAGAACTTGACTTAGAAACTACACACCACACTCAGCGCCAACAAGCTACAGCCAGTCTTCCAGTAAGCTTCAATGTCTCCCAGGCAAGTAAGTTAATGCCACCATTCGTTGAGATAGAGATAGATGTGTTTTTTACTACTTTTAAGGCCCTAGCTAAAAGACTTAGCTGGCTTGAAGATCATTTTTCTACACTTCTCAGAGTGCATCTCACAGGTAGAGCTGCAGTTACTCTCAGTACCTTAGCGTCTGAGAATGACTACTAGACCCTAAAGCAAGCAGTTTTAGACGCCTACATTCTCTCCACCGAAAGCTACAGACGAAAATTCCGTGATTATGTAAAGGCAAGTGCTACCACCTATTTAGAATTTGCCAATGATAAGAAAATATATTTCATGAAGTGGCTGGAAGAAGCCCATGTTTCTACATTTTCAGACCTTGTCAACCTTATTCTAGTCGAAGAATTCTTTCTACGTATTCCTGCTTCCATCCGTCTTCACTTAGCGGATATGGAGGAAACCGACTACATCAGATGTACGAACTCGGCTGACACCTACAGCTTTATACACAGCTTGACAACTGACACATCTTTCAGTAAGAAATCTTGGCCTGATTATGACAAAGTGAGTACCCATCAAGCAACCTCCCAATTATATTGTAAGTATTGCAAGCTCTATGGACATACCATAGATAAATGTGGAAAAGCCCAGTACAAAGACTATAGTGAAACTCCTAAATCCAAACCGACTTCTCCTAAGTCCGGTAAGCCTGTGATGAATGTTGATGTTCCTGTTAATGATCTTTCTCTCTTCAGCAAACACCTGTACACTGGAACTGTCTCTGCCAACAGAACAGATTCGAAGGGAAGTTCGAAAGTGAAGATCTTGAGGGACACAGCTGCTCTTCAGTCTATCATTTTGAAATCGGCTGTGCCTAACATCACCTACACCGGGGAGACGGTCCTTATCACTGACCTCACTGCTACCACTCCGTATCCACTCGCCAGAGTCCACCTGGATTGTTTTTTCGTGCAAGGTGAAGTCCAAGCCGCCATCCGGGAAAAGCCTTTTCCCATGAAAGGGCTACAACTCCTCCTTGGCAACGACTTGGCCGAAGATCTGCAACCATCCAACCTGATCATTATGGACAAACCCCAGGTATGTGACTCTGTAGAGGAAAACCCAATCCTGAAGTATGTTCCAGCAGAGGTCCAAGAAAGTGATGAAGTCTCTCCTCCAGTTTTGGTGACAACCCATGCGCAAGCTGCACGCCCATAACCAGCTGACTCTACTGCAACCGCTGTCCCTCAAGACCATCAGGATCTACCACCGAATCTTACTATGTTGGAGTTCCGTAAGTTACAGAGGGAGGATCCTTCATTAACACCATTATTCTTCCAGGCTGAGACTCAACCTGACAGTATCCCTGGGTTCTTCCCAGAGAACCAATTGCTCTACCGGAGGTACCGACTCAGTAAACTAACGGAGGATGACGATTGGGCTAATGTCGACCAACTAGCAGTTCCCACCAGCCTTCGGCCAGATATTCTACACCTGGCCCATGGAACACTTTCTCACTATGGTTTTAATAAAACCTATCACGGAATCAGACAAGACTACTACTGGCCAGGTATGGTTAAAGATGTAAAAACTTATGTACAACAGTGTCATACATGTCAGATGGCAGGAAAACCTAACATCCCGATTCCCAAGGCTCCTTTGATTCCTATCCCGGTGCCTTCGGAACCTTTTCACAGACTCATCATAGACTGTGTTGGTCCTTTATCCCGGACCAGTTCTGGTAACGCATATATACTAACCATCCTGTGTCCAAGCACCAGATTCCCTATAGCAGTTCCTGTAAAGAACATTACGGCTGCTACGGTGGTGAAACAACTATTGTAGATCTTTGCCTAATATGGATTTCCTCGGGAGATTCAAAGTGACTGTGGCACCAACTTCACCAGTGATCTCTTCAAGAAGACACTGGAAGAATTCAACATCACTCAGGTATTGTCCAGCCCCTATCATACTGCTTCACAGGGTTCTCATGAACGTAGTCACCAAACTATAAAATCACTCCTTAAGAAATTTTGCAATGAAACCATGAATGACTGGGATAAACAACTTGACATCATCATGTGCATTTTCAGAAGTCTCCCAAATGAGTCTCTAGGAGTATCTCCTTATGAGATGCTCTACGGACGTAAGTGCTGTACTCCTCCTAAAGCTTTTAAAGACTCTCTACGTAATGCCACCTTCAGTGACCCTCAGTATGTGCCTCAGTTTCTTCAAAACTTAAAGCACATTCTAGAGAGAGTACGTAAATTTACTATTGATAATTTATTGAAAGCTCAAGATAGGATGAAGACTCATTTTGACAAACACAGCACAATCAGGAAATTTAAAACAGGAGACTTCGTGTTGGCATATTTTCCGATCCCAGGTTCTCCATTGCAAAATAAGTTTTCAGGACTTTACAGCATCAAGGAGTGCAGGAACAACCACAACTACGTTCTTGAGACTCCAGATAGGCAGCGGAAGACCCAGTTGTGCCACGTCAATCTTTTGAAGGAGTATAAAGGTATTCCCCCCACTGTGCTAATATTTCTCTCCACTTTTAAAGATCCATAGCTCCACAGTGAGACCTTCCCTGCACTCCTGAAAGCACTAACTCTGAGTCAGTGCCTTCCAACTCAGAAATCCTTACTGATCTTCCTAAATATTTACAGGACTGTAATAGTGCTCCTCTCATCAAAGTTCTTCAAGAACATCAGAAGTTGTTCAGCGATGATCCCCCAGGAGTGTAATGTGGTCCAGCATGACATTCAGCTGCTTCCTGATACCCGGCCGATTCGTCAACCCTTCTACCGTATCAGCCCGTACAAAGAGGAAGTTATGCGTGCTGAAGTACAATACCTTCTGGATCATGGGATGGCCACCCCTTGTGAGTCCCCTTGGGCCTCACCCTCCATCTTGGTGCCGAAACCGCACGGTAAAGTACGACTATGTACCGACTATAGGAAACTGACCCTTGTGACCGTCAAGGATGCTTACCCTTTACCTCGCATAGATGATATCCTTGAAGCAGGAGGTGATGCTAATTATATGACCCAAAATGATTTGTTAAAGGGCTATTACCAAATCAGCCTGACAGAGCGAGCTAAGGAAATATCTGTCTTCATCACTCCATTTGGTCTATACAGATATGAACGCCTTCCTTTTGGACTGTGTAACGCCCCGGCCACCTTCCAGCGAGCTGTCAACCGCGTCATCTACGGCCTAGATCACTCCTAAGCCTACTTGGACGACATCGCTGTGGCAACTAACACCTGGAGCGAACATCTGCTCCAGCTGCAACGATTGTTCTCCAAGCTCCTGACAGCTGGCCTTACCATCAACTTGGGCAAGTCCACCTTTGCTAAAGGTAAAGTGCGATATCTTGGTCATGTGATTGGGAGTGGCAGCATTGCTCCTTTAACCATTCACACTCAAGTAATTCAGCATTACCCACAACCTACAACCAGGAAGCAGCTCCTGCGCTTCCTCGACCTTGCATCTTACTATCGTAGGTTTGTGAAAAATTTTAGTACGGTAGCGACACCATTGATTAATCTGACCAGCCCCAAGCAACGGTATCATTGGACCATTCAACAGACCGTTGCCTTTGAACAACTTAAATCTCTGCTATGTTCTGATCCCATTCTCGCCTCTCCAGATATTACGAAGCTCTTCATCATCAATGTCGACGCCAGTGGTACCGGCATCGGGGGCGTCCTGATGCAACAACGTGGCGAAGAGGTTCTTCCTGTCAGCTACTACAGCTACAAGTTGAAGCCCCACCAAAAGAATTATAGCACTATAGAAAAGGAACTCCTCTCCATCATCCTGAATCTGCAACATTTCGAACCTTACCTACAGGGTATCGGTCTATTACCATCTACTCAGACCACAATCCCCTACGGTTCCTGCAACAGGCCCAATTCAGCAATCAACGTCTTCTACGCTGGGCTCTGTACTTGCAGAATTTTAATCTGGAGCTCTTCTTCATCAAGGGTTCGGACAACATCATAGCTGACGCCCTCTCCAGAGTCTACGAGGTAGAGACAGCTACTCCTACATCTCTATCATTTACTGAAGTAACTTAACCGGTAAGAGCAGGCTTCAGGGTAGAGCTGTGATGATAATCTCCTTCAAGAGAGATTTGGCCTGCACTTTCCTTCATCATGTTACTTCAGTACATCTACAACATCTAGATACTACTATCAAGAGTAGTACACATTTAGTAGAATACGTTTCTACAGGGGGTATACGTACCCTACACTCGCTCTCCACCTCCCCCTCCTCGCGGTCGCCACTCCACCTTCATCGATCACCAAACTACCACTTCCAGCAGCACGCTTCTGATTGGTGAATCGGCGACTCCACTCGACTTCAGCACCATCTGCCTAGCCGATGACTAAGCATGCACAAGACATTGGATTTAGAATATTATGTGCTCTCAAGACTGATACATCTATCTAGCATACGCTCTGTGTTATAGTGGAGGTTTTTAGCCAGCTAATATTCTTTTCAAAACCAAAAAATCATAAAAAACGCCTTGCGGAAAATCAGCTTTCTGCTGTCCAAAATATATCTCAGTTTTTAAATGATATTTATGCGTGTCTAGTCAATCTCCATCTCCACTTCATTCAACACAAAATAATTATTATTGTGTGACAGATTTTTACACCTTGTAACACACAATATAACGTAATGAAGAAAATCAGCTATCTGCTGTCCCAAAATATATATCATTTTTGAAATGTTAAGCACAATCGACTTGAGAATGGTCCAGGATAGACCGAAACATCGTCGTCACTTCATTTTCTAGTGTGTGGATTGGTCAACATGTAAAGCGTGTCTAGTACATTACATCCAACACCAAATAAATATTACTGTGTGTGTGTGTGCTCACCTAGTTGTGTTTGCGGGGGTTGAGCTCTGTCTCTTTGGTCCCGCCTCTCAACCATTAATGAACAGGTGTACAGATTCCTGAGCCTATTGGGCTCTATCATATCTACACTTGAAACAGTGTATGGAGTCAGCCTCCACTACATCACTTCCTAATGCATTCCATTTGTCAACCACTCTGACACTAAAAAAGTTCTTTCTAATATCTCTGTGGCTCATTTGGGCACTCTGCAAGCTTAGAAAAGGAAACTTTCCATTAACGTTTTTCATACCATTTTGAAACTTTATGAGAATTTCCTGCCCACATAACCTATCAGAGGACCCTTAACTTACTGTTGTTGAAAAAAACAAAAACAAATTTACATTAATTTTTTTTTCATTTTCAAATTACGTCCATATTCGGCCATACGGGCAAACGGCCAAAAGTGACGTTCTTTTTAAAAGGACAGGTTAATTCATTAAATTACATTTGGTTGGGTTAATCTCTAACAACCATTTGTTCGACCATTCCTTCAGCTTGTCTAGGTCTTCTTGAAGCCTCAAACAGTCCTCTTCTGTCTTAATCCTTCTCATAATTTTGGCATCGTCTGCAAACATTGAGAGAAATGAATCTATACCCTCCGGGAGATCTTTTACATATATAAGAAACAAGATAGGACCCAGTACAGAGCCCTGTGGGACTCCACTGGTGACTTCACGCCTATTGGAGGTTTTCCCTCACCGTATCTCTCTGCTTCCTATTGCTTAGGTACTCCGTTATCCACTGAAGCACCTTACCAGCTACACCTGCCTGTCTCTCCAGCTTATGTACCAGCCTCTTATGCTGTACTGTGTCAAAAGCTTTCCGACAAACCAAGAAAACGCAGTCCGCCCATCCTTCTCTTTTTTGCTTAATCTTTGTCACCTGGTAGAATTCTATTAAGCCAGTCAGTCAAGATTTACCCTCCCTGAATCCTTGTTGGCGATTTGTCACGAAGTTCCTTCTCTCCAGATGTGATACCAGTTTTTTTCTCACGATCTTCTCCATCACCTTGCATGGTATCCAAGTCAAGGACACTCACCTGTAGTTCAGTGCCTCTTGCCTGTCGCCCTTTTTGTATATTTTGACCACATTCGCCATCTTCCATATTTCTGGTAGGTTTCCCGTCTCCAGTGACCTACTATACACTATGGAGAGTGGCAAGCAAAGTTCCTCTGAACACTCTTTCAGTACCCATGGCGAGATCCCTTCTGGACCAACAGGCTTTCTAACATCCAGATCCAGCAGGTGTCTCTTGACCTCCTCTCTCGTAATTTTGAACCCTTCCAAGGCCGCCTGGTTTACTTCCCTTTCTCCTAGCGCAGTGACCTCACCTTGTTCTGTTGTGAAGACCTCCTGGAACCTCTTGTTGAGTTCTTCACACACTTCTTTGTCATTCTCTGTATACCTGTCCACGCCGGTTCTAAGTTTCACTACCTATTCTTTCACTGTTGTTTTCCTTCTGATGTGACTGTGGAGTAGCTTTGGTTCGGTCTTGACTTTGTTTGCTATATCATTTTCATAAGTTTTCTCTGCTTCTCTTCTCACCCTGACATACTCATTCCTGGTTCTCTGGTATCTCTCTCTGCTTTCATTGTTCTGATATTCCGGAAATTCCTCCACGCCCTTTTGTTCAGTTTCTTTGCTTCCATACATGCCCTATTAAAACATGGATTCTTCTTTTGCTTCTCGGATTTTTCCTTTTGGCCCGGGATGTATCTGCTTACTGCCTCCTGACACTTTTCGGTGACATAGTCCATCATATCTTGTACAGACTTAGCTCTGAGGTCTGTGTCCCAAGGTATTTTCCTTAGGAAGCTTCTCATCTCCTCATAACTTCCCTTTCGGTGTGCCAGCCTTTTGTTTCCTAGTTCCTTTTTGGGATAATAATTCCTACCTTTACCAGGGAAACAAGGATAAACAAGAATGTGTGTGTGTGTGTGTGTGTGTGTGTGTGTGTGTGTGTGTGTGTGTGTGTGTGTGTGTGTGTGTGTGTGTGTGTGTGTGTGTGTGTGTGTGTGTGTGTGAGTGTGTGTTTGTGTGTGTGTGTGTGTACTCACCTATTTGTGCTTGTGGGGGTTGAACTTTGGCTCTTTGGTCCCGCCTCTCAACTGTCAATCAACTGGTGTGCAGATTCCTGAGCCTACTGGGCTCTATCACATCTACATTTAAAACTGTGTATAGAGTCAGCCTCCACCACATCACTGCATAATGCATTCCATCCGTTAACTACTCTGACACTGAAAAAGTTCCTTCTAACGTCTCTGTGGCTCATGTGGGTACTCAGTTTCCACCTGTGTCCCCTTGTTCGCGTTCCACCAGTGTTGAATACTTTATCCTTGTTTACCCTCTTGATTCCCCAGACGATTTTGTAGGTTGTGATCATGTCTCCCCTTACTCTTCTGTCTTCCAGTGTCGTAAGGTGCATTTCCCGCAGCCTTTCCTCGTAACTCATGCCTCTTAGTTCTGGTACTAGTCTAGTGGCATACCTTTGGACTTTTTCCAGCTTCGTCTTTTGCTTGACAAGGTTCGGGCTCCATGCTGGGGCCGCATACTCCAGGATTGGTCTTACATATGTGGTGTACAAGATTCTGAATGATTCCTTACACAGGTTCCTGAACGCTGTTCTGATGTTAGCCAGCTTCGCATATGCCTCAGACGTTATTCTTTTTATGTGGGCTTCGGGAGACAGATTTGGTGTGATATCAACTCCTAGAATTTTCTCTCTGTTCGTTTCATTAAGTACTTCACCTACTATTCTGTATCCTGTGTCTGGCCTCCTATTTCCACTGCCTAGTTTCATTACTTTGGATTTACTCGGGTTGAACTTCAACAGCCATTTGTTGGACCATTCACTCAGTCTGTCTAGGTCATCTTGTAGCCTCCTACTATCGTCCTCAGTTTCAATCCTCCTCCTCAGTCTCAATCTGTGTGTGTGTGTGTGTGTGTGTGTGTGTGTGTGTGTGTGTGTGTGTGTGTGCGTGCGTGCGTGCGTGCGTGCGTGCGTGCGTGTGTGTGTGTGTGTGTGTGTGTGTGTGTGTGTGATTGTGTGTGTACTCACCTATTTGTGCTTGCAGGATCGAGCATTGACTCCTGGATCCCGCCTTTCCAGCAATCGGTTTTTTACAGCAATGACTCCTGTCCCATTTCCCTATCATACCTAGTTTTAAAAGTATGAATAGTATTTGCTTCCACAACCTGTTCCCCAAGTGCATTCCATTTTTCCACTACTCTCACGCTAAAAGAAAAATTCCTAACATCTCTGTGACTCATCTGAGTTTCCAGTTTCCACCCATGTCCCCTCGTTCTGTTATTATTACGTGTGAACATTTCATCTATTTCCACTTTGTCAATTCCTCTGAGTATTTTATATGTCCTTATCATATCTCCTCTCTCCCTTCTTTTCTCTAGTGTCGTAAGGTTCAGTTCCTGCAGACGCTCTTCATATCCCATCCCTCGTAACTCTGGGACAAGCCTCGTCGCAAACCTCTGGACCTTCTCTAGTTTCTTTATGTGTTTCTTCAGGTGGGGGCTCCATGATGGCGCGGCATACTCTAAGACGGGTCTCACGTAGGCAGTGTAAAGCGCCCTAAAAGCCTCCTCATTTAGGTTTCTGAATGAAGTTCTAATTTTCGCCAGTGTAGAGTACGCTGCTGTCGTTATCCTATTTATATGTGCCTCAGGAGTTAGATTAGGTGTCACATCCACTCCCAGGTCTCTTTCTAGAATCGTTACAGGTAGGCTGTTCCCCTTCATTGTGTACTGTCCCTTTGGTCTCCTATCACCTGATCCCATTTCCATAACTTTAAATTTACTGGTGTTAAACTCCAGTAGCCATTTCCCTGACCATCTCTGCATCCTGTTTAAGTCCTCTTGGAGGATCCTACAATCCTCGTCTGTCACAACTCTTCTCATTAATTTTGCGTCATCCGCAAACATTGACATGTATGATTTGTCTCCTGTAAACATATCATTTACGTAAATTAGAAAGAGGATTGGTCCCAGCACCGATCCTTGAGGTACTCCACTTGTTACTGTTCGCCAGTCCGACTTCTCGCCCCTTACTATTACCCTCTGGCTCCTTCCTGTTAGGTAGTTCTTCACCCATACTAGGGCCTTTCCGCTTACTCCTGCCTGCCTCTCAAGTTTGTATAGCAGTCTCATGTGCGGTACTGTATCAAAGGCCTTTTGGCAGTCAAGAAATATATAGTCTGCCCAGCCTTCTCTGTCCTGCCTTATCCGTGTTACTTTATCATAGAATTCTAAAAGGTTTGCTAGGCATGATTTCCCTGTCCAGAACCCATGTTGGTGCTTGTTTACAAACCCAATGCTCTCCAGGTGCTCAACAAGTCTTAGCCTAATTATTCTTTCAAGTATTTTGCAAGGGATGCTTGTCAGTGATACGGGTCTGTAGTTAAGTGCCTCCTCCCTATCACCTTTCTTGAAAATCGGTACGACATTTGCCTCCTTCCAGCAACTGGGCAATTCTCCCGACATAAGTGACTCATTAAAGATCATTGCCAGAGGCACGCTGAGAGCCTGTGCTGCCTCTTTAAGTATCCACGGTGATACTTTGTCTGGTCCAACAGCTTTATTTGCATCCAGTGTTGTCAACTGTTTCATTACCTCCTCTGCTGTCACCTCTATATCTGATAGTCTTACATCTAGGGTAATCGCTTCTAACACTGGGAGCTGCTCAGGCTCGGTTGTGAACACTCCATGGAATTTTGCATTCAGTACCTCGCAGATTTCCTTGTCGCTTTCTGTATATGCCCCTTCTGTTTTCCTCAGTCTTGTCACTTGGTCATTTACCGACATCTTCCTTCTTATATGGCTATGTAGTAGTTTAAGTTGCTTTTTCGCTTTGACTGCAATATCATTCTCATAATTTCTTTCCGACACTCGTCTTATGTTAATGTAATCATTCCTAGCTCTGTTACATCTAATCCTGTTGTCCTCTGTCCTTTGTCTTCTGTACTTCCTCCACTCCCTCCTGCTTCTCGCCTTTGCTTCCTGACACTGTCTATTAAACCATGGGTTATTATATTCCCTCTTGCTTTTTTCCTTTATTGTTGGAATAAATCTCCCTTCAGCCTCCTTGCATTTCAATATGACCTGGTTCATCATACCTTGCACTGTTTTTCATCTAAGTTCTTCCTCCCACTGCATTTCTCCCAGGTAGTCCCTTATCCTTCAGTAGTCCCCTTTTCTGTAATCAAGTCTCCTTTCCTGGACCTCTTGTCCTTTGGTCACAATTTTAAGCTCCATCATGTAGTCAAAGACTAGGACACAATGGTCACTGGCTCCTAGTGGTATTTCATGTTCCAACTGCTCGATGTCTTCTACATTCTGGGTGAAAATGAGATCTAATAGGCTGGGCGTATCCCCTCCTCTTTCCCTAGTATCTTCCTTCACTTGCTGTGTTAGAAAATTCCTGTCAATAACGTCTACCAGCTTCGCTCCCCAGGTCTCCTCCCCGCCATGGGGATTCCTCGTTTCCCAATCTATCTCTCCGTGATATAGGTCCCCCATGACCAGCAGCTTCGCTCTCATTCTATGTGCTATAGTTGCTGCCCTCTGCAGTTCATCTATACATGTCTTGTTTCTGTCCTCGTACTCCTGCCTGGGCCTTCTACTGTTTGGTGGGGGATTGTAGAGTATCAAGATTACAATCTTCTTCCCATCCACTGTCAGAGTTCCATATATTAAGCTCGTGCTTTCATTGGTACCCGGATTTTCCAGCTCATCAAACTTCCATTTGCGCTTTATTAGGAGTGCCACTCCTCCTCCCTGTCTCTGTGTCCTTTCTTTTCTTATCACCTGGTACCCCTCTGGAAAGATTGCATCCGAGATCATGCCATTTATTTTAGTTTCCACTATTGCCACTATGTCTGGGTCTGCCTCACTAACTCTTTCTTTTATCTCTTCTGCTTTATTGGCTACCCCATCAGCATTGGTGTACCAAACCTTGAGACTCTTCTTGGAAACTCGGGTGTCAGAGTTCCCCCTTTCACCGGGGATCTGGGGGGAAATAGGGGGTGTCTGGGGGGCGAGTGGGGGCTGTGGGGGTGAATGGGGGGTGCTAGGGGGGTGCTTGGGAGTGCCTGGTAGGCGAATGGAGTCTGGGCATCTAGGGGGGTAGGAAGGGCATAATGGGTCTGAAAGTTAGGGGTCTGAAAAGCATAGGGGGGTTGAGAACTAGAGTGAGACTGAGAATCAGATAGAGGTTGAGAGGTTGGGGGGAGAGGGATATTGCGGGCAGAGGGCTGAGAGAAGAATGGAGCATGAGTGCTGGGAGTGGAAGAGAGGGTGTATTAGTTAGGGGGGAATTGGGGGTAGGTGGGGGTTTTGGGGTAGAAGAGGGGAAAAGGGAGATAGGGGAAGTGTGAGTTCGTGTGTGTGTGTACTCACCTAGTTGTACTCACCTAGTTGTGCTTGTTTGGGTTGAGCTCTGGCTCCTTGGTCCCGCCTCTCAACCGTCAATCAACAGGTGTACAGGTTCCTGAGCCTATTGGGCTCTATCATATCTACACTTGAAACTGTGTATAGAGTCAGCCTCCACCACATCACTTGATAATGATAATGATAATTTTTATTTAGGTAAAGGTACATACATAAAGAGATTTTACAAAGTTTGTTGGCTTTATAGATAGAGCTAGTACATACAATGCCTAAAGCCACTATTACGCAAAGCGTTTCGGGCAGACGCAAAGCGTTTCGGGCAGGAAGTTTACACAAACTTCCTAATGCATTCCATTTGTCAACCACTCTGACACTAAAAAAGTTCTTTCTAATATCTCTGTGGCTCATTTGGGCGCTCAGTTTCCACCTGTGTCCCCTTGTGCGTGTGCTCCTTGTGTTAAATAGCCTGCCTTTATCTACCCTATCAATTCCCTTCAAAATCTTGAATGTGGTGATCATGTCCCCCCTAACTCTTCTGTCTTCCAGCGAAGTGAGGTTTAATTCCCGTAGTCTCTCCTCGTAGCTCATACCTCTCAGCTCGGGTACTAGTCTGGTGGCAAATGTTTGAACATTTTCCAGTTTAGCCTTATGCTTGACTAGATATGGACTCCATGCTGGGGCTGCATACTCCAGGATTGGCCTGACATATGTGGTATACAAAGTTCTGAATGATTCTTTACACAAATTTCTGAATGCCGTTGGTATATTGGCCAGCCTGGCATATGCCGCTGATGTTATCCTCTTGATATGTGCTGCAGGAGACAGGTCTGGCGTGATTCAACACCCAAGTCTTTATCTTTCTCTGACTCCTGAAGAATTTCCTCTCCCAGATAATACCTTGTATTTGGCCTCCTGCTCCCTGCACCTATCTTCATTATATTACATTTGGTTGGGTTAAACTCTAACAACCACTTGTTCGATCATTCCTGCAGTTTGTCTAGGTCTTCTTGAAGCCTCAAACAGTCGTCTTCTGTCTTAATCCTTCTCATAATTTTGGCATCGTCTGCAAACATGGAGAGAAATGAATCTATACCCTCCGGGAGATCATTTACATATATCAGAAACAAGATAGGGCGGAATACAGAGCCCTGTGGGACTCCACTGGTGACTTCACGCCAATCGGAGGTCTGACCATTCACCGTAACTCTCTGCTTCCTATTGCTTAGGTACTCCCTTATCCACTGGAGCACCTTACCAGCTACACCTGCCTGTCTCTCCAGCTTATGTACCAGCCTCTTTTGTGGTACTGTGTCAAAGGCTTTCCGACAATCCAAGAAAATGCAGTCCGCCCAGCCCTCTCTTTCTTTCTTAATCTGTGTTACCTGGTCATAGAATTCTATTAAGACAGTCAGGCAAGATTTACCCTCCCTGAACCCATGTTGTCGATTTGTCCCTTCTCTCCAGATGTGCTACCAAGTTTTTCTCATGATCTTCTCCATCACCTTGCATGGTATACAAATTAAAGACACTGGCCTGTAGTTCAGTGCCTCTTGCCTGTCGCCCTTTCTGTATATTGGGACCACATTCGCCGTCTTCCATATTTCTGGTATGTCTCCTGTCTCCAGTGACCTACTATACACTATGGAGAGTGGCAAGCAAAGTGCCTCTGCACACTCTTTCAGTACCCATGGCGAGATCCCGTCTGGCCCAACAACCTTTCTAACATCCAGGTCCAGCAGGTGTCTCTTGACCTCCTCTCTCGTAATTTCAAACTCTTCCAAGGCCGTCTGGTTTACCTACCTTTCTCCTAGCACAGTGACCTCACCTTGTTCTGTTGTGAAGACCTCATGTTGAGTTCATCACACACCTCTGTCATTCTCTGTATACCTGTCCTCGCCTGTTCTAAGTTTCACTACCTGTTCTTTCACTGTTGTTTTCCTTCTAATGTGACTGTGGAGTAGCTTTGGTTCGGTCTTGGCTTTGTTTGCTATATCCTTTTCATAACTTTTCTCTGTTTCTTTTCTCACCCTGACATACTCATTCCTGGTTCTCTGGTATCTCTCTCTGCTTTCTGGTGTTCTGTTATTCCGGAAGTTCCTCCACGCCCTTTTGTTCAGTTTCTTTGCTTCCATACATGCCTTATTATACCATGGATTCTTCTTTTGCTTCTCGGATTTTTCCTTTTGGGCCGGGATGTATCTCCTTACTGCCTCCTGACACTTTTGGGTGACATAGTCCATCATATCTTATACAGACTTAGCTCTGAGGTCTGTGTCCCAAGGTATTTCCCTTAGGAAGCTTCTCATCTCCTCATAATTTACCTTTCGGTATGCCAGCCTTTTGTTTCCTAGTTCTTTTTTGGGGGGGATAATTCCCAGCTCTACCAGGTACTCAAAGTTCAATACACTGTGATCACTCATTCCCAAGGGTGCTTCCATCTTGACTTCCCTTATATCATACTCATTTAGGGTAAATATCAGATCAAGCATTGCTGGTTCATCCTCTCCTCTAATTCTTGTTGGATCCTTGATGTGCTGACTTAGAAAGTTTCTTGTTGCCACGTCCAGCAGTTTAGCTCTCCATGTTTCTGGTCCTCCCATGATTAGTACTCCAGATCCATTCCTGCTAGCAACAGAAGCTGCTCTCTCCATTATGTTAATGGTGGCCATATTGTGTCTATCATATTCCTGTCTGGGTCTTCTGTCATTTGGTGGCGGATTATATATGACTACGACTACAATTTTTTTCCCTCCAGTTGTTATTGTTCCTATTATGTAGTCACTGAAACCTTCACATCCCTGAACAACCAACTCCTCAAAATCCTAGCCTTTTCTTACCAGCAGAGCTACACCACCCCCACCTCTTCCTTCTCTCTCTTTCCTCATAACATAATAGTCCTGTGGGAACACTGCATTTGTTATTGTTTTCGTCAGCTTTGTTTCTGTGAGAGCTATTATGTCTGGGTTTTCCTCTAGTACCCATTCTCCAAGTTCATTTGCTCTATTTGTAATACCGTCTATATTAGTGTACATTGCTTTGAGGCTCACTTTCTTCTGTCCCTTCTCAAATCTCCTCCTTTGTGAATGTTCTGCTGGTGGAGGAAGCTGTGCCATGGGTGTGAGGATTTGTGAGGTGGATACCAGGGTTGCAGAGGATACTGGGATGAGGGGCCTAATGTGAATGAATACACTCGCGCTTCTTGTCCCCTGAAATTAGAAAAATAAGGTGTTGACTTTGGCCCTTTTGTTTTTAAGGATGAATTGAGTAGTGGGTAAAGTTGTGCCATTGCTTAACTTTGTGGATAGGACACCTATATCCTGTCATACTTTGCAGTACTGCTTGGAGGTAGAAGTCTCTTCCTCTGTCTTGGCCTTGGAGAACTTTGATTTTGTCTCCACACAGTGCGGTCTGGTGTTGGCCCTTATTGCACCTATTGTAGGTGCTTAGTTGGACTGCACAGGAACAGGAGTCATATGACCGTAGGTACCTTGTGCGTTTGTGCAACTCCTTGAGTCGCTTTACCCTTTTAGTACGATCAGGGTAATTTGCGCAGTGATATATTAAATGTCCTTCTTGGCAGAGCACACACGTTCCCCAGCCTACAGCACCTTTGGGATTCACAACCGTTTATTTTGGTGGATCCAAATAAAAAAATAAAATGCTTTGAGGAACTTGCTGCATATGTACCCACACGGCCTTTCTTCCACCTTGGATTGGAGATGGTAGATTTAGATTTATTAGGATTATTTGTCTTACTCGTTGGTCTCCCTGATTTCTCAGTGTATGACTTTTCAGTATCAGATTCAATTTTGTTGTGAGCTTTCATTCTATTGACTGTTATTCTCAATCCCTGGAAGATTTCATCTATGGATAGGGCGTTTGTCTTAAAATGAGGTGAGATTTCAGCTAAAAACTATCAAGGGAGCTTCCTCTGGATGCTCAACTTTAGTGACCATTCGGAAGCTTGTACATCTACTTTGGTGTTAAGGGCTCTCACAAGCGACTCCAACTCTAACCTGAAGTCGTGAAGGAAGTCTGTTCAGTTGGTAGGTGAGGTTAAATCGACCAATTGATTAGCTATACTATTTGTTTGGTGTAGTAATTGACTTTCAACAACTGTATAGCTATATCATAAGTGTCCTCATAAAGGGACAGATTAGCTATGACCTTCTTGGCCTCCCCTTTGATAAGGCTTTGAAGGTATGTGAACTTTGTCACCTTTGGTATGGTTGCCTTAGAATAAACATGAGTGTTAAAAGACATTCAAAAGGTGTCCCAGTTTTCTTCGTCTTGTCTAGAAAAAGTTGGTTACTGTGCTGAACTGGATTGAAACACTATTATTCTAGGTGTTGCCTTATGAACAGCTAATAGGTGTAGTAAAGGACTTAACTTGAGTATCATCCTCATACATTGCCAGTTCAGACATGATTTGTTACATTTCGTCAGGGTTGTGTTTACTGCTGTTTGTGTTGGCAAGGAGTTTACTTCGGTAAAATTCAATCAATCTTTTCATATCATCGAATTTGTTATCAGCCACCAAAGGAGAGATTTCCATATAGGTAAATTCAATTGGAGACTCTAGTGACAAATTCTCAAATATATTAAGTAGTCTTGTCAGGAGACGTTTAAGTGCTGCTAAGGCACGTTTTGTTTACTCTGGATCAGCCATGGTGGCTGATTGATTCCATAGCTTCTAAATGAAGATATCTGGGCTACTGATTCATTGAGGTAAACAATTTTGAGTAGTAATAGCCTAGGATTAATATCCAGTCACTACACTATATGCTACCTCTCGTTGGGGTTGGCACATTAAGAGTAAATTGTGCATATATAATCACATAAATAATTTGAGTGGTGACCAGTGTCACTGTAGGAATACCTTTGGCTAGCCTATCATTATCACTATTCGAAGGATTAGAGACACCAATGAAGATTCAAAAATGAAAATGTTATAGATAAAATATAAATAAATATATAGTAATTATTAATATAATATGAGTAATCTAATTATATGTACAGCACAACTCGTGTTGGTATTGATCCGACCCTTTCTGGGGTCTACACAATGTTTAAATGATTATTAGGTTGTTCAATATTTAGCTCAACACTGGACAAGTTGGGCATCCTACCCTATATAAGGGTTGGCAACATAAAATTGATATATTAGTGTTCCCTATATATATATATATATATATATATATATATATATATATATATATATATATATATATATATATGTATATATATATATATATATATATATATATATATATGTATATATATATATATATATATATATATATATATATATATATATATATATATATATATATATATATATATATATATATATATATATATATATATATATGTTTACTAGGATTTCTCTGGCGATGGTTTGGTTGTGGGAAGAGATTATATGTTCCTTAATGGAGCCCTGTTGCTTATGCATCGTTAAACGCCTAGAAAAAGATGTTGTTGTCTTGCCTATATATATATATATATATATATATATATATATATATATATATATATATATATATATATATATATATATATATATATATGTAGGGAACGTTTAAACATACACAACTGAATAGAACTTACACATCTCCGATTTGTTTATATCTACATTTGAGTGAAATGGATGGGGTGAGGTGGTATTTAATCATTATTAATTTCATCAACACAAGACACAACACGAAACAATGGGTATTGAATAGAAGTGATTGTAGAAAGCCTATTGGTCCATATTTCTTGATGCTTCTATATTGGAGCGGAGTCTTGAGGTGGGTAGAATATAGGTGTGCATTAATTGGCTGTTGATTGCTGGTGTTGACTTCTTGATGTGTAGTGCCTCGCTAACGTCAAGCCGCCTGCTATCGCTGTATCTATCGATGATTTCTGTGTTGTTTACTAGGATTTCTCTGGCGATGGTTTGGTTGTGGGAAGAGATTATATGTTCCTTAATGGAGCCCTGTTGCTTATGCATCGTTAAACGCCTAGAAAAAGATGTTGTTGTCTTGCCTATATACTGGTTTTTTTGGAGCTTACAGTCCCCAAGAGGGCATTTGAAGGCATAGACGACGTTGGTCTCTTTTAAAGCGTTCTGTTTTGTGTCTGGAGAGTTTCTCATGAGTAGGCTGGCCGTATTTCTGGTTTTATAGTAAATCGTCAGTTGTATCCTCTGATTTTTGTCTGTAGGGATAACGTTTCTATTAACAATATCTTTCAGGACCCTTTCCTCTGTTTTATGAGCTGTGGAAAAGAAGTTCCTGTAAAATAGTCTAATAGGGGGTATAGGTGTTGTGTTGTTTATCTCTTCAGAGGTTGCATGGCGTTTCACTTTCCCTCTTATGATGTCTTCGACGAAACCATTGGAGAATCGTCCAACAGAATTTCCAACTCCACTTTCCGGGCCATCTCACTCGGTCTGGACATAACGTGACAGAAAGTGGAGTTGGAAATTCTGTTGGACGACATATTCGACCTCGAGACACAAAAGAAGGTCACTACCAAAGATACCTTACAAGCAGAACTTATTGCGGAAGGAGGAAAGAATCGAGGCAATTACAGAAGCACCATACTGTCCCCCGAGCTCAAAGCGGCAGCCAAAAGCCTTCGTGAGAACAAGGAGATAGTTGTCAGGAGAGGTGACAAGTCGCCAATATATGTCATTCTTAAAAAAGACGAATAGCTGGCGAAAATGAACCTCATACTCTCTGACCAAACTAAATTCCAAAGGGTAACGAAGGACACTACAGCCGAATTGAAAGCAAAGGTCAACAAACTAATCGAAACTGTGAACGCCAAGAAATCCGGACTCCACCTGCCAAAGATCATTGGGGAATATAAACCTGGATATGCGTATGGAAATGTCAAGACACACAAGCCTGGAAACCCACTTCGGCCAATCATTAGCCAGATACCCACACCCACGTACAGACTAGCGAAGCGACTCAACGGCCTGCTGACTCCTTATGTCCCTTGCGCCTTCAGCCTGAAGTCGCCAAAGGAATTTGTTGACTTACTGCGGGGCACACGGGCCACAGGAATAAGAGCCTCGTTGGACGTAGAATCGCTGTTCACCAACGTACCAGTGGACGAGACAATCGGGATGATAGCCGACAGAGTGTATCGTGATCCAGCCTGTACTCCTTTTGACATACCAGAAAATATCCTAAGGAAACTACTCCAAGCTTGTACTAAAGAGGCACCCTTCTTGAGCCCGGATGGGCACATGTATAAGCAAGTAGATGGGGTCGCCATGGGTTCTCCCCTAGGTGTCCTGTTTGCAAACTTCTACATGGGTACCATCGAGCAAAAAGTCTTAGTCGACATGAACTTGAAACCGACCATATACTGCAGGTATGTTGACGACATTTTTACACAGGTACCTGATGTCAGACATCTGCAGGAGCTGAAGGAGGCATTTGAGCAGAGTTCCGTGCTGCGTTTCACTTACGAGATGGAAAAGGATGGGAAGCTGCCCTTTCTAGATGTAACAGTCATGGAAAAGAGCGGAGGTTTCCACCCTGCAATCTACACTAAGGAAACGAACATAGGAATGTGCCTAAATGATAAAAAACGACTGCCCAGATAGGTACAAGAGGAGTGTTGTTAACGCATATGTCGACCGTGCTCTCAGCCACAGCTCAGAATGGAAGCAAGTCGACGAAGAACTCTGTAGGGTAAGGCAGGTCCTAGTCAACCACGGCTTCTCCAATGGTTTCGTCGAAGACATCATAAGAAGGAAAGTGAAACGCCATGCAACCTCTGAGGAGACAACCAACACAACACCTATACCCCCTATTAGGCTATTTTACAGGAATTTCTTTTCCACAGCTCATAAAACGGAGGAAAGGGTCCTGAAAGATATTGTTAATAGGAACGTTATCCCTACAGACAAAAATCAGAGGATACAACTGACGATTTACTATAAAACCAGAAAAACGGCCAGCCTACGCATGAGAAACTCTCCAGACACAAAGCAGAACGCTTTAAAAGAGACCAACGTCGTCTATGCTTTCAAATGCCCTTTTGGGGACTGTAAACTCCAAAAAAACCAGTATATAGGCAAGATAACAACATCTCTTTCTAGGCGTTTAACGATGCATAAGCAACAGGGTTCCATTAAGGAACATAATCTCTTCCCACAACCAAACCATTGCCAGAGAAATCCTAGTAAACAACACAGAAATTATCGATAGATACAGCGATAGCAGGCAGCTTGACGTCTGCGAGGCACTACACATTATGAAGTCAACACCAGCAATCAACAGCCAATTAATGCACAACTATATTCTACCCACCTCAAGACTCCGCTCCAATATAGAAGCATCAAGAAATATGGACCAATAGGCTTTCTACAATCACTTCCATTCAATACCCATTGTTTCGTGTTCTGTCTTGTGTTTATGAATTTAATACCCCTATTAATACCACCTCACCCCATCCACCTCACTCAAATGTAGATATAAACAAATCGAAGATGTGTAAGTTCTATTCAGTTGTGTATGTGTAAACTAAAGTCTTTGAAAATGTAATAAGTTTTACGAAATGCACTCAAGTGTCGCGTCAGACTAGAAATAAAAATGAATTTTGGAGAATTGATTTTTGAATTACCACCAACAGTGAAAAGAAACGTACGAAAGATTGAGAAAATTCGTGTTAGAATTATTAATCTTACTTTTTCGGTCATATTTAATAATATATATATATATATTGGTGTATACTGGCAGCAGGTTTTCTTTCAAACATGTTTCATTGAATATGACCGCATATTCTGTATTTATTATTTTCTGGTTTAGGGCTTCTATCCCTCTAACTATTTTCTTAGCATCAGGGCTTAGCTGAAATAGGAGTTCTCCAAAACTCATTTCCGTAATTTCAAGGTGAAGAAAAGAGGTGAATTACTATGGAATGTATTACACTTATTTATACAATTTGCACAACGTTTTGAACCTCCATGGTTCATTCTCAAGTGAAGAAACTTTTCAGGACTGGTTGATTTTATACCCGCACTGGGTCAGGTGATAAGACAATAAAGGTGAAAACATGAGGGGATACATAAGGGATAAATAGAGGTAACTGCGGAAGGCCTATTGGCCTTCCGCAGTTGCTTCGTATGGGCCTATTGGCCCATACGAAGCATCTTCTATCTACATACAAAGATTAATCAAGTGAAATTGGCCTGTTATGTTGAACAGTGTCTTCTGTGTTGGCATCGTTATGTTCTGGTCTTGTCCTAACTCTCATGGTGGGTAGAGTAAATAGTTCCGTGTTTTGGGTGTTCATGGTAGGTTGTTCTATTCTTATGTAAATTGCTTCAAGAATTTGTAATCTTCTTGCATCTTGGGTTTTGTCTATTATACAGGTATTTTTGTTCAACATTTTTCTTGTTAGGGTGATGTCATGGGTTTGTCTCATGTGATTCCTGGGGGCACCGGATTGAAGATGACATGACATCGTCAGCATGGTCGACGTCATACTTATGTAATTAGATTGAAGGTTACATCCTTCGTTGGGGAAAGTGGTTACTAAAGAGGAACTTAACAATATGCCTTCAACCGAACAAGTATATGTGGGTGGGGACGAGGACAGGTTGACTAGTTTAGCAGTTACCAGGGAGGATGTAATTAAACAAATAGTAAAACTGAATCCAAACAAATCCCCAGGGCCGGATGAAGTGTTTGCCAGGGTGCTTAAAGAATGCAAAGAGGAGCTTTGTGATGCACTGTCAACCATATTTAATAAATCAATAGTCAGGCAGAGTGCCAGAGTTTTGTAAAGTTGCTAATGTGATACCAGTTTTTAAGAAAGGAGATAGATCACTTGCGTCTAACTATCGACCAATTAGCCTAACGTCTATTGTGGGAAAGTTACTCGAATCTATAATAGCAAATAAAATTCGTCTTCATCTTGAAAAACATCAATTAATAATTGAGTCGGAACATGGTTTTATAAATGGCCGTTCATGTTTAACAAATTTGTTATCTTTTTATTCTAGCATAGTTGAGGCAGTTGATAGTGGTAAGGATTGTGATGTTGTGTACCTTGACGTTAGCAAAGCTTTTGATACAGTGCCACATGAAAGACTGATTAAAAAGATAGAGTCTCATGGTATTGGGGGTGCTATATTAAGCTGGAATAGGGCATGGCTATACCAAAGGAAACAGAGAGTTAGTATAAATGGAGTCAAGTCAGAGTGGGCAAATGTGTTAAGTGGAGTGCCTCATGGCTCTGTCCTGGGACCTCTGTTGTTTATAATATATATAAATGAATTAGATTCAGGTTTGAGTAGCAACATTTGCAAATTTGCCGATGATACGAAAATCGGTAGGGAAATTAATTCTGAGGTGGACTCACTATCACTTCAAGTTGATCTAGATAGGGTTTTGAAATGGTCAAAGGATTGACAGATGCAGTTTAATGCTGATAAATGTAAAGTTCTGAGGTTTGGTAATGATGATAGAGTTACAAGATAAGAACATAAGAACAAAGGCAACTGCAGAAGGCCTATTGGCCCATACGAGCCAGCTCCTATTTATAACCACCCAATCCCACTCATATACATGTCCAACCCATTCTTGAAACAATCGAGGGACCCCACCTCAACAATGTTACGCGGCAATTGGTACCACAAATCAACAACCCTGTTACTGAACCAGTATTTACCCAAGTCTTTCCTAAATCTAACCATATCCAATTTATACCCATTGTTTCGTGTTATGTCTTGTGTTGATACTTTTAATACCCTATTAATATCCTCTTTGTTATGTCCATTCACCCATTTGTAAACCTCTATCATGTCACCCCTAAATCTTCGCCTTGCCAGTGAATGCAACTTAAGCTTTGTTAATCTTTCTTCATATGAAAGATTGCTAATTTGGGGAATTAACTTAGACATCTTACGCTGGACACGTTCAAGTGAATTTATATCCATTCTATAATATGGCGACCAAAACTGAACTGCATAATCTAAATGGGGCCTAACTAGAGCAAGATATAGCTTGAGAACCACACCAGGTGTCTTGTTACTAACACTGCGATTAATAAATCCAAGTGTCCGATTTGCCTTATTACGAACATTTATGCATTGAACCTTTTGTTTTAAATTCTTACTAATCATAACTCCCAGATCCCTTTCGCAATTCGACTTCGCAATCTCAACACCATCTAGCTCGTATCTTGTAACCCTATCATCACTACCTAACCTCAGAACTTTACATTTATCAGCATTAAACTGCATCTGCCAATCCTTCGACCATTTCAAAACCCTATCTAGATCAACTTGAAGTGATAGTGAGTCCTCCTCCGAATTAATTTCCCTACCGATTTTCGTATCATCGGCAAATTTGCAAATGTTGCTACTCAAACCTGAATCTAAATCATTTATATATATTATAAACAACAGAGGTCCCAGGACAGAGCCCTGAGGTACTCCACTAACAACATTATCCCACTCTGACTTAACCCCATTTATACTAACTCTCTGTTTCCTTTGGAATAGCCATGCCCTAATCCAAGTTAATATAGCACCCCCAATACCATGAGCCTCTATTTTTTTAATTAGTCTTTCATGTGGCACGGTATCAAAAGCTTTGCTAAAATCAAGGTACACAACATCACAATCCTTACCACTATCAACTGCCTCAACTATGCTGGAATAAACAGTTAGCAAATTTGTTAAACATGAACGGCCATTTGTAAAACCATGTTGCGACTCATTTATTAATTTATGTTTTTCAAGATGGAGACGAATTGTATTTGCAATTATTGATTCAAGTAACTTTTCCACAATAGACGTTAGGCTAATTGGCCGATAGTTTGACGCAAGTGATCTATCTCCTTTCTTAAAAATTGGTACCACATTAGCTACCTTCCATGACTCTGGCACTCTGCCAGACTCTATTGATTTGTTAAATATGGTAGACAGTGGCTCGGAAAGCTCCTCTTTGCATTCTTTAAGCACCCTGGCAAACACTTCATCCGGCCCTGGGGATTTGTTTGGTTTTTGTTTTTCTAATTGTTTAATTACATCCTCCCTGGTAACTGCTAAACTAGTCAACCTGTCCTCATCCCCACCCACATAGACTTGTTCGGCTGAAGGCATATTGTTAAGTTCTTCTTTAGTAAATCCAGATATAATATAATTGTTAAAAGTACTAATCATCTCCTTGTCATTATCCGTTATTTGACCTGACTCAGATTTTAATGGACCTATCCTTTCCCTAGTCTTAGTTCGATATAACTGAAAAAAACCTTTAGGATTTGACTTTGCTTGCTCTGCTATGCGAACTTCATAGTTTCTTTTTGCTTTCCTAATCTCTTTTTTAACATTTCTAACCAGTTGTATGAATTCCTGTTCTAACCTGACTTCCCCATTCTAAATCCTTTTGTACCAAGCTCTCTTTTTACCTATAAGGTTCTTTAAATTATTTGTTATCCACTTTGGGTCATTAGTATTCGACCTATTCAATTTGTATGGTATACTACGCTCCTGTGCTTTGTTTAGAATATTCTTAAATAAGTTATATATTAAATCCACATCGAAATCCCCTTTTACGTCACCTATCGCTGGGTTCATGTCTCGCTCTAAGACCGGCTCACACCCCATACCCAAGAGTTTCCAATCTATTTGACCCAAAAAAATTCTTAGGCTATTAAAATCAGCTTTTTGAAAATCTGGCACTTTAACAGAATTTTCTCCTTCAGGTCTATTCCATTCTATGCTAAATCTGATTACTTTGTGATCACTGTTCCCTAGCTCACTCCCTATTTCGATGTCAATAATTTGTGTTTCCCTGTTAGTTAACACTAAATCTAAAATATTATTTTCCCGCGTTGGTTCCTTAATGTGTTGAGTAAGAAAGCAATCGTCAATTAATTGTAGAAAGTCTTCTGCTTCACTATTCCCTGTTTCGTTCACCCAGTTTATTCCACTAAAATTAAAGTCACCCATGACATAAATACTGTTAGATCTAGATGCTCTCGATATTTCATTCCATAGATGCTTTGCTTCCATTCTGTCTAAATTTGGTGGCCTATATATAACTGCTATTATAATATTATTTGCTTTTTCGTTTAATTCTATCCAAATAGTTTCTGTGTGTGGCTCAGTTTTGATTCCCTCTTTGAGACTACATTTCAAATTGTCCCTAACATATTTGGCTACTCCCCCTCCTCGTCTAATATATCTATCTGTGTGAAATAGTTTAAATCCATTTATCTGATATTCAGCTAATAGTTCTCTATTTTCTACGTTCATCCACGTTTCGGTAAGTGCAATAATATCTATTTTTTCTGTGCAGACAAGAGCATTTAATTCGTTAATTTTATTTCTTAGACTTCTACTGTTAGTGTAATATATCCTAAGTGAATTGTTATTTTGAGGCCCTTTTCTTTCCCTGATCATTTTGCCAATTCTTTTCTCCCACGAACACATACTTTTATTACCTCCTTCCTCCAAATCAATTCCCATACCTCTATCTACTAACAGTTTAAACCCAAAGAAACACCTCTAACCACTGGTTCAAACGAGTTCGCAACAGCAACAACCCCAGCCCTCGATAGATGCACCCCATCACGAGCATACATTTCATTTCTTCATTAGAAGCGTTCCCAGTTGTCTATGAAAGATATTGCATTTGATTTGCAATATCTTTCCAGCCGGCAATTGACACCAAGTGCCCTCGACATCCATTCATTTCCCACTCCCTTTCTCGGAAGAATGCCACATATGATCGGGATTCCTCCCTTGCTCCTAACTAATTCAATGGCTGTCCTGAATGTCTGTATTAGTTCCTCACTCCTAACTCGCCCAACATCATTACCCACTGCACTAATACAAATAATGGGTTTGTTCCCATTTCCCGTCATAATATCATTCATGTTTTCAACAATATCACCAATTCCAGCTCCCTGATAGCAAACCCTTAATCTGTTCCCCCTATCTCTGGCACAAAACGTTCTGTCTAAATACCTCACCTGGGAATCTTCCACAACCAAAATTCGCTTCGGTACCACCCTAACTTTCTGAGTAGTTAGACGCAATTGATCTATCTCCTTTCTTAAAACTGGTATCACATTAGCAACTTTCCAAAACTCTGGCACTCTGCCTGACTCTATTGATTTATTAAATATGGTTGACAGTGGGTCACAAAGCTCCTCTTTGCATTCTTTAAGCACCCTGGCAAACACTCCATTCGGCCCTGGGGATTTGTTTGGTTTGAGTTTTACTATTTGTTTAAGAACATCCTCCCTGGTAACTGTTAAACTCGTCAACCTTTCCTCGTCCCCACCCACATAGACTTGTTCGGCTGAAGGCATATTGTTAAGTTCCTCTTTAGTAAATACAGATACAAAATATTTATTAAAAATACTACTCATCTCTTCATCACTATATGTTATTTGACCTGTTTCAGTTTTTAACGGACCTATCTTTTCCCTAGTCTTAGTACGATATAACTGAAAAAACCCTTTAGGATTTGTCTTTGCTTGCCCTGCTAAGCGAACTTCATAGTTTTTTTTTGCTTTCCATATCTCTTTTTTAACATTTCTAACCAGTTGTACGAATTCCTGTTCTAAAGTGACCTCCCCATTTTTAATCCTTTTGTACCAAGCTCTCTTTTTACCAATAAGGTTCTTCAAATTCTTTGTTATCCACTTTGGGTCATTAGTATTCGATCTATTCAATTTGTATGGTATACTACGTTCCTGTGGTTTGTTTAGAATGTTTTTAAATAAGTTATATATTGAATCCACATCGAAATCCCCATTTAAGTCACCTATCGCTGGGTTCATGTCTCGCTCCAAGACCGGCCCACACCCCATACCCAAGACTTTCCAATCAATTTGACCCAAAAAATTTCTTAGGTTATTAAAATCAGCTTTTCGAAAATCTGGCACTTTAACAGAATTTTCTCCTACTGGTCTATTCCCTTCTATGCTAAATCTGATTTCTTTGTGATCACTGTTCCCTAGCTCACTCTCTATTTCGATGTCATTAATTTGTATTTCCCTGTTAGTTAACACTAAATCTAAAATATTACTTTACCGTGGTGGTTCCTTTATGGTTTGCGTAAGAAAGCAATCGTCAATTAATTCTATAAAATTTTCTGCTTCACTATTCCCTGTTTTGTTCAACCAGTTTATTCCGCTAAAATTAAAGTCACCCATGACATAAATACTGTTAGATCTAGATGCTCTAGATATTTCATCCCATAGGGGCTTGCTTCCAATCTGTCTAAATTTGGTGGCCTATATATAACTGCTATTATAATATTATTAGCTTTTTCGTTTAATTCTATCCAAATAGTTGCTGTGTGTGGTTCAGTTTTGATTCCCTCTTTGAGACTACATTTCAAATTGTCCCTAACCTATAAGGCTACTCCACCTCCTCGTCTAATATATCTATCTGTGTGAAATAGTTTAAATCCATTTATTTGATATTCAGCTAATAGTTCTCTATTTTCTACACTCATCCACGTTTCGGTAAGTGCAATAATATCAATTTTTTCTGCGCAGACAAGAGCATTTAATTCGTTAATTTTATTTCTTTGACTTCTACTGTTAGTTTAATATACCCTAAGTGAATTGTTATTTTGAGGCCCTTCTCTTTCCCTGATCATTTTGCCAATTCCTTTCTCCCACAAACACATACTTTCATTACCTCTTTCCTCCAAATCAATTCCCATACCTCTATCTACTAACAGTTTAAACCCAAACAAACACCTCTAACCACTTCTTCCAACGAGTTCGCAACAGCAACAACCCCAGCTCTCGATAGATACACCCCATCACGAGCATACTTTTAATTTCTTCCATAGAAGTGTTCCCAGTTGTCTATGAAAGATATTGCATTTGATTTGCAATATCTTTCCAGCCGGCAATTGACACCAAGTGCCCTCGATATCCATTCATTTCCCACTCCCTTTCTTGGAAGAATGCCACATATGATCGGGATTCCTCCCGTGCTCCTAACTAATTCTATGGCTGTTTTATACCTCTGAATCAGTTCCTTACTCCTAACTCGACCAACATCATTTCCTCCCACGCTAATGCAAATAATGGGATTGTTCCCATTTCCAGCCATAATATCATTCATGTTGCTTATAATATCACCAATGCCAGCTCCGGGATAGCAAACCCTTAACCTGTTCCCCCTATCTCTAGCTTATTATTTTCCCGTGTTGGTTCCTTAATGTGTTGCGTAAGAAAGCAATCGTCTATTAATTCTATAAAATCTTCTGCTTCACTATTCCCTGTTTTGTTCAACCAGTTTATTCCACTAAAATTAAAGTCACCCATGACGTAAATACTATTAGATCTAGATGCCCTAGATATTTCATCCCATAGATGCTTTGCTTCCATTCTGTCTAAATTTGGTGGCCTATATATAACTCCTATTATAATATTATTTGCTTTTTCGTGTAATCATCAGATACGAGAAAGATAAGAACATAAGAACAAAGGTAACTGCAGAAGGTCTATTGGCCCATACGAGGCAGCTCCTATTTATAACCACCCAATCCCACTCATATACATGTCCATCCCATGCTTGACTTTAGTGGGAGCCCTGAGGACAGAGTTGGACTCTCTGCGGGAGGAGGTGCGTCAGCTGAAAGAACAACGAGAAGTAACGAAGGAGGAGACCAGTAGTAAAGGGACCTCGTCTTGGAGAGTTGTGAAAGACAGGAGCCTTAAGAAGACTTTGATAAAGCCGCCTTCAAACGCCATAGCAACTTCTAATTCATTTGACGTTTTGGAGGACGAGTGCTGTGGTGAGACTGCGGATCGCGCAAAAGGGAAAGCAACGAAGAGCAAGGAAGCGCAGGCCCCTCAGAAAGTAAAGGAAGTACCTAAGCAAACCTTAGTTGTGGGAGATTCCCAGATAAGGTATTTGGATAGAACGTTTTGTGCTAGAGATAGGGGGAACAGGTTAAGGGTTTGCTATCCCGGAGCTGGTATTGGTGATATGTCCATTCATGTCCATGAATTTATGTCCATTCATCCACTTGTAAACCTCTATCATGTCACCCCTAACTCTTCGACTTTCCAGTGAATGCAACTTAAGCTTTGTTAATCTCTCTTCATATGAAAGATTTCTAATTTGGGGAATTAACTTAGTCATCCTCCGCTGGACACGTTCAAGTGAATTTATATCCACTCTATAATATGGCGACCAAAACTGAACTGCATAATCTAAATGGGGCCTAACTAGAGCAAGATATAGCTTGAGAACCACACCAGGTGTCTTGTTACTAACGCTGAGATTAATAAATCCAAGTGTCCTATTTGCCATATTACGAACATTTATGCATTGATCCTTTTGTTTTAAATTCTTACTAATCATAACTCCCAGATCCCTTTCGCAATTCGACTTCGCAATCTCAACACCATCTAGCTCGTATCTTGTAACCCTATCATCATTGCCTAACCTCAGAACTTTACATTTATCAGCATTAAACTGCATCTGCCAATCCATTGACCATTTCAAAACCCTATCTAGATCAACTTGAAGTGATAGTGAGTCCTCGTCCGAATTAATTTCCTTACCGATTTTCGTATCATCGGCAAATATGCAAATGTTGCTACTCAAACCTGAATCTAAATCATTTATATATATTACCTTTTAACGCATTTGACGTATTAGAGGACGAGTGCTGTGTTGAACCTGTTGTTCAATGGCAAAGACAAAGTAACGAGGAGCTTTGAAGCGCAGGTCCCTCAAACTGCTCGAAAGGAAAAGGGAGAATCGAAGCGAATTTTGGTTGTGGGAGATTCCCAGGTGAGGTATTTAGACAGAACGTTTTGTGCCAGAGATAGGAGGAACAGATTAAGGGTTTGCTATCCGGGAGCTGGAATTGGTGATATTGTTGGAAACATGAATGATATTATGACAGGAAATGGAAACAAACCCATTATTTGTATTAGTGCAGGGGGTAATGATGTAGGACGAGTTAGGAGTGAGGAACTAATACAGAGATTCAGGACAGCCATTGAATTAGTTAGGAGCAAGGGAGGAATCCCGATCATATGTGGCATTCTTCCAAGAAAGGGAGTAGGAAATGAATGGATATCTAGGGCACTTGGTGTCAATTGCCGGCTGGAAAGATATTGCAAATCAAATAAAATATCATTCATAGACAACTGGGAACACTTCTATGGAAGAAATGGAATGTATGCTCGTGATGGGGTGCATCTATCGAAAGCTGGGGTTGTTGCTGTTGCGAACTCGTTGGAAGAAGTGGTTAGAGGTGTTTGTTTGGGTTTAAACTGTTAGCTGATAGAGGTATGGGAATTGATTTGGAGGAAGGAGATAATAAAAGTACGTGTTTGTGGGAGAAAGGAATTGACAAAATGATCAGGGAAAGAGAAGGGTCTCAAAATAACAATTCACTTAGGGTATATTACACTAACAGTAGAAGTCTAAGAAATAAAATTAACGAATTAAATGCTCTTGTCTGCACAGAAAAAATAGATATTATTGCACTTACTGAAACGTGGATGAATGTAGAAAATAGAGAACTATTAGCTGAATATCAAATAAATGGATTTAAACTATTTCACATAGATAGATATATTAGACGAGGAGGGGGAGTAGCCATATATGTTAGGGACAATTTGAAATGTAGTCTCAAAGAGGGAATCAAAAGTGAGCCACACACAGAAACTATTTGGATAGAATTTTACGAAAAAGCAAATAATATTATAATAGGAGTTATATATAGGCCACAAAATTTAGACAGAATGGAAGCAGAGCATCTATGGGATGAAATATCTAGGGAATCTAGATCTAACAGTATTTACGTCATGGGTGACTTTAATTTTAGTGGAATAAACTGGTTGAACAAAACAGGGAATAGTGAAGCAGAAGATTTTCTCGAATTAATTGACAATTGCTTTCTTACGCAACACATTAAGGAACCAACAGAGGAAAATAATATTTTAGATTTAGTGTTAACTAACAGGGAAACACAAATTAATGACATCGAAATAGGGAGTGAGCTAGGTAACAGTGATCACAAAGAAATCAGATTTAGCATAGAATGGAATAGACCTGTAGGAGAAAATTCTGTTAAAGTGCCAGATTTTCGAAAAGCTGATTTTAATAGCCTTTGAAAGTTTTTGGGTCAAATTGATTGGAAAGTCTTGGGTATGGGGTGGGGGCCGGTCTTGGAGCGAGACATGAACCTAGCGATAGGTGACGTAAATGGGGATTTCGATGTGGATTCAATATATAACTTATTTAAGAATATTCTAAACAAAGCACAGGAACGAACAATACCATACAAATTGAATAGATCGAATACCAATGACCCAAAGTGGATAACAAAGAATTTGAAGAACCTTATAGGTAAAAAGAGAGCTTGGTACAAAAGGATTAAAAATGGGGAGGTCACTTTAGAACAGGAATTCGTACAACTGGTTAGAAATGTTAAAAAAGAGATAAGGAAAGCAAAAAGAAACAATGAAGTTCGCATAGCAGCAAAGCAAAGACAAATCCTAAAGGTTTTTTTTAGTTATATCGTACTAAGACTAGGGAAAGGATAGGTCCATTAAAAACTGAGACAGGTCAAATAACAGATAGTGATGAAGAGATGAGTAGTATTTTTAATAAATATTTTGTATCTGTATTTACTAATGAGGAACTTAACAATATGCCTTCAGCCGAACAAGTCTATGTGGGTGGAGACGAGGACAGGTTGACGAGTTTTACAGTTACCAGGGAGAATGTTCTTAAACAAATAGTAAAACTCAAACCAAACAATTCCCCAGGGCCGGATGAAGTGTTTGCCAGGGTGCTTAAAGAATGCAAAGAGGAGCTTTGTGACCCACTGTCAACCATATTTAATAAATCAATAGAGTCAGGCAGAGTGCCAGAGTTTTGGAAAGTTGCTAATGTGATACCAGTTTTTAAGAAAGGAGATAGATCACTTGCGTCTAACTATCGACCAATTAGCCTAACGTCTATTGTGGGAAAGTTACTCGAATCTATAATAGCAAATAAAATTCGTCTTCATCTTGAAAAACATAAATTAATAATTGAGTTGCAACATGGTTTTATAAATGGATGTTCATGTTTAACAAATTTGTTATCTTTTTATTCTAGCATTGTTGTGGCAGTTGATAGTGGTAAGGATTGCGATGTTGTTTACCTTGACTTTAGCAAAGCTTTTGATACAGTGCCACATGAAAGACTGATTAAAAAGTTAGAGTCTCATGGCATTGGGGGTGCTATATTAAGCTGGATTAGGGCATGGCTATACCAAATGAAACAGAGAGTTAGTATAAATGGAGTCAAGTCAGAGTGGGAAAATGTTGTAAGTGGGGTGCCTCAGGGCTCTGTCCTGGGACCTCTGTTGTTTATAATATATATAAATGATTTAGATTCAGGTTTGAGTAGCAACATTTGCAAATTTGCCGATGATACGAAAATCGGTAGGGAAATTAACTCGGAGGAGGACTCACTATCACTTCAAGTTGATCTAGATAGGGTTTTGAAATGGTCGAAGGATTGGCAGATGCAGTTTAATGCTGATAAATGTAAAGTTCTGAGGTTAGGTAAGGATGATAGGGTTACAAGATACGAGCTAGATGGTGTTGAGATTGCGAAGTCGAAATGCGAAAGGGATCTTGGAGTTATGATTAGCAAGAATTGAAAACAAAAGGATCAATGCATAAATGTTCGTAATAAGGCAAATCGGACACTTGGATTTATTAATCGCAGCGTTAGTAACAAGACACCTGGTGTGGTTCTCAAGCTATATCTTGCTCTAGTTAGGCCCCATTTAGATTATGCAGTTCAGTTTTGGTCGCCATATTATAGAATTGATATAAATTCACTCGAACGTGTCCAGCGTAGGATGACTAAGTTAATTCCCCAAATTAGAAATATTTCATATTAAGAAAGATTAACAAAGCGTAAGTCGCCCTTTAGGATTTGTCTTTGCTTGCCCTGCTATGCGAACTTCATAGTTTCTTTTTGCTTTCCTTATCTCTTTTTTAACATTTCTAACCAGTTGTACGAATTCCTGTTCTAAAGTAACCTCCCCATTTTTAATCCTTTTGTACCAAGCTCTCTTTTTACCTATAAGGTTCTTCAAATTCTTTGTTATCCACTTTGGGTCATTACTATTCGATCTATTCAATTTGTATGGCATACTACTTTCCTGTGCTTTGTTTAGAATATTCTTAAATAAGTTATATATTAAATCCACATCGAAATCCCCATTTACGTCACCTATCGCTGGGTTCATGTCTCGCTCCAAGACCGGCCCCCACCCCACACCCAAGACTTTCCAATCAATTTGACCCAAAATATTTCTTAGGCTATTAAAATCAGCTTTTCGAAAATCTGGCACTTTTACAGAATTTTCTTCTACAGGTCTATTCCATTCTATGCTAAATCTGATTTCTTTGTAATCACTGTTTCCTAGCTCACTCCCTATTTCGATGTCATTAATTTGTATTTCCCTGTTAGTTAACACTAAATCTAAAATATTATTTTCCCGTGTTGGTTCCTTAATGTGTTGCGTAAGAAAGCAATCGTCAATTAATTCTAGAAAATCATCTGCTTCACTATTCCCTGTTTTGTTCAACCAGTTTATTCCACTAAAATTAAAGTCACCCATGACGTAAATACTGTTAGATCTAGATGCCCTAGATATTTCATCCCATAGATGCTTTGCTTCCATTTTGTCCAAATTTGGTGGCCTATATATAACTCCTATTATAATATTATTTTTATTATATTTATATATTTATATTTTTAATATATTAATATATTTATAATATATAATTATAATATTTATATAATTATATATATTTATAATATTTTTTAATATAAAAATATATTTATATTTTTCGTATAATTCTATCCAAATAGTTTCTGTGTGTGGCTCAGTTTTGATTCTCTCTTTGAGACTACATTTCAAATTGTCCTTAACATATATGGCTACTCCCCCTCCTCGTCTAATATATCTATCTGTGTGAAATAGTTATAATCCATTTATTTGATATTCAGCTAATAGTTCTCTATTTTCTACATTCATCAACGTTTCGGTAAGTGCAATAATATCTATTTTTTCTGTGCAGACAAGAGCATTTAATTCGTTAATTTTATTTCTTAGACTTCTACTGTTAGTGTAATATACCCTAAGTGAATTGTTATTTTGAGGCCCTTCTCTTTCCCTGGTCATTTTGCCAATTCCTTTCTCCCACAAACACATACTTTTATTATCTCCTTCCTCCAAATCAATTCCCATACCTCTATCTACTAGCAGTTTAAACCCAAACAAACACCTCTAACCACTTCTTCCAACGAGTTCGCAACAGCAACAACCCAAGCTCTCGATAGATGCACCCCATGCAGTGCACTACCTTTTAAGGGTCTGAGCGGTGGTGCAGTGGGTTAAAGGCGTACCTGTTATGCCAGTTGCTGGAAGGCTTCTGTGCTGGCTAGGGTTCGAGTCTCCTGGTGGAAAAGTGTTCTAAAGTTGTATAACCTCACTCTCGTGTTTTGGAGAGTTGTGCATCAAGCATAGACACAGTGTTCTCCCATATTACCAGGGACTTGATGAAAATAGTAAAAATGACCCCTCACTTGCTCTAGTGCTCTTAGGAGATGGTGGTCTTTAGTGTGTGTATAAATACTCCGAGATTACCATTTCTTTTAAGAGTCTGAGTGGTGGTGCAGTGGGTTAATGGCGTACCTGTTATGCCAGTTGCTGGAAGGCTTCTGTGCTGGCAAGGGTTCGAGTCTCCTGGTGGGAAAGTGTTCTTAAGTTGTATAACTTCACTCTCGTGTTTAGGAGAATTGTGCATCAAGCATAGACACAGTGTTCTCCCATATTAACAGGGACTTGATGAAAAACGTAAAAATGATCCCTCACTTGCTCTAGTGCTCTTGGGAGATGGTGGTCTTTGGTGTGTATAAATACTCCAAAATTACCATCTCTTTTAAGGGTCTGAGTGGTGGTGCAGTGAGTTAAAGGCGTACCTGTTATGCCAAATGCTGGAAGGGTTCTGTGCTGGCTAGGGTTCGAGTCTCCTGGTGGGAAAGTGTTCTAAAGTTGTATAACTTCACTCTTGTGTTTAGGAGAGTTGTGCATCAAGCATAGACACAGTGTTCTCCCATATTAACAGGGACTTGATGAAAAACGTAAAAATGACCCCTCACTTGCTCTAGTGCTCTTGGGAGATGGTGGTCTTTGGTGTGTATAAATACTCCAAATTACCATCTCTTTTAAGGGTCTGAGCGGTGGTGCAGTGGGAGAAAGGCGTACCTGTTATGCCAGTTGCTGGAAGGGATCTGTGCTGGCTAGGGTTCGAGTCTCCTGGTGGGAAAGTGTTCTAAAGTTGTATAACTTCACTCTCGTGTTTAGGAGAGTTGTGCATCAAGCATAGACACAGTGTTCTCCCATATTAACAGGGACTTGATGAAAAACGTAAAAATGACCCCTCACTTGCTGTAGTGCTCTTGGGAGATGGTGGTCTTTGGTATGTATAAATACTCTGAAATTACCATCTCCTTTAAGGGTCTGAGCGGTGGTGCAGTGCGTTAAAGGCGTACCTGTTATGCCAGTTGCTGGAAGACTTCTGTGCTGGCTAGGGTTCGATTCCCCTGGTGGGAAAGTGTTCTAAAGTTGTATAACTTCACTCTCGTGTTTAGGAGAGTTGTGCATCAAGCATAGACACAGTGTCTCCCATATTAACAGGGACTTGATGAAAAACGTAAAAATGATCCCTCACTTGCTCTAGTGCTCTTGGGAGATGGTGGTCTTTGATGTGTATAAATACTCCAAAATTACCATCGCTTTTAAGGGTCTGAGTGGTGGTGCAGTGGGTTAAAGGCGTAACTGTTATGCCAGTTGCTGGAAGGCTTCTGTGCTGGCTAGGGTTCGAGTCTCCTGGTGGGATGTGTTCTAAAGTTGTATAACTTCAGTCTCGTGTTTAGGAGAGTTGTGCATCAAGCATAGACACAGTGTTCTCCCTTATTAACAGGGGCTTGATGAAAAACATAAAAATGACCCCTCACTTGCTCTAGTGTTCTTGGGAGATGGTGGTCTTTGGTGTGTATAAATACTCCGAAAATACCATTTCTTTTAAGGGTCTGAGCAGTGGTGCAGTGGGTTAAAGGCGTACCTGTCATGCCAGTTGCTGGAAGGCTTCTGTGCTGGCTAGGGTTCGAGTCTCCTGGTGGGAAAGTGTTCTAAAGTTGTATAACTTCACTCTCGTGTTTACGAGAGTTGTGCATCAAGCATAGACACAGTGTTCTCCCATATTAACAGGGACTTGATGAAAAACGTAAAAATGACCCCTCACTTGCTCTAGTGCTCTTGGGAGATGGTGGTCTTTGGTGTGTATAAATACTCTGAAATTATCATCGCTTTTAAGGGTCTGAGCGGTGGTGCAGTGGGTTAACCCTTACACTGCTCAGGGGTCATATGGACATTTACACCCCTGTGCGCAAGAAAAAAAAAATTCAAAATTTTTTTTTCGTCTTCTAAACATGTTAATTTGAGTCTCCCGAGCACGGGAAAAATAATAAAAAAATTCTATTATACATACCAATGACACAATTGAGCCGAGAAGTTGGCCGATGACGTCACAGATTGTGAGCGCTCAAGGGTGCTGCGTCAGCCAGCTGTGACTCACGGCCGCTCGCGCGGCCCGAGTTGCCGCGAATTTATTTTCGCGGAATTATTTACAGTATTCTTGGGTCATTTTACTCCAATTTATTTTGCTAGTATTGTTCCAATTATTAGCAATAGACGTTGTATTATAATAAAAATGGTATAAACTCACTAAGCGCTCACATATTAGTGCCACAAGTATTCCCACCAAAATGGTATAATTTACAGGAAATATTCAATGTATTTGGGTTTTTTTCAATATAAACACAAAAATAAACTTGATATGTACATTTATTTACCAAAGAATTACACATTTAGTACTCCAGGAGACTGTGATACTGTGCGAAACAGTCGATATGGCACAGAGGGACGGCACACGCTTCGCACCATGTCAACACCAATTTGCGTTTCTGTGGCCTCAATTTAGTACTGGAACACACAACACACCGACGCTGGCCTGCTGCACGAGCTCCAGTTGGTGGTAATTTCTTGATTTGATGTATCAGAAAGGCCTCCCTGTAAGCGAGCCTGGGTGCAGGAGCATGGTTCAGTATTGGGTCTCGAATGGGTCTTTGTATACCAGGTGTGTCCTTGCCAAATTTACCCAGCAACTGTTTCACAACTTGGAAACTGAACGAACGGAAATATGGTTTTCTACCTGTCTTCACAAGAAACATATTTTAACTGTTCAGCATTGTTACATCAATAAGGTGAAAAATCATTTTCTTTGTCCACTTCACTGTTTTACGTACACACTCTACAGCACCCACCATCATGTCACATTTATCAACTAAACGCATGTTGATGTTGTAGTCCATCACACAATCTGGCTTGTATATTATTTGCTTTGTTGTTCTGTTCACCTTGCCACTGTCTACCATTGTACCAGGGTGAATGGTGGTCAACATGTTCACTTCACGTCTGTCTTTCCACCGCACTGAAAGCATTGCACCACTTTTCCTTACCTCGCAGTCACCTACTTGCATAGCAGTATCAAACACAGGCATTTCCTTTCGTTTTGGCTTTACTGTTCCACACACTCCAGTCTTATTATCCAGCAAGAATTTCTTTACCAAGGGACTGGTATAATAGTTATCTGTGTACAATATGTGGCCCTTGTTCAGATATGGTGCAAGCAGTGACTTCACCACACTACCTGAGAAGCCATGTTCGTCATTAGCAGGAATATCTATATTTGTGGCTGAATAAAGTATCATGTGTAACACCATTCCTGATTCACAGTCACAGAGCACAAAGAATTTCAGTCCAAATCAGTGACGTTTTGAGGGAATATACTGCTTGAAGGCAGCACGTCCTTTGAAAAGCACCAGGGATTCATCAATAACCAGCTTCTGAGCTGGTACGTAGTAATCTCGGAACTTTCCAATCAGGTCATTTAGCACGTGCCTGACCCTCCAAAGCCTATCATCCTGTGTCTCGTCAGCATTATTTGCAAAATGAATGCACCGTAGGATCAACAGAAATCTGTCTCGGGACATATATTTCCCGAACAATGGTGTTGGAACAGAGTTGTCTTTGCTCCAATAATCTGAAATTACGTGTTTCACACAATGTTTCATCAACATGCAAATTGCAAAAAACACATACATCTCATCAACAGTTGTCTCTTTCCAACGCTGTAGTCGCGAAAATTCTGAAACTTCCTCACCTTCGATGAGATCATCCGCAAGTCTGTTCGTTTCGTGAAAAATGTGCTTCATTAGCGGCTCATCGAAATATGCAGTAAAGAAGTCCATTTCACACATTTCGTCACCAGTATCAGGGAAAAGATCAGTAATTCCCACATCTCTGTTATCAAAGTCGGGAATTTGTGGAACAAAATCTTCCCCATCACTCCACACACACGAACCTGCTACCTTCCGAGAGCCATTAGCTGCACCACGGCGAGGAATCCGGGGACCAGGAGCTGAAGCACGCCTTGTAGCAGTAGGGGCAGGAACGGAAGATGAGGAAAAAGATGTGGAACATGAGGGAATTTGTTCTTCATTGTCGCCATATTGTCCCATGCGGCGGCGCTTGGCTGGGCGGGCAGCTGATGCGGCGAAACTTGTACTGGCACTGGGGGTAACACTATTCTCCAACTCTTCATTACTAAAGCCTGAGAAAGATTCACTTGTTTCAGACTCGTCAATCGTATCATAAACGTGCAGTGGTATTAATGAACGATGTGCTAGGGCGCGGGGTGGTGTTGAGTGGTGTTGAGTAGCAGCCTCGAGAGGCATCCTCACCCTCGTGGCACCCACATGTTCCCCCCTCACTATCCGTTGTTTCGATTTCTTCTGGCTGGGTATAATCTTCATCTATATCTGAGTCGTCAATATCAGACTCATCAACGTCCTTGAACAATTCATCAGCAATTTCGTCTTCGGTCAAGGACTGCGCGGCGCGGAGCGCTGGGCGAGGTCGCACGCTGGGTCGTGATGCGCTCGCCATTGGTGTCTGGCCACTAACTAAGGCCTGTGAAACAAAGCAGGCCTGCTCTGGATTTTTTTTCAAAATGGAGTCTGTTTACAATCGCCCCTGGCTACGGTATGGGTGACCCCTTTACACCGCAGTACGTTTGAATCGTGCCTGGCACGCTTTGGCGTATATATACGCCATGCGCACAGTGGGACATGTTACTCATAGCGTATATATACGCCATGCGCAGTTTAAGGGTTAAAGGCGTACCTGTTATGCCAGTTGCTGGAAGGCTTCTGTGCAGGCTAGGGTTCGATTCCCCTGGTGGGAAAGTGTTATAAAGTTGTATAACTTCACTCTCATGTTTAGGAGAATTGTGCATCAAGCATAGACACAGTGTTCTCCCATATTAACAGGGACTTGATGAAAAACGTAAAAATGACCCCTCGCTTGCTCTAGTGCTCTTGGGAGATGGTGGTCTTTGGTGTGTATAAATACTCCGAAATTACCATCTCTTTTAAGGGTCTCAGTGGTGGTGCAGTGGGTTAAAGGCGTACCTGTTATGCCAGTTGCTGGAAGGCTTCTGTGCTGGCTAGGGTTCGAGTCTCGTGGTTGGAAAGTGTTCTAAAGTTGTATAACTTCACTCTCGTGTTTTGGAGAGTTGTTCATCAAGCATAGACACAGTGTTCTCCCATATTAAGAGGGACTTGATGAAAAACGTAAAAATGACCCCTCACTTGCTCTAGTGCTCTTGGGAGATGGTGGTCTTTGGTGTGTATAAATACTCCCAAATTACCATCTCTTTTAAGGGTCTGAGCGGTGGTGCAGTGGGTTAAAGGCGTTCCTGTTATGCCAGTTGCTGGAAGGCTTCTGTGCTGGCTAGGGTTCGAGTCTCCTGGTGGGAAAGTGTTCTAAAGTTGTATAACTTCACTCCCGTGTTTAGGAGAGTTGTGCATCAAGAATAGACACAGTGTTCTCCCATATTAACAGGGACTTGATGAAAAACGTAAAAATGACCCCTCACTTGCTCTAGTGCTCTTGGGAGATGGTGGTCTTTGGTATGTATAAATACTCCGAAATTACCATCTCCTTTAAGGGTCTGAGTGGTGGTGCAGTGCGTTAAAGGCGTACCTGTTATGCCAGTTGCTGGAAGACTTCTGTGCTGGCTAGGGTTCGAGTCTCCTGGTGGGAAAGTGATCTAAAGTTGTATAACTTCACTCTCGTGTTTAGGAGAATTGTGCATCAAGCATAGACACAGTGTTCTCCCATATTAACAGGGACTTGATGAAAAACGTAAAAATGACCCCTCACTTGCTCTAGTGCTCTTGGGAGATGGTGGTCTTTGGTGTGTATAAATACTCCCAAATTACCATCTCTTTTAAGGGTCTGAGCAGTGGTGCAGTGGGTTAAAGGCGTTCCTGTTATGCCAGTAGCTGGAAGGCTTCTGTGCTGGCTAGGGTTCGAGTCTCCTGGTGGGAAAGTGTTCTAAAGTTGTATAACTTCACTCTCGTGTTTAGGAGAATTGTGCATCAAGCATAGACACAGTGTCTCCCATATTAACAGGGACTTGATGAAAAACGTAAAAATGACCCCTCACTTGCTCTAGTGCTCTTGGTAGATGGTGGTCTTTGGTGTGTATAAATACTCCGAAAATACCATTTCTTTTAAGGGTCTGAGCAGTGGTGCAGTGGGTTAAAGGCGTACCTGTTATGCCAGTTGCTGGAAGGCTTCTGTGCTGGCTAGGGTTCGATTCTCCTGGTGGGAAAGTGTTCTAAAGTTGTATAACTTCACTCTCGTGTTTACGAGAGTTGTGAATCAAGCATAGACACAGTGTTCTCCCATATTAACAGGGACTTGATGAAAAATGTAAAAATGACACCTCACTTGCTCTAGTGCTCTTGGGAGACGGTGGTCTTTGGTGTGTATAAATACTCCGAAATTACCATCTCTTTTAAGGGTCTGAGCGATGGTGCAGTGTGTTAAAGGCGTACCTGTTATGTCAGATGCTGGAAGGCTTCTGTGCTGGCTAGGGTTCGAGTCTCCTGATGGGAAAGTGTTCTAAAGTTGTATAACTTCACTCTCGTGTTTAGGAGAGTTGTGCATCAAGCATAGACACAGTGTTCTCCCATATTAACAGGGACTTGATGAAAAACGTAAAAATGACCCCTCACTTGCTCTAGTGCTCTTGGGAGATGGTGGTCTTTGGTGTGTATAAATACTCTGAAATTACCATCGCTTTTAAGGGTCTGAGCGGTGGTGCAGTGGGTTAAAGGCGTACCTGTTATGCCAGTTGCTGGAAGGCTTCTGTGCTGGCTAGGGTTCGATTCCCCTGGTGGGAAAGTGTTCTAAAGTTGTATAACTTCACTCTCGTGTTTAGGAGAATTGTGCATCAAGCATAGACACAGTGTTCTCCCATATTAACAGGGACTTGATGAAAAACGTAAAAATGACCCCTCACTTGGTCTAGTGCTCTTGGGAGATGGTGGTCTTTGGTGTGTATAAATACTCCGAAATTACCATCTCTTTTAAGGGTCTGAGCGGTGGTGCAGTGGGTTAAAGGCGTACCTGTTATGCCAGTTGCTGGAAGGCTTCTGTGCTGGCTAGGGTTCGATTCTCCTGGTGGGAAAGTGTTCTAAAGTTGTATAACTTCACTCTCGTGTTTATGAGAATTGTGCATCAAGCATAGACACAGTGTTCTCCCATATTAACAGGGACTTGATGAAAAACGTAAAAATGATCCCTCACTTGCTCTAGTGCTCTTGGGAGATGGTGGTCTTTGGTGTGTATAAATACTCCGAAATTACCATCTCTTTTAAGGGTCTGAAGGCGTACCTGTTATGCCAGTTGCTGGAAGGCTTCTGTGCTGGCTAGGGTTCGAGTCTCCTGGTGGGAAAGTGTTCTAAAGTTGTATAACTTCGCTCTCGTGTTGAGGAGAGTTGTGCATCAAGCATAGACACAGTGTTCTCCCATATTAACAGGGACTTGATGAAAAACGTAAAAATGACCCCTCACTTGCTCTAGTGCTCTTGGGAGATGGTGGTCTTTGGTGTGTATAAATACTCTGAAATTACCATCGCTTTTAAGGGTCTGAGCGGTGGTGCAGTGGGTTAAAGGCGTACCTGTTATGCCAGTTGCTGGAAGGCTTCTGTGCTGGCTAGGGTTCGATTCCCCTGGTGGGAAAGTGTTCTAAAGTTGTATAACTTCACTCTCGTGTTTAGGAGAATTGTGCATCAAGCATAGACACAGTGTTCTCCCATATTAACAGGGACTTGATGAAAAACGTAAAAATGACCCCTCACTTGCTCTAGTGCTCTTGGGAGATGGTGTTCTTTGGTGTGTATAAATACTCCGAAATTACCATCTCTTTTAAGGGTCTGAGCGGTGGTGCAGTGGGTTAAAGGCGTTCCTGTTATGCCAGTTGCTGGAAGGCTTCTGTGCTGGCTAGGGTTCGAGTCTCCAGGTGGGAAAGAGTTCTAAAGTTGTATAACTTCACTCTCCTGTTTAGGAGAGTTGTGATCAAGCATAGACACAGTGTTCTCCCATATTAACAGGGACTTGATGAAAAACGTAAAAATGACCCCTCACATGCTCTAGTGCTCTTGGGAGATGGTGGTCTTTGGTGTGTATAAATACTCCGAAATTACAATCTCTTTTAAGGGTCTGAGCGGTGATGCAGTGGGTTAAAGGCGTAACTGTTATGCCAGTTGCTGGAAGGCTTCTGTGCTGGCTAGGGTTCGAGTCTCCTGGTGGGAAAGTGTTCTAAAGTTGTATAACTTCACTCTCGTGTTTATGAGAATTGTGCATCAAGCATAGACACAGTGTTCTCCCATATTAACAGGGACTTGATGAAAAACGTAAAAATGATCCCTCACTTGCTCTAGTGCTCTTGGGAGATGGTGGTCTTTGGTGTGTATAAATACTCCGAAATTACCATCTCTTTTAAGGGTCTGAAGGCGTACCTGTTATGCCAGTTGCTGGAAGGCTTCTGTGCTGGCTAGGGTTCGAGTCTCCTGGTGGGAAAGTGTTCTAAAGTTGTATAACTTCGCTCTCGTGTTGAGGAGAGTTGTGCATCAAGCATAGACACAGTGTTCTCCCATATTAACAGGGACTTGATGAAAAACGTAAAAATGACCCCTCACTTGCTCTAGTGCTCTTGGGAGATGGTGGTCTTTGGTGTGTATAAATACTCTGAAATTACCATCGCTTTTAAGGGTCTGAGCGGTGGTGCAGTGGGTTAAAGGCGTACCTGTTATGCCAGTTGCTGGAAGGCTTCTGTGCTGGCTAGGGTTCGATTCCCCTGGTGGGAAAGTGTTCTAAAGTTGTATAACTTCACTCTCGTGTTTAGGAGAATTGTGCATCAAGCATAGACACAGTGTTCTCCCATATTAACAGGGACTTGATGAAAAACGTAAAAATGACCCCTCACTTGCTCTAGTGCTCTTGGGAGATGGTGTTCTTTGGTGTGTATAAATACTCCGAAATTACCATCTCTTTTAAGGGTCTGAGCGGTGGTGCAGTGGGTTAAAGGCGTTCCTGTTATGCCAGTTGCTGGAAGGCTTCTGTGCTGGCTAGGGTTCGAGTCTCCAGGTGGGAAAGAGTTCTAAAGTTGTATAACTTCACTCTCCTGTTTAGGAGAGTTGTGATCAAGCATAGACACAGTGTTCTCCCATATTAACAGGGACTTGATGAAAAACGTAAAAATGACCCCTCACTTGCTCTAGTGCTCTTGGGAGATGGTGGTCTTTGGTGTGTATAAATACTCCGAAATTACAATCTCTTTTAAGGGTCTGAGCGGTGATGCAGTGGGTTAAAGGCGTAACTGTTATGCCAGTTGCTGGAAGGCTTCTGTGCTGGCTAGGGTTCGAGTCTCCTGGTGGGAAAGTGTTCTAAAGTTGTATAACTTCACTCTCGTGTTTAAGAGAGTTGTGCATCAAGCATAGACACAGTGTTCTCCCATACTAACAGGGACTTGATGAAAAAAGTAAAAATGACCCCACACTTGCTCTAGTGCTCTTGGGAGATGGTGGTCTTTGGTGTGTACAAATACTCCGAAATTACCATCTCTTTTAAGGGTCTGAGTGGTGGTGCAGTGAGTTAAAGGCGTACCTGTTATGCCAGTTGCTGGAAGGCTTCTGTGCTGGCTAGGGTCCGAGTCTCTTGGTTGGAAAGTGTTCTAAAGTTGAATAACTTCACTCTCGTGTTTTGGAGAGTTGTTCATCAAGCATAGACACAGTGTTCTCCCATATTAACAGGGACTTGATGAAAAACGTAAAAATGACCCCTCACTTGCTCTAGTGCTCTTGGGAGATGGTGGTCTTTGGTGTGTATAAATACTCCCAAATTACCATCTCTTTTAAGGGTCTGAGCGGTGGTGCAGTTGGTTAAAGGCATTCCTGTTATGCCAGTTGCTGGAAGGCTTCTGTGCTGGCTAGGGTTCGAATCTCCTAGTGGGAATGTGTTCTAAAGTTGTATAACTTCACTCTCGTGTTTAGGAGAGTTGTGCTTCAAGAATAGACACAGTGTTCTCCCATATTAACAGGGACTTGATGAAAAACGTAAAAATGACCCCTCACTTGCTCTAGTGCTCTTGGGAGATGGTGGTCTTTGGTATGTTATAAATACTCCGAAATTACCATCTCCTTTAAGGGTCTGAGCGGTGGTGCAGTGCATTAAAGGCGTACCTGTTATGCCAGTTGCTGGAAGACTTCTGTGCTGGCTAGGGTTCGAGTCTCCTGGTGGGAAAGTGTTCTAAAGTTGTATAACTTCACTCTCGTGTTTAGGAGAATTGTGCATCAAGCATAGACACAGTGTCTACCATATTAACAGGGACTTGATGAAAAACGTAAAAATGACCCCTCACTTGCTCTAGTGCTCTTGGGAGATGGTGGTCTTTGGTGTGTATAAATACTCCGAAAATACCATTTCTTTTAAGGGTCTGAGCAGTGGTGCAGTGGGTTAAAGGCGTACCTGTTATGCCAGTTGCTGGAAGGCTTCTGTGCTGGCTAGGGTTCGAGTCTCCTGGTGGGAAAGTGTTCTAAAGTTGTATAACTTCACTCTCGTGTTTAGGAGAGTTGTGCATCAAGCATAGACACAGTGTTCTCCCATATTAAGAGGGACTTGATGAAAAACGTAAAAATGACCCCTCACTTGCTCTAGTGCTCTTGGGAGATGGTGGTCTTTGGTGTGTATAAATACTCCCAAATTACCATCTCTTTTAAGGGTCTGAGCAGTGGTGCAGTGGGTTAAAGGCGTTCCTGTTATGCCAGTTGCTGGAAGGCTTCTGTGCTGGCTAGGGTTCGATTCTCCTGGTGGGAAAGTGTTCTAAAGTTGTATAACTTCACTCTCGTGTTTACAAGAGTTGTGCATCAAGCATAGACACAATGTTCTCCCATATTAACAGGGACTTGATGAAAAACGTAAAAATGACCCCTCGCTTGCTATAGTGCTCTTGGGAGATGGTGGTCTTTGGTGTGTATAAATACTCCAAAATTACCATCTCTTTTAAGGGTCTCAGTGGTGGTGCAGTGGGTTAAAGGCGTACCTGTTATGCCAGTTGCTGGAAGGCTTCTGTGCTGGCTAGGGTTCGAGTCTCCTGGTAGGAAAGTGATCTAAAGTTGTATAACTTCACTCCCGTGTTTAGGAGAGTTGTGCATCAAGAATAGACACAGTGTTCTCCCATATTAACAGGGACTTGATGAAAAACGTAAAAATGACCCCTCACTTGCTCTAGTGCTCTTGGGAGATGGTGGTCTTTGGTATGTTATAAATACTCCGAAATTACCATCTCCTTTAAGGGTCTGAGCGGTGGTGCAGTGCATTAATGGCGTACCTGTTATGCCAGTTGCTGGAAGACTTCTGTGCTGGCTAGGGTTCGAGTCTCCTGGTGGGAAAGTGTTCTAAAGTTGTATAACTTCACTCTCGTGTTTAGGAGAATTGTGCATCAAGCATAGACACAGTGTCTCCCATATTAACAGGGACTTGATGAAAAACGTAAAAATGACCCCTCACTTGCTCTAGTGCTCTTGGGAGATGGTGGTCTTTGGTGTGTATAAATACTCCCAAATTACCATCTCTTTTAAGGGTCTGAGCGGTGGTGCAGTGGGTTAAAGGCGTTCCTGTTATGCCAGTTGCTGGAAGGCTTCTGTGCTGGCTAGGGTTCGAGTCTCCAGGTGGAAAGTGTTCTAAAGTTGTATAACTTCACTCTCGTGTTTAAGAGAGTTGTGCATCAAACATAGACACAGTGTTCTCCCATACTAACAGGGACTTGATGAAAAAAGTAAAAATGACCCCACACTTGCTCTAGTGCTCTTGGGAGATGGTGGTCTTTGGTGTGTGTACAATTACTTCGAAATTACCATCTCTTTTAAGGGTCTGAGTGGTGGTGCAGTGGGTTAAAGGCGTACCTGTTATGCCAGTTGCTGGAAGGCTTCTGTGCTGCCTTGGGTTCGAGTCTCGTGGTTGGAAAGTGTTCTAAAGTTGTATAACTTCACTCTCGTGTTTTGGAGAGTTGTTCATCAAGCATAGACACAGTGTTCTTCCATATTAACAGGGACTTGATGAAAAAAGTAAAAATGACCCCTCACTTGCTCTAGTGCTCTTGGGAGATGGTGGTCTTTGGTGTGTATAAATACTCCCAAATTACCATCTCTTTTAAGGGTCTGAGCGGTGGTGCAGTGGGTTAAAGGCGTTCCTGTTATGCCAGTTGCTGGAAGGCTTCTGTGCTGGCTAGGGTTCGAGTCTCCAGGTGGAAAGTGTTCTAAAGTTGTATAACTTCACTCTCGTGTTTATGAGAATTGTGCATCAAGCATAGACACAGTGTTCTCCCATATTAACAGGGACTTGATGAAAAACGTAAAAATGATCCCTCACTTGCTCTAGTGCTCTTGGGAGATGGTGTTCTTTGGTGTGTATAAATACTCCGAAATTACCATCTCTTTTAAGGGTCTGAGCGGTGGTGCAGTGTGTTAAAGGCGTACCTGTTATGCCAGTTGCTGGAAGGGTTCTGTGCTGGCTAGGGTTCGAATCTCCTGGTAGGAAAGTGTTCTAAAGTTGTATAACTTCACTCGAGTGTTTAGGAGAGTTGTGCATCAAGCATAGACACAGTAATCTCTCATATTAAGAGGGACTTGATGAAAAACGTAAAAATGACCCCTCACTTCCTGTAGTGCTTTTGGGAGATGGTGGTCTTTGGTATGTATAAATACTCCGAAATTACCATGTCCTTTAAGGGTCTGAGAGGTGGTGCAGTGCGTTAAAGGCGTACCTGTTATGCCAGTTGCTGGAGGACTTCTGTGCTGGCTAGGGTTCGAGTCTCGTGGTGGGAAAGTGTTCTAAAGTTGTATAACTTCGCTCTCGTGTTGAGGAGAGTTGTGCATCAAGCATAGACACAGTGTTCTCCCATATTAACAGGGACTTGATGACAAATGTAAAAATGACACCTCACTTGCTCTAGTGCTCTTGGGAGATGGTGGTCTTTGGTGTGTATAAATACTCCGAAATTACCATCTCTTTTAAGGGTCTGAGCGATGGTGCAGTGTGTTAAAGGCGTACCTGTTATGCCAGATGCTGGAAGGCTTCTGTGCTGGCTAGGGTTCGAGTCTCCTGATGGGAAAGTGTTCTAAAGTTGTATAACTTCACTCTCGTGTTTAGGAGAATTGTGCATCAAGCATAGACACAGTGTTCTCCCATATTAACAGGGACTTGATGAAAAACGTAAAAATGACCCCTCACTTGCTCTAGTGCTCTTGGGAGATGGTGGTCTTTGGTGTGTATAAATACTCTGAAATTACCATCGCTTTTAAGGGTCTGAGCGGTGGTGCAGTGTGTTAAAGGCGTACCTGTTATGCCACTTGCTGGAAGGCTTCTGTGCTGGCTAGGGTTCGATTCCCCTGGTAGGAAAGTGTTCTAAAGTTGTATAACTTCACTCTCGTGTTTAGGAGAATTGTGCATCAAGCATAGACACAGTGTTCTCCCATATTAAGAGGGACTTGATGAAAAACGTAAAAATGACCCCTCACTTGCTCTAGTGCTCTTGGGAGATGGTGGTCTTTGGTGTGTATAAATACTCCCAAATTACCATCTCTTTTAAGGGTCTGAGCAGTGGTGCAGTGGGTTAAAGGCGTTCCTGTTATGCCAGTTGCTGGAAGGCTTCTGTGCTGGCTAGGGTTCGATTCTCCTGGTGGGAAAGTGTTCTAAAGTTGTATAACTTCACTCTCGTGTTTACAAGAGTTGTGCATCAAGCATAGACACAATGTTCTCCCATATTAACAGGGACTTGATGAAAAACGTAAAAATGACCCCTCGCTTGCTATAGTGCTCTTGGGAGATGGTGGTCTTTGGTGTGTATAAATACTCCAAAATTACCATCTCTTTTAAGGGTCTCAGTGGTGGTGCAGTGGGTTAAAGGCGTACCTGTTATGCCAGTTGCTGGAAGGCTTCTGTGCTGGCTAGGGTTCGAGTCTCCTGGTAGGAAAGTGATCTAAAGTTGTATAACTTCACTCCCGTGTTTAGGAGAGTTGTGCATCAAGAATAGACACAGTGTTCTCCCATATTAACAGGGACTTGATGAAAAACGTAAAAATGACCCCTCACTTGCTCTAGTGCTCTTGGGAGATGGTGGTCTTTGGTATGTTATAAATACTCCGAAATTACCATCTCCTTTAAGGGTCTGAGCGGTGGTGCAGTGCATTAATGGCGTACCTGTTATGCCAGTTGCTGGAAGACTTCTGTGCTGGCTAGGGTTCGAGTCTCCTGGTGGGAAAGTGTTCTAAAGTTGTATAACTTCACTCTCGTGTTTAGGAGAATTGTGCATCAAGCATAGACACAGTGTCTCCCATATTAACAGGGACTTGATGAAAAACGTAAAAATGACCCCTCACTTGCTCTAGTGCTCTTGGGAGATGGTGGTCTTTGGTGTGTATAAATACTCCCAAATTACCATCTCTTTTAAGGGTCTGAGCGGTGGTGCAGTGGGTTAAAGGCGTTCCTGTTATGCCAGTTGCTGGAAGGCTTCTGTGCTGGCTAGGGTTCGAGTCTCCAGGTGGAAAGTGTTCTAAAGTTGTATAACTTCACTCTCGTGTTTAAGAGAGTTGTGCATCAAACATAGACACAGTGTTCTCCCATACTAACAGGGACTTGATGAAAAAAGTAAAAATGACCCCACACTTGCTCTAGTGCTCTTGGGAGATGGTGGTCTTTGGTGTGTGTACAATTACTTCGAAATTACCATCTCTTTTAAGGGTCTGAGTGGTGGTGCAGTGGGTTAAAGGCGTACCTGTTATGCCAGTTGCTGGAAGGCTTCTGTGCTGCCTTGGGTTCGAGTCTCGTGGTTGGAAAGTGTTCTAAAGTTGTATAACTTCACTCTCGTGTTTTGGAGAGTTGTTCATCAAGCATAGACACAGTGTTCTTCCATATTAACAGGGACTTGATGAAAAAAGTAAAAATGACCCCTCACTTGCTCTAGTGCTCTTGGGAGATGGTGGTCTTTGGTGTGTATAAATACTCCCAAATTACCATCTCTTTTAAGGGTCTGAGCGGTGGTGCAGTGGGTTAAAGGCGTTCCTGTTATGCCAGTTGCTGGAAGGCTTCTGTGCTGGCTAGGGTTCGAGTCTCCAGGTGGAAAGTGTTCTAAAGTTGTATAACTTCACTCTCGTGTTTATGAGAATTGTGCATCAAGCATAGACACAGTGTTCTCCCATATTAACAGGGACTTGATGAAAAACGTAAAAATGATCCCTCACTTGCTCTAGTGCTCTTGGGAGATGGTGTTCTTTGGTGTGTATAAATACTCCGAAATTACCATCTCTTTTAAGGGTCTGAGCGGTGGTGCAGTGTGTTAAAGGCGTACCTGTTATGCCAGTTGCTGGAAGGGTTCTGTGCTGGCTAGGGTTCGAATCTCCTGGTAGGAAAGTGTTCTAAAGTTGTATAACTTCACTCGAGTGTTTAGGAGAGTTGTGCATCAAGCATAGACACAGTAATCTCTCATATTAAGAGGGACTTGATGAAAAACGTAAAAATGACCCCTCACTTCCTGTAGTGCTTTTGGGAGATGGTGGTCTTTGGTATGTATAAATACTCCGAAATTACCATGTCCTTTAAGGGTCTGAGAGGTGGTGCAGTGCGTTAAAGGCGTACCTGTTATGCCAGTTGCTGGAGGACTTCTGTGCTGGCTAGGGTTCGAGTCTCGTGGTGGGAAAGTGTTCTAAAGTTGTATAACTTCGCTCTCGTGTTGAGGAGAGTTGTGCATCAAGCATAGACACAGTGTTCTCCCATATTAACAGGGACTTGATGACAAATGTAAAAATGACACCTCACTTGCTCTAGTGCTCTTGGGAGATGGTGGTCTTTGGTGTGTATAAATACTCCGAAATTACCATCTCTTTTAAGGGTCTGAGCGATGGTGCAGTGTGTTAAAGGCGTACCTGTTATGCCAGATGCTGGAAGGCTTCTGTGCTGGCTAGGGTTCGAGTCTCCTGATGGGAAAGTGTTCTAAAGTTGTATAACTTCACTCTCGTGTTTAGGAGAATTGTGCATCAAGCATAGACACAGTGTTCTCCCATATTAACAGGGACTTGATGAAAAACGTAAAAATGACCCCTCACTTGCTCTAGTGCTCTTGGGAGATGGTGGTCTTTGGTGTGTATAAATACTCTGAAATTACCATCGCTTTTAAGGGTCTGAGCGGTGGTGCAGTGTGTTAAAGGCGTACCTGTTATGCCACTTGCTGGAAGGCTTCTGTGCTGGCTAGGGTTCGATTCCCCTGGTAGGAAAGTGTTCTAAAGTTGTATAACTTCACTCTCGTGTTTAGGAGAATTGTGCATCAAGCATAGACACAGTGTTCTCCCATATTAACAGGGACTTGATGAAAAACGTAAAAATGACCCCTCGCTTGCTCTAGTGCTCTTGGGAGACGGTGGTCTTTGGTGTGTATAAATACTCCGAAATTACCATCTCTTTTGAGGGTCTGAGTGGTGGTGCAGTGGGTTAAAGGCGTACCCGTTATGCCAGTTGCTGGAAGGCTTCTGTGCTGGCTACGGTTCGAGTCTCCTGGTTGGAAAGTGTTCTAAAATTGTATAACTTCACTCTCGTGTTTTGGAGAGTTGTTCATCAAGCATAGACACAGTGTTCTCCCATATTAACAGGGACTTGATGAAAAACGTAAAAATGACCCCTCACTTGCTCTAGTGCTCTTGGGAGATGGTGTTCTTTGGTGTGTATAAATACTCCGAAATTACCATCTCTTTTAAGGGTCTGAGCGGTGGTGCAGTGGGTTAAAGGCGTTCCTGTTATGCCAGTTGCTGGAAGGCTTCTGTGCTGGCTAGGGTTCGAGTCTCCAGGTGGGAAAGAGTTCTAAAGTTGTATAACTTCACTCTCCTGTTTAGGAGAGTTGTGATCAAGCATAGACACAGTGTTCTCCCATATTAACAGGGACTTGATGAAAAACGTAAAAATGACCCCTCACTTGCTCTAGTGCTCTTGGGAGATGGTGGTCTTTGGTGTGTATAAATACTCCCAAATTACCATCTCTTTTAAGGGTCTGAGCGGTGGTGCAGTGGGTTAAAGGCATTCCTGTTATGCCAGTTGCTGGAAGGCTTCTGTCCTGGTTAGGGTTCGAGTCTCCTAGTGGCAAAGTGTTCTAAAGTTGTATAACTTCACTCTCGTGTTTAGGAGAGTTGTGCTTCAAGCATAGACACAGTGTTCTCCCATATTAACAGGGACTTGATGAAAAACGTAAAAATGACCCCTCACTTGCTCTAGTGCTGTTGGGAGATGGTGGTCTTTGGTGTGTATAAATACTCCGAAATTACCATCTCTTTTAAGGGTCTGAGCGGTGGTGCAGTGGGTTAAAGGCGTTCCTGTTATGCCAGTTGCTGGAAGGCTTCTGTGCTGGCTAGGGTTCGAGTCTTCAGGTGGGAAAGTGTTCTAAAGTTGTATAACTTCACTCTCGTGTTTAGGAGAGTTGTGATCAAGCATAGACAAAGTGTTCTCCCATATTACCAGGGACTTGATGAAAAACGTAAAAATGACCCCTCACTTGCTGCAGTGCTCTTGGGAGATGGTGGTCTTTGGTGTGTATAAATACTCCGAAATTACCATCTCTTTTAAGGGTCTGAGCGGTGGTGCAGTGGGTTAAAGGCGTACCTGTTATGCCATTTGCTGGAAGGCTTCTGTGCTGGCTAGGGTTCGATTCTCCTGGTTGGAAAGTGTTCTAAAGTTGTATAACTTCACTCTCGTGTTTAGGAGAATTGTGCATCAAGCATAGACACAGTGTTCTCCCATATTAACAGGGACTTGATGAAAAACGTAAAAATGACCCCTCACTTGCTCTAGTGCTCTTGGGAGATGGTGGTCTTTGGTGTGTATAAATACTCCCAAATTACCATCTCTTTTAAGGGTCTGAGCGGTGGTGCAGTGGGTTAAAGGCATTCCTGTTATGCCAGTTGCTGGAAGGCTTCTGTGCTGGTTAGGGTTCGAGTCTCCTAGTGGCAAAGTGTTCTAAAGTTGTATAACTTCACTCTCGTGTTTAGGAGAGTTGTGCTTCAAGCATAGACACAGTGTTCTCCCATATTAACAGGGACTTGATGAAAAACGTAAAAATGACCCCTCACTTGCTCTAGTGCTCTTGGGAGATGGTGGTCTTTGGTGTGTATAAATACTCCGAAATTACCATCTCTTTTAAGGGTCTGAGCGGTGGTGCAGTGGGTTAAAGGCGTTCCTGTTATGCCAGTTGCTGGAAGGCTTCTGTGCTGGCTAGGGTTCGAGTCTTCAGGTGGGAAAGTGTTCTAAAGTTGTATAACTTCACTCTCGTGTTTAGGAGAGTTGTGATCAAGCATAGACAAAGTGTTCTCCCATATTACCAGGGACTTGATGAAAAACGTAAAAATGACCCCTCACTTGCTGCAGTGCTCTTGGGAGATGGTGGTCTTTGGTGTGTATAAATACTCCGAAATTACCATCTCTTTTAAGGGTCTGAGCGGTGGTGCAGTGGGTTAAAGGCGTACCTGTTATGCCATTTGCTGGAAGGCTTCTGTGCTGGCTAGGGTTCGATTCTCCTGGTTGGAAAGTGTTCTAAAGTTGTATAACTTCACTCTCGTGTTTAGGAGAATTGTGCATCAAGCATAGACACAGTGTTCTCCCATATTAACAGGGACTTGATGAAAAACGTAAAAATGATCCCTCACTTGCTCTAGTGCTCTTGGGAGATGGTGTTCTTTGGTGTGTATAAATACTCCGAAATTACCATCTCTTTTAAGGTTCTGAGCGGTGGTGCAGAGTGTTAATGGCGTACCTGTTATGCCAGTTGCTGGAAGGGTTCTGTGCTGGCTAGGGTTCGAGTCTCCTGGTAGGAAAGTGTTCTAAAGTTGTATAACTTCACTCGCGTGTTTAGGAGAGTTGTGCATCAAGCATAGACACAGTAATCTCCCATATTAAGAGGGACTTGATGAAAAACGTAAAAATGACCCCTCACTTGCTGTAGTGCTTTTGGGAGATGGTGGTCTTTGGTATGTATAAATACTCCGAAATTACCATCTCCTTTAAGGGTCTGAGCGGTGGTGCAGTGCGTTAAAGGCGTACCTGTTATGCCAGTTGCTGGAAGACTTCTGTGCTGGATAGGGTTCGAGTCTCCTGGTGGGAAAGTGTTCTAAAGTTGTATAACTTCACTCTCATGTTTAGGAGAATTGTGCATCAAGCATAGACACAGTGTCTCCCATATTAACAGGGACTTGATGAAAAACGTAAAAATGATCCCTTACTTTCTCTAGTGCTCTTGGGAGATGGTGGTCTTTGGTGTGTATAAATACTCCGAAATTACCATCTCTTTTAAGGGTCTGAGCGATGGTGCAGTGTGTTAAAGGCGTACCTGTTATGCCAGATGCTGGAAGGCTTCTGTGCTAGCTAGGGTTCGAGTCTCCTGATGGGAAAGTGTTCTAAAGTTGTATAACTTCACTCTCGTGTTTAGGAGAGTTGTGCATCAAGCATAGACACAGTGTTCTCCCATATTAACAGGGACTTAATGAAAAACGTAAAAATGACCCCTCACTTGCTCTAGTGCTCTTGGGAGATGGTGGTCTTTGGTGTGTATAAATACTCTGAAATTACCATCGCTTTTAAGGGTCTGAGCGGTGGTGCAGTGGGTTAAAGGCGTACCTGTTATGCCACTTGCTGGAAGGCTTCTGTGCTGGCTAGGGTTCGATTCCCCTGGTGGGAAAGTGTTCTAAAGTTGTATAACTTCACTCTCGTGTTTGAGAGAATTGTACATCAAGCATAGACACAGTGTTCTCCCATACTAACAGGGACTTGATGAAAAAAGTAAAAATGACCCCACACTTGCTCTAGTGCTCTTGGGAGATGGTGGTCTTTGGTGTGTACAAATACTCCGAAATTACCATCTCTTTTAAGGGTCTGATTGGTGGTGCAGTGATTTAAAGGCGTACCTGTTATGCCAGTTGCTGGAAGGCTTCTGTGCTGGCTAGGGTTCGAGTCTCTTGGTTGGAAAGTGTTCTAAAGTTGTATAACTTCACTCTCGTGTTTTGGAGAGTTGTTCATCAAGCATAGACACAGTGTTCTCCCATATTAACAGGGACTTGATGAAAAACGTAAAAATGACCCCTCACTTGCTCTAGTGCTCTTGGGAGATGGTGGTCTTTGGTGTGTATAAATACTCCCAAATTACCATCTTTTTTAAGGGTCTGAGCGGTGGTGCAGTGGGTTAAAGGCATTCCTGTTATGCCAGTTGCTGGAAGGCTTCTGTGCTGGCTAGGGTTCGAGTCTCCAGGTGGAAAGTGTTCTAAAGTTGTATAACTTCACTCTCGTGTTTAGGAGAGTTGTGCATCAAGCATAGACACAGTGTTCTCCCATACTTAAAGGGACTTGATGAAAAAAGTAAAAATGACCCCACACTTGCTCTAGTGCTCTTGGGAGATGGTGGTCTTTGGTGTGTATAAATACTCCGAAATTACCATCTCTTTTAAGGGTCTGAGCGGTGGTGCAGTGTATTAAAGGCGTACCTGTTATGCCAGTTGCTGGAAGGGTTCTGTGCTGGCTAGGGTTCGAGTCTCCTGGTAGGAAAGTGTTCTAAAGTTGTATAACTTCACTCGCGTGTTTAGGAGAGTTGTGCATCAAGCATAGACACAGTAATCTCCCATATTAAGAGGGACTTGATGAAAAACGTAAAAATGACCCCTCACTTGCTGTAGTGCTCTTATGAGATGGTGGTCTTTGGTGTGTATAAATACTCCGAAATTACCATCTCTTTTAAGGGTCTGAGCGATGGTACAGTGTGTTAAAGGCGTACCTGTTATGCCAGATGCTGGAAGGCTTCTGTGCTGGCTAGGGTTCGAGTCTCCTGATGGGAAAGTGTTCTAAAGTTGTATAACTTCACTCTCGTGTTTAGGAGAGTTGTGCATCAAGCATAGACACAGTGTTCTCCCATATTAACAGGGACTTGATGAAAAACGTAAAAATGACCCCTCACTTGCTCTAGTGCTCTTGGGAGATGGTGGTCTTTGGTGTGTATAAATACTCTGAAATTACCATCGCTTTTAAGGGTCTGAGCGGTGGTGCAGTGGGTTAAAGGCGTACCTGTTATGCCAGTTGCTGGAAGGCTTCTGTGCTGGCTACGGTTCGAGTCTCCTGGTTGGAAAGTGTTCTAAAGTTGTATAACTTCACTCTCGTGTTTTGGAGAGTTGTTCATCAAGCATAGGCACAGTGTTCTCCCATATTAACAGGGACTTGATGAAAAACATAAAAATGACCCCTCACTTGCTCTAGTGCTCTTGGGAGATGGTGGTCTTTGGTGTGTATAAATACTCCCAAATTACCATCTCTTTTAAGGGTCTGAGAGGTGGTGCAGTGGGTTAAAGGCATTCCTGTTATGCCAGTTGCTAGAAGGCTTCTGTGCTGGCTAGGGTTCCAGTCTCCAGGTGGAAAGTGTTCTAAAGTTGTATAACTTCACTCTCGTGTTTAGGAGAGTTGTGCATAAAGCATAGACACAGTGTTCTCCCATACTAACAGGGACTTGATGAAAAAAGTAAAAATGACCCCACACTTGCTCTAGTGCTCTTGGGAGATGGTGGTCTTTGGTGTGTACAAATACTCCGAAATTACCATCTCTTTTAAGGGTCTGAGTGGTGATGCAGTGGGTTAAAGGCGTACCTGTTATGCCAGTTGCTGGAAGGCTTCTGTGCTGGCTAGGGTTCGAGTCTCCTGGTGGGAAAGTGTTCTAAAGTTGTATAACTTCACTCTCGTGTTTAGGAGAGTTGTGCTTCAAGCATAGACACAGTGTTCTCCCATATTAACAGGGACTTGATGAAAAACGTAAAAATGACCCCTCACTTGCTCTAGTGCTCTTGGGAGATGGTGGTCTTTGGTGTGTATAAATACTCCGAAATTACCATCTCTATTAAGGGTCTGAGCGGTGGTGCAGTGTGTTAAAGGCGTACCTGTTATGCCAGTTGCTGGAAGGGTTCTGTGCTGGCTAGGGTTCGAGTCTTCTGGTAGGAAAGTGTTCTAAAGTTGTATAACTTTACTCGCGTGTTTAGGAGAGTTGTGCATCAAGCATAGACACAGTAATCTCCCATATTAAGAGGGACTTGATGAAAAACGTAAAAATGACCCCTCACTTGCTGTAGTGCTTTTGGGAGATGGTGGTCTTTGGTATGTATAAATACTCCGAAATTACCATCTGCTTTAAGGGTCTGAGCGGTGGTGCAGTGCGTTAAAGGCGTATCTGTTATGCCAGTTGCTGGAAGACTTCTGTGCTGGCTAGGGTTCGAGTCTCCTGGTGGGAAAGTGTTCTAAAGTTGTATAACTTCACTCTCGTGTTGAGGAGAGTTGTGCATCAAGCATAGACACAGTGTTCTCCCATACTAACAGGGACTTGATGAAAAAAGTAAAAATGACCCCACACTTGCTCTAGTGCTCTTAGGAGATGGTGGTCTTTGGTGTGTACAAATACTCCGAAATTACCATCTCTTTTAAGGGTCTGAGTGGTGGTACAGTGAGTTAAAGGCGTACCTGTTATGCCAGTTGCTGGAAGGCTTCTGTGCTGGCTAGGGTTCGAGTCTCTTGGTTGGAAAGTGTTCTAAAGTTGTATAACTTCACTCTCGTGTTTTCTAGAGTTGTTCCTCAAGCATAGACACAGTGTTCTCCCATATTAACAGGGACTTGATGAAAAACGTAAAAATGACCCCTCACTTGCTCTAGTGCTCTTGGGAGATGGTGGTCTTTGGTGTGTATAAATACTCCCAAATTACCATCTCTTTTAAGGGTCTGAGAGGTGGTGCAGTGGGTTAAAGGCATTCGTGTTATGCCAGTTGCTAGAAGGCTTCTGTGCTGGCTAGGGTTCCAGTCTCCTGGTGGAAAGTGTTCTAAAGTTGTATAACTTCACTCTCGTGTTTAGGAGAGTTGTGCATAAAGCATAGACACAGTGTTCTCCCATACTAACAGGGACTTGATGAAAAAAGTAAAAATGACCCCACACTTGCTCTAGTGCTCTTGGGAGATGGTGGTCTTTGGTGTGTACAAATACTCCGAAATTACCATCTCTTTTAAGGGTCTGAGTGGTGATGCAGTGGGTTAAAGGCGTACCTGTTATGCCAGTTGCTGGAAGGCTTCTGTGCTGGCTAGGGTTCGAGTCTCCTGGTGGGATAGTGTTCTAAAGTTGTATAACTTCACTCTCGTGTTTAGGAGAGTTGTGCATAAAGCATAGACACAGTGTTCTCCCATATTAACAGGGACTTGATGAAAAACGTAAAAATGACCCCTCACTTGCTCTAGTGCTCTTGGGAGATGGTGGTCTTTGGTGTGTACAAATACTCCGAAATTACCATCTCTTTTAAGGGTCTGAGTGGTGGTGCAGTGAGTTAAAGGCGTATCTGTTATGCCAGTTGCTGGAAGGCTTCTGTGCTGGCTAGGGTTCGATTCCCCTGGTGGGAAAGTGTTCTAAAGTTGTATAACTTCACTCTCGTGTTTAGGAGAATTGTGCATCAAGCATAGACACAGTGTTCTCCCATATTAACAGGGACTTGATGAAAAACGTAAAAATGACCCCTCGCTTGCTCTAGTGCTCTTGGGAGACGGTGGTCTTTGGTGTGTATAAATACTCCGAAATTACCATCTCTTTTGAGGGGTCTGAGTGGTGGTGCAGTGGGTTAAAGGCGTACCCGTTATGCCAGTTGCTGGAAGGCTTCTGTGCTGGCTACGGTTCGAGTCTCCTGGTTGGAAAGTGTTCTAAAATTGTATAACTTCACTCTCGTGTTTTGGAGAGTTGTTCATCAAGCATAGACACAGTGTTCTCCCATATTAACAGGGACTTGATGAAAAACGTAAAAATGACCCCTTACTTGCTCTAGTGCTCTTGGGAGATGGTGTTCTTTGGTGTGTATAAATACTCCGAAATTACCATCTCTTTTAAGGGTCTGAGCGGTGGTGCAGTGGGTTAAAGGCGTTCCTGTTATGCCAGTTGCTGGAAGGCTTCTGTGCTGGCTAGGGTTCGAGTCTCCAGGTGGGAAAGAGTTCTAAAGTTGTATAACTTCACTCTCCTGTTTAGGAGAGTTGTGATCAAGCATAGACACAGTGTTCTCCCATATTAACAGGGACTTGATGAAAAACGTAAAAATGACCCCTCACTTGCTCTAGTGCTCTTGGGAGATGGTGGTCTTTGGTGTGTATAAATACTCCCAAATTACCATCTCTTTTAAGGGTCTGAGCGGTGGTGCAGTGGGTTAAAGGCATTCCTGTTATGCCAGTTGCTGGAAGGCTTCTGTGCTGGCTAGGGTTCGAGTCTCCTAGTGGCAAAGTGTTCTAAAGTTGTATAACTTCACTCTCGTGTTTAGGAGAGTTGTGCTTCAAGCATAGACACAGTGTTCTCCCATATTAACAGGGACTTGATGAAAAACGTAAAAATGACCCCTCACTTGCTCTAGTGCTCTTGGGAGATGGTGGTCTTTGGTGTGTATAAATACTCCGAAATTACCATCTCTTTTAAGGGTCTGAGTGGTGGTGCAGTGGGTTAAAGGCGTTCCTGTTATGCCAGTTGCTGGAAGGCTTCTGTGTTGGCTAGGGTTCGAGTCTTCAGGTGGGAAAGTGTTCTAAAGTTGTATAACTTCACTCTCGTGTTTAGGAGAGTTGTGATCAAGCATAGACAAAGTGTTCTCCCATATTACCAGGGACTTGATGAAAAACGTAAAATGACCCCTCACTTGCTGCAGTGCTCTTGGGAGATGTGGTCTTTGGTGTGTATAAATACTCTGAAATTACCATCTCTTTTAAGGGTCTGAGCGGTGGTGCAGTGGGTTAAGGCGTACCTGTTATGCCATTTGCTGGAAGGCTTCTGTGCTGGCTAGGGTTCGATTCTCCTGGTTGGAAAGTGTTTCTAAAGTTGTATAACTTCACTCTCGTGTTTAGGAGAATTGTGCATCAAGCATAGACACAGTGTTCTCCCATAATTAACAGGGACTTGATGAAAAACGTAAAAATGACCCTCACTTGCTCTAGTGCTCTTGGGAGATGGTGGTCTTTGGTGTGTATAAATACTCCGAAATTACCATCTCTTTTAAGGGTCTGAGCGGTGGTGCAGTGGTTAAAGGCGTACCTGTTATGCCAGTTGCTGGAAGGCTTCTGTGCTGGCTAGGGTTCGAGTCTCCTGGTGGAAAGTGTTCTAAAGTTGTATAACTTCACTCTCGTGTTTAGGAGAGTTGTGCATCAAGCATAGACACAGTGTTCTCCCATATTAACAGGGACTTGATGAAAAACGTAAAAATGACCCCTCACTTGCTCTAGTGCTCTTGGGAGATGGTGGTCTTTGGTGTGTATAAATACTCCGAAATTACCATCTCTTTTAAGGGTCTGAGCGGTGGTGCAGTGGTTAAAGGCGTACCTGTTATGCCAGTTGCTGGAAGGCTTCTGTGCTGGCTAGGGTTCGAGTCTCCTGTGGGAAAGTGTTCTAAAGTTGTATAACTTCACTCTCGTGTTTAGGAGATTGTGCATCAAGCATAGACACAGTGTTCTCCCATATTAACAGGGACTTGATGAAAAACGTAAAAATGACCCCTCACTTGCTCTAGTGCTCTTGGGAGATGGTGGTCTTTGGTGTGTATAAATACTCCGAAATTACCATCTCTTTTAAGGGTCTGAGGTGGTGCAGTGGGTTAAAGGCGTACCTGTTATGCCAGTTGCTGGAAGGCTTCTGTGCTGGCTAGGGTTCGAGTCTCCTGGTGGGAAAGTGTTCTAAAGTTGTATAACTTCACTCTCGTGTTTAGGAGAGTTGTGCATCAAGCATAGACACAGTGTTCTCCCATATTAACAGGGACTTGATGAAAAACGTAAAAATGACCCCTCACTTGCTCTAGTGCTCTTGGGAGATGGTGGTCTTTGGTGTGTATAAATACTCCGAAATTACCATCTCTTTTAAGGGTCTGAGCGGTGGTGCAGTGGGTTAAAGGCGTACCTGTTATGCCAGTTGCTGGAAGGCTTCTGTGCTGGCTAGGGTTCGAGTCTCCGGGGGAAAGTGTTCTAAAGTTGTATAACTTCACTCTCGTGTTTAGGAGAGTTGTGCATCAAGCATAGACACAGTGTTCTCCCATATTACAGGGACTTGATGAAAAACGTAAAAATGACCCCTCACTTGCTCTAGTGCTCTTGGGAGATGGTGGTCTTTGGTGTGTATAAATACTCCGAAATTACCATCTCTTTTAAGGGTCTGAGCGGTGGTGCAGTGGGTTAAAGGCGTACCTGTTATGCCATTGCTGGAAGGCTTCTGTGCTGGCTAGGGTTCGAGTCTCCTGGTGGAAAGTGTTCTAAAGTTGTATAACTTCACTCTCGTGTTTAGGAGAGTTGTGCATCAAGCATAGACACAGTGTTCTCCCATTAACAGGGACTTGATGAAAAACGTAAAAATGACCCCTCACTTGCTCTAGTGCTCTTGGGAGATGGTGGTCTTTGGTGTGTATAAATACTCCGAAATTACCATCTCTTTTAAGGGTCTGAGCGGTGGTGCAGTGGTTAAAGGCGTACCTGTTATGCCAGTTGCTGGAAGGCTTCTGTGCTGGCTAGGGTTCGAGTCTCTGGTGGGAAAGTGTTCTAAAGTTGTATAACTTCACTCTCGTGTTTAGGAGAGTTGTGCATCAAGCATAGACACAGTGTTCTCCCATATTAACAGGGACTTGATGAAAAACGTAAAAATGACCCCTCACTTGCTCTAGTGCTCTTGGGAGATGGTGGTCTTTGGTGTGTATAAATACTCCGAAATTACCATCTCTTTTAAGGGTCTGAGCGGTGGTGCAGTGGTTAAAGGCGTACCTGTTATGCCAGTTGCTGGAAGGCTTCTGTGCTGGCTAGGGTTCGAGTCTCCTGGTGGGAAAGTGTTCTAAAGTTGTATAACTTCACTCTCGTGTTTAGGAGAGTTGTGCATCAAGCATAGACACAGTGTCTCCCATATTAACAGGGACTTGATGAAAAACGTAAAAATGACCCCTCACTTGCTCTAGTGCTCTTGGGAGATGGTGGTCTTTGGTGTGTATAAATACTCCGAAATTACCATCTCTTTTAAGGGTCTGAGTGGTGTGTGCAGTGGGTTAAAGGCGTACCTGTTATGCCAGTTGCTGGAAGGCTTCTGTGCTGGCTAGGGTTCGAGTCTCCTGGTGGGAAAGTGTTCTAAAGTTGTATAACTTCACTCTCGTGTTTAGGAGAGTTGTGCATCAAGCATAGACACAGTGTTCTCCCATATTAACAGGGACTTGATGAAAAACGTAAAAATGACCCCTCACTTGCTCTAGTGCTCTTGGGAGATGGTGGTCTTTGGTGTGTATAAATACTCCGAAATTACCATCTCTTTTAAGGGTCTGAGTGGTGGTGCAGTGGTTAAAGGCGTACCTGTTATGCCAGTTGCTGGAAGGCTTCTGTGCTGGCTAGGGTTCGAGTCTCTGGTGGAAAGTGTTCTAAAGTTGTATAACTTCACTCTCGTTTTGAGAGTTGTGCATCAAGCATAGACACAGTGTTCTCCCATATTAACAGGGACTTGATGAAAAACGTAAAAATGACCCCTCACTTGCTCTAGTGCTCTTGGGAGATGGTGGTCTTTGGTGTGTATAAATACTCCAAATTACCATCTTTTAAGGGTCTGAGCGGTGGTGCAGTGGGTTAAAGGCGTACCTGTTATGCCAGTTGCTGAAGGCTTCTGTGCTGGCTAGGGTTCGAGTCTCCTGGTGGAAAGTGTTCTAAAGTTGTATAACTTCACTCTCGTGTTTAGGAGAGTTGTGCATCAAGCATAGACACAGTGTTCTCCCATATTAACAGGGACTTGATGAAAAAGTAAAAATGACCCCTCACTTGCTCTAGTGCTCTTGGGAGATGGTGGTCTTTGGTGTGTACAAATACTCCGAAATTACCATCTCTTTTAAGGGTCTGAGTGGTGTGCAGTGGGTTAAAGGCGTACCTGTTATGCCAGTTGCTGGAAGGCTTCTGTGCTGGCTAGGGTTCGAGTCTCCTGGTGGGAAAGTGTTCTAAAGTTGTATAACTTCACTCTCGTGTTTAGGAGAGTTGTGCATCAAGCATAGACACAGTGTTCTCCCATATTAACAGGGACTTGATGAAAAACGTAAAAATGACCCCTCACTTGCTCTAGTGCTCTTGGGAGATGGTGGTCTTTGGTGTGTATAAATACTCCGAAATTACCATCTCTTTTAAGGGTCTGAGTGGTGGTGCAGTGGTTAAAGGCGTACCTGTTATGCCAGTTGCTGGAAGGCTTCTGTGCTGGCTAGGGTTCGAGTCTCCTGGTGGAAAGTGTTCTAAAGTTGTATAACTTCACTCTCGTGTTTAGGAGATTGTGCATCAAGCATAGACACAGTGTTCTCCCATATTAACAGGGACTTGATGAAAAACGTAAAAATGACCCCTCACTTGCTCTAGTGCTCTTGGGAGATGGTGGTCTTTGGTGTGTATAAATACTCCGAAATTACCATCTCTTTTAAGGGTCTGAGGTGGTGCAGTGGGTTAAAGGCGTACCTGTTATGCCAGTTGCTGGAAGGCTTCTGTGCTGGCTAGGGTTCGAGTCTCCTGGTGGGAAAGTGTTCTAAAGTTGTATAACTTCACTCTCGTGTTTAGGAGAGTTGTGCATCAAGCATAGACACAGTGTTCTCCCATATTAACAGGGACTTGATGAAAAACGTAAAAATGACCCTCACTTGCTCTAGTGCTCTTGGGAGATGGTGGTCTTTGGTGTGTATAAATACTCCGAAATTACCATCTCTTTTAAGGGTCTGAGCGGTGGTGCAGTGGTTAAAGGCGTTCCTGTTATGCCAGTTGCTGGAAGGCTTCTGTGCTGGCTAGGGTTCGAGTCTCCGGTGGGAAAGTGTTCTAAAGTTGTATAACTTCACTCTCGTGTTTAGGAGAGTTGTGCATCAAGCATAGACACAGTGTTCTCCCATATTAACAGGGACTTGATGAAAAACGTAAAAATGACCCCTCACTTGCTCTAGTGCTCTTGGGAGATGGTGGTCTTTGGTGTGTATAAATACTCCGAAATTACCATCTTTTAAGGGTCTGAGCGGTGGTGCAGTGGTTAAAGGCGTCCTGTTATGCCAGTTGCTGGAAGGCTTCTGTGCTGGCTAGGGTTCGAGTCTCCTGGTGGAAAGTGTTCTAAAGTTGTATAACTTCACTCTCGTGTTTAGGAGAGTTGTGCATCAAGCATAGACACAGTGTTCTCCCATATTAACAGGGACTTGATGAAAAACGTAAAAATGACCCCTCACTTGCTCTAGTGCTCTTGGGAGATGGTGGTCTTTGGTGTGTATAAATACTCCGAAATTACCATCTCTTTTAAGGGTCTGAGCGGTGGTGCAGTGGGTTAAAGGCGTTCCTGTTATGCCAGTTGCTGGAAGGCTTCTGTGCTGGCTAGGGTTCGAGTCTCAGGTGGGAAAGTGTTCTAAAGTTGTATAACTTCACTCTCGTGTTTAGGAGAGTTGTGATCAAGCATAGACACAGTGTTCTCCCATATTACAGGGACTTGATGAAAAACGTAAAAATGACCCCTCACTTGCTCTAGTGCTCTTGGGAGATGGTGGTCTTTGGTGTGTATAAATACTCCGAAATTACCATCTCTTTTAAGGGTCTGAGCGGTGGTGCAGTGGGTTAAAGGCGTACCTGTTATGCCAGTTGCTGGAAGGCTTCTGTGCTGGCTAGGGTTCGAGTCTCCTGGTGGAAAGTGTTCTAAAGTTGTATAACTTCACTCTCGTGTTTAGGAGAGTTGTGCATCAAGCATAGACACAGTGTTCTCCCATATTAACAGGGACTTGATGAAAAACGTAAAAATGACCCCTCACTTGCTCTAGTGCTCTTGGGAGATGGTGGTCTTTGGTGTGTATAAATACTCCGAAATTACCATCTCTTTAAGGGTCTGAGCGGTGGTGCAGTGGTTAAAGGCGTACCTGTTATGCCAGTTGCTGGAAGGCTTCTGTGCTGGCTAGGGTTCGAGTCTCCTGGTGGAAAGTGTTCTAAAGTTGTATAACTTCACTCTCGTGTTTAGGAGAGTTGTGCATCAAGCATAGACACAGTTCTCCCATATTAACAGGGACTTGATGAAAAACGTAAAAATGACCCCTCACTTGCTCTAGTGCTCTTGGGAGATGGTGGTCTTTGGTGTGTATAAATACTCCGAAATTACCATCTCTTTTAAGGGTCTGAGCGGTGGTGCAGTGGTTAAAGGCGTACCTGTTATGCCAGTTGCTGGAAGGCTTCTGTGCTGGCTAGGGTTCGAGTCTCCTGGTGGAAAGTGTTCTAAAGTTGTATAACTTCACTCTCGTGTTTAGGAGAGTTGTGCATCAAGCATAGACACAGTGTTCTCCCATATTAACAGGGACTTGATGAAAAACGTAAAAATGACCCTCACTTGCTCTAGTGCTCTTGGGAGATGGTGGTCTTTGGTGTGTATAAATACTCCGAAATTACCATCTCTTTTAAGGGTCTGAGTGGTGGTGCAGTGGGTTAAAGGCGTACCTGTTATGCCAGTTGCTGGAAGGCTTCTGTGCTGGCTAGGGTTCGAGTCTCCTGGGGGAAAGTGTTCTAAAG
>NC_091158.1:47284072-47488800 GCF_040958095.1 Procambarus clarkii | reverse complement strand
AATTAATGTTTTTTCGTCTACCTAACCTACCTAACTTAACCTAACCTAGCTTTTTTTGGCTACCTAACCTAACCTTACCTATAAATATAGGTTAGGTTAGGTTAGGTAGGGTTGGTTAGGTTCGGTCATATATCTACGTTAATTTTAACTCCAATAAAACAAATTGACCTCATACATAGAGAAAAGGGTTGCTTTATCATTTCATAAGAAAAAAATTATAGTAAATATAATAATTCAGGAAAACTTGGCTTATTAGGCAAATCGGGCCTTGAATAGTAGGCTGAGAAGTGAGTTCTGGCTACTAGGTACGACATATATATATATATATATATATATATATATATATATATATATATATATATATATATATATATATATATCCTATATATTTTTCATGTATTCTTGGGTAGGAATCAACACATATGCTGCTGTCTTGTCGGCTTTTCTTATTGTTACGTCTTTCAGATTTTTTTGTTGTTTTGCTGCTTCTTTGAGTCGTGGGGATAGATTGTAGATAAATATGTTCCTCGTTTTTTCCCTGCTTCTGCAAGTAGTTCAGCTTGAAGTGTGTCAGTGGTGATGACTTTTTTGTTGTCTTCTAGCTTATGGATATCGTCCAGAAGCATTTCGATTTCCAGGCGTTTTTGATGCATCTTTGGTTTAGATAAGAATTGACAATTTAGACCAAGATTTAAGAGGTCTCGTTGGTCCTGGGTAAGATCATAAGAAGTCAGGTTAATGTAGCCATCTTTAGGACGAGGTATCTTTAACTGTCCACCGTTTAGGGCTGTTAACTTATATAGTGTCTTTGTTTCTACAAGAGTTTTATGTTGTTGTTTCAGGTTAAATAGTTCACTGTTGATGGTTTGCTTGAGTTGGATAGGGATATCGTACTGGGTCCATTTGTTTAACAGATGCTCAGCCTGCTCTGTAAGGGTTTGGAGGGCTTCCTTCTTGTTTAGCTGATGTCGAATGAGCTTTTGCCTATACCTATAGGTAAAATCTGTATTGCGGACTGCTGGGTCATGTGGGTTTATATTGGTGTATACTGGCACAAGGTTTTCTTTCAAACACGTTTCATTGAATATGACCGCATATTCTGTATTTATTATTTTCTGGTTTAGGGCTTCTATCCCTCTAACTATTTTCTTAGCATCAGAGCTTAGTTGAAATAGGGGTTCTCCAAAACTCATTTTCGTGTTTTTAAGGAGAAGAAAAGAAGTGATTTACTATAGAGTGTATTACACTTATTTATACAATTTGCACAACGTTTCGAACCTCCATGGTTCATTCTCATGTGAACAGATAAAATCAACCAACAATGTTGGTTGATTTTATACCCGCACTGGGTCAGGTGATAATACAATAAAGGTGAAAACGTGGGGGGATACATAAGGGATAAATGTGGGGTGAAACATAGAGATAACTGCAGAAGGCTTATTGGCCCATACGAGGCAGCTCCTATCTAAATACAAAGATTAATCCAGTGTAATTGTCCTGTTATGTTGGACATTGTCTTCTGTGTTGGCATCGTTATGTTCTGGTCTTGTCCTTACTCTCATGGTGGGTAGAGTAAATAGTTCCGTGATTTGGGTGTTCATGGTAGGTTGTTCTATTCTTATGTGAATTGCCTCAAGAATTTGTAATCTTCTTGCATCTTGGGTTTTGTCTATTATGCAGGTATTCTTGTTCAACATTTCTCTTGTTAGAGTTATGTCATGGGCTTGTCTCATGTGATTCCTAGGGGCACCGGATTGAAGATGGCATGTCAAACGCCTCGTCAGCTTGGTCGACGTCATACCTATGTACTTAGATTGAAGGTTACATCCTTCGTGGGGGCAAGTGTACATGTATACAACGCTTGACTGCTGTAGAGGGTTCTCCGTCGGCTTCGGGCTGTTTTTGATAAGGAGTTCGGAAATCATCTTGGTTTTCTAGAATATTATCAGGTTTATGTTTTGGTTAGGAGTAGTGCTTTTTACTCCTTTACGGATTATTTCTTTCCTATATATATATATATATATATATATATATATATATATATATATATATATATATATATATATATATATATATATATATATATATATACATATAATTGCATAAACCACAAGTGAAGATTAACAATCTTTGGACAACACCCACCAGTGGGCCTCGAGCCCAGAAAGCACAACTACCTTCCAGTAGCTGCCATAACTAGTACGCTTTAACCCACTACACCATCAGACCCTACAAAAGAAGTAGAGACTTCGAGATATATATACACCTCAAATATCTCCACTTCCCGAGGGCGCTAGACGAGTGTGAGGTTATTCTGCGTTTTTCATCACGCCACTGTCAATGTGAGAGAACTCGTGTCCATGCTATAAGCCTATACTTGCATAAACCACAAGTGAAGATTAACAATCTTTGGACAACACCCACCAGTGGGCCTCGAACCCAGAAAGCACAACTACCTTCCAGTAGCTGCCATAACTAGTACGCTTTAACCCACTACACCATCAGACCCTACAAAAGAAGTAGAGACTTCGAGATATATATACACCTCAAATATCTCCACTTCCCGAGGGCGCTAGACAAGTGTGAGGTTATTCTGCGTTTTTCATCAAGCCACTGTCAATGTGAGAGAACTCGTGTCCATGCTATAAGCCTATACTTGCATAAACCACAAGTGAAGATTAACAATCTTTGGACAACACCCACCAGTGGGCCTCGAACCCAGAAAGCACAACTACCTTCCAGTAGCGGCCATAACTAGTACGTTTTAACCCACTACACCATCAGACCCTACAACAGAAGTAGAGACTTCGAGATATATATACACCTCAAATATCTCCACTTCCTGAGGGCGCTAGACGAGTGTGAGGTTATTCTTCGTTTTTCATCACGCCACTGTCAATGTGAGAGAACTCGTGTCCATGCTATAAGCCTATACTTGCATAAACCACAAGTGAAGATTAACAATTTTTGGACAACACCCACCAGTGGGCCTCGAACCCAGAAAGCACAACTACCTTCCAGTAGCTGCCATAACTAGTACGCTTTAACCCACTACACCATCAGACCCTACAAAAGAAGTAGAGACTTCGAGATATATATACACCTCAAATATCTCCACTTCCCGAGGGCGCTAGACGAGTGTGAGGTTATTCTGCGTTTTTCATCACGCCACTGTCAATGTGAGAGAACTCGTGTCCATGCTATAAGCCTATACTTGCATAAACCACAAGTGAAGATTAACAATCTTTGGACAACACCCACCAGTGGGCCTCGAATCCAGAAAGCACAACTACCTTCCAGTAGCTGCCATAACTAATACGCTTTAACCCACTACACCATCATACCCTACAAAAGAAGTAGAGACTTCGAGATATATATACACCTCAAATATCTCCACTTCCCGTGGGCGCTAGACGAGTGTGAGGTTATTCTGCATTTTTCATCAAGCCACTGTCAATGTGAGAGAACTCGTGTCCATGCTATAAGCCTATACTTGCATAAATCACAAGTGAAGATTAACAATCTTTGGCCCACTGGCGGGTGTTGTCCAAAGATTGTTAATCTTCACTTGTGGTTTATGCAAGTATAGGCTTATAGCATGGACACGAGTTCTCTCACATTGACAGTGGCGTGATGAAAAACGCAGAATAACCTTACACTCGTCTAGCGCCCTCGGGAAGTGGAGATATTTGAGGTGTATATATATCTCGAAGTCTCTACTTCTTTTGTAGGGTCTGATGGTGTAGTGGGTTAAAGCGTACTAGTTATGGCAGCTACTGGAAGGTAGTTGTGCTTTCTGGGTTCGAGGCCCACTGGTGGGTGTTGTCCAAAGATTGTATATATATATATATATATATATATATATATATATATATATATATATATATATATATATATATATGTCGTACCTAATAGCCAGAACGCACTTCTCAGCCTACTATTCAAGGCCCGATTTGCCTAATAAGCCATGTTTTCATGAATTAATGTTTTTTCGTCTACCTAACCTACCTAACCTAACCTAACCTAGCTTTTTTTGGCTACCTAACCTAACCTTACCTATAAATATAGGTTAGGTTAGGTTAGGTAGGGTTGGTTAGGTTCGGGCACATATCTACGTTAATTTTAACTCCAATAAAAAAAAATTGACCTCATACATAGAGAAAAGGGTTGCTTTATCATTTCATAAGAAAAAAATTATAGTAAATATATTAATTCAGGAAAACTTGGCTTATTAGGCAAATCGGGCCTTGAATAGTAGGCTGAGAAGTGAGTTCTGGCTACTAGGTACGACATATATATATATATATATATATATGTCGTACCTAGTAGCCAGAATGCACTTCTCAGCCTACTATGCAAGGCCCGATTTGCCTAACAAGCCAAGTTTTCCTGAATTAATATATTTTCTCAAATTTTGTCCTTATGAAATGATAAACCTACCCATTTCATTACGTATGAGGTCAATTTTTTTTTATTGGAGTTAAGATTAACGTAGATATATGACCGAACCTAACCAACCCTACCTAACCTAACCTAACCTATCTCTATAGGTTAGGTTAGGTTAGGTAGCCGAAAAAGTTAGGTTAGGTTAGGTTAGGTAAGTTAGGTAGTCGAAAAACAATTAATTCATGAAAACTTGGCTTATTAGGCAAATCGGGCCTTGCATTGTAAGCAGAGAAGTGCGTTCTGGCTATTAGGTACGACACACACACATATATATATATATATATATATATATATATATATATATATATATATATATATATATATATATATATATATATATATATATATATATATATATATATATATATATATATATATATATAACTTTAGAACACTTTCCCACCAGGAGACTCGAACCCTAGCCAGCACAGAAGCCTTCCAGCAACTGGCATAACAGGTACGCCTTAACCCGCTCCACCACCTGCTCAGACCCTTAAAAGAGATGGTAATTTCGGAGTATTTAAATACCACAAAGATCACCACCTCCCAAGAGCACTAGAGCAAGTGAGGGGTCATTTATACGTTTATTTCATCAAGTCCCTGTTAATATGGGAGAGCACTGTGTCTATGAATTTAAGGCACAACTCTCCTAAACACGAGAGTGAAGTATACAACTTTAGAACACTTTCCCACCAGGAGACTCGAACCTTAGCCAGCACAGAAGCCTTCCAGCAACTGGCATAACAGGTACGCCTTAACCCGCTCCACCACCTGCTCAGACCCTTAAAAGAGATGGTAATTTCGGAGTATTTAAATACCACAAAGATCACCACCTCCCAAGAGCACTGGAGCAAGTGAGGGGTCATTTATACGTTTATTTCATCAATAATATATCTATATATATATATATATATATATATATATATATATATATATATATATATATATATATATATATATATATATATATATATATATATTATTATATATGACCGAAAAAATATGATTAATAATTCTAACACGAATTTTGTCAATCTTTCGTACATTTCTTTTCACTGTTGGACTGTTGGAGGTAATTCAAAAATCAATTCTCCAAAATTCATTTTTATTTCTAGTCTGACGCGACACTTGAGCGCGTTTCGTAAAACTTATTACATTTTCAAAGACTTTACACATACACAACTGAATAGAACTTACATATCTCCGATTTGTTTATATCTACATTTGAGTGAGGTGGATGGGGTGAGGTGGTATTTAATTGGGTATTAATTTCATCAATGAAACAATGGGTATTGAAATGGAAGTGATTATAGAAAGCCTATTGGTCCATATTTCTTGGTGCTTCTATATTGGAGCGGAGTCTTGAGGTGGGTAGAATATAGTTGTGCCTTAATTGGCTGTTGATTGCTGGTGTTGACTTCTTAATGTGCAGTGCCTCGCAAACGTCAAGCCGTCTGCTATCGCTGCATCTATCGATGATTTCTGTGTTGTTTACTAGGATTTCTCTGGCGATGGTTTGGTTGTGGGAAGAGATTATATGTTCCTTAATGGAGCCCTGTTGCTTATGCATCGTTAAACGCCTAGAAAGAGATGTTGTTGTCTTGCCTATATACTGGGTTTTTTGGAGCTTACAGTCCCCAAGTGGGCATTTGAAGGTATAGACGACGTTGGTCTCTTTTAAAGCGTTCTGCTTTGTGTCTGGAGAGTTTCTCATGAGTAGGCTGGCCGTTTTTCTGGCTTTATAGTAAATCAACAGTTGTATCCTCTGATTTTTGTCTGTAGGGATAACGTTTCTATTAACAATATCTTTCAGGACCCTTTCCTCCGTTTTATGAGCTGTGGAAAAGAAGTTCCTGTAAAATAGTCTAATAGGGGGTATAGGTGTTGTGTTAGTTGTCTCTTCAGAGGTTGCATGGCGTTTCACTTTCCTTCTTATGATGTCTTCGGCGAAACCATTGGAGAAGCCGTTGTTGACTAGGACCTGCCTTACCCTACAGAGTTCTTCGTCGACTTGCTTCCATTCTGAGCTGTGGCTGAGAGCACGGTCGACATATGCGTTAACAACACTCCTCTTGTATCTGTCTGGGCAGTCGCTGTTGGCATTTAGGCACATTCCTATGTTCCTTTCCTTAGTGTAGACTGCAGTGTGGAAACCTCCGCTCTTTTCCATGACTGTTATATCTAGAAAGGGCAGCTTCCCATCCTTTTCCATCTCGTAAGTGAAACGCAGCACGGAACTCTGCTCAAATGCCTCCTTCAGCTCCTGCAGATGTCTGACATCAGGTACCTGTGTAAAAATGTCGTCAACATACCTGCAGTATATGGCCGGTTTCAAGTTCATGTCGACTAAGACTTTTTGCTCGATGGTACTCATGTAGAAGTTTGCAAACAGTACACCTAGGGGAGAACCCATGGCGACCCCATCTACTTGTTTATACATGTGCCCATCCAGGCTCAAGAAGGGTGCCTCTTTAGTACAAGCTTGGAGTAGTTTCCTCAGAATATTTTCTGGTATGTCAAGAGGACTACAGGCTGGATCACGATACACTCTGTCGGCTATCATCCCGATTGTCTCGTCCACAGGTACGTTGGTAAACAGCGATTCTACGTCCAACGAGGCTCTTATCCCTGTGGCCCGTGTGCCCCGCAGTTAGTCAACAAATTCCTTTGGAGACTTCAGGCTGAAGGCGCAAGGAACATAAGGAGTCAGCAGGCCGTTGAGTCACTTCGCCAGTCTGTACGTGGGTGTGGGTATCTGGCTAATGATTGGCCGAAGTGGGGTTCCAGGCTTGTGTGTCTTGACATTTCCATACGCATATCCAGGTTTATATTCCCCAATGATCTTTGGCAGGTGGAGTCCGGATTTCTTGGTGTTCACAGTTTCGATCAGTTTGTTGACCTTTGCTTTTAATTCGGCTGTAGTGTCCTTCGTTACCCTTTGGAACTTAGTTTGATCAGAGAGTATGAGGTTCATTTTCGCCAGATATTTATCTATTTTAAGAATGACATATATTGGCGACTTGTCACCTCTCCTGACAACTATCTCCTTGTTCTCACGTAGGCTTTTAGCTGCCGCTTTGAGCTCGGGGGACAGTATGGTGCTTCTGTAATTGCCTCGATTCTTTCCTCCTTCTGCAATAAGTTCTGCTTGTAAGGTATCTTTGGTAGTGACCTTCTTTTGTGTCTCGAGGTCGAATATGTCGCCCAACAGAATTTCCAACTCTACTTTCCGGGCCATCTCACTCGGTCTGTACATAACGTGACAGTTTATGCCCAGATTTAGGAGAGTGACTTGGTCCTCAGTGAGGTTAATTCCTGCAAGGTTCAGGAAGCCATCTCTTGGTCGTGGAATTGCCATAGGTCCTCCATAAAATGTTGTTAGTTTCTTGATAATCCTTGTTTCAGTGCTGAGGTGATGTCGGTCTGTGAGGATGTCGAGGTGTTGTTCAATGCGGGTGCGGATACTTTCGTCGATGTTGCTATTTCTCCACTCGTTTGTAGCATGAAGTAGTTGCGTTTTGTTGTCTTTGATTTCATTCTCTGCCTTGTATATCTGATCACGAATCAGATCCTGGCGATATTTTTTCGTGAAGGCTTGATTCCTTGCTGCTGGGTCGTGTGCTTTAATATTAGTATATTTTGGTAGCAGTCTTTCCTGTAGACATATGTTATTAAATATGTCCGAAAAAGTAAGATTAATAATTCTAACACGAATTTTCTCAATCTTTCGTACATTTCTTTTCACTGTTGGAGGTAATTCAAAAATCAATTCTCCAAAATTCATTTTTATTTCTAGTCTGACGCGACACTTGAGCGCGTTTCGTAAAACTTTTTACATTTTCAAAGACTTTACACATACACAACTGAATAGAACTTACATATCTCTGATTTGTTTATATCTACATTTGAGTGAGGTGGATGGGGTGAGGTGGTATTTAATAATGTATTAATTTCATCAACACAAGACAGAACACGAAACAATGGGTATTGAAATGGAAGTGATTGTAGAAAGCCTATTAGTCCATATTTCTTGATGCTTCTATATTGGAGCGGAGTCTTGAGGTGGGTAGAATATAGTTGTGCATTAATTGGCTGTTGATTGCTGGTGTTGACTTCTTAATGTGCAGTGCCTCACAAACGTCAAGCCGTCTGCTATCGGCTGCTATCTGCTATTTTTCTGTGTTGTTTACTAGGATTTCTCTGGCCATGGTTTGGTTGTGGGAAGAGATTATATGTTCCTTAATGGAGCCCTGTTGCTTATGCATCGTTAAACGCCTAGAAAGAGATGTTGTTGTCTTGCCTATATACTGGGTTTTTTGGAGCTTACAGTCCCCAAGTGGACATTTGAAGGCATATTTGCGTATGGAAATGTCAAGACACACAAGCCTGGAAACCCACTTCGGCCAATCATTAGCCAGATACCCACACCCACGTACAGACTGGCGAAGCGACTCAACGGCCTGCTGACTCCTTATGTTCCTTGCGCCTTCAGCCTGAAGTCTCCAAAGGAATTTGTGGACTTACTGCGGGGCACACGGGCCACAGGCATAAGAGCCTCGTTGGACGTAGAATCGCTGTTTACCAACGTACCTGTGGACGAGACAATCGGAATGATAGCCGTCAGAGTGTATCGTGATCCAGCCTGTACTCCTCTTGACATGCCAGAAAGTATTCTGAGGAAACTACTCCAAGCTTGTACTAAAGAGGCACCCTTCTTGAGCCCGGATGGGCACATGTATAAGCAAGTAGATGGGGTCGCCATGGGTTCTCCCCTAGGTGTCCTGTTTGCAAACTTCTACATGGGTACCATCGAGCAAAAAGTCTTAGTCGACATGAACTTGAAACCGGCCATATACTGCAGGTATGTTGACGACATTTTTACACAGGTACCTGATGTCAGACATCTGCAGGAGCTGAAGGAGGCATTTGAGCAGAGTTCCGTGCTGCGATTCACTTACGAGATGGAAAAGAATGGGAAGCTGCCTTTTCTAGATGTAACAGTCATGGAAAAGGGCGAAGGTTTCCACACTGCAGTCTACACTAAGGAAACAAACATAGGAATGTGCCTAAATGCCAACAGCGACTGCCCTGACAGGTACAAGAGGAGTGTTGTTAACGCATACGTCGACCGTGCTCTCAGCCACAGCTCAGAATGGAAGCAAGTCGACGAAGAACTCTGTAGGGTAAGGCAGGTTCTAGTCAATAACGGCTTCTCCAATGGTTTCATCGAAGACATCATAAGAAGGAAAGTGAAAAGCCATGCAACCTCTGAAGAGACAACTAACACAACACCTATACCCCCTATTAGACTATTTTACAGGAACTTCTTTTCCACAGCTCATAAAACGGAGGAAAGGGTCCTGAAAGATATTGTTAATAGAAACGTTATCCCTACAGACAAAAATCAGAGGATACAACTGACGATTTACTATAAAACCAGAAAAACGGCCAGCCTACTCATGAGAAACTCTCCAGACACAAAACAGAACGCTTTAAAAGAGACTAACGTCGTCTATGCCTTCAAATGCCCACTTGGGGACTGTAAGCTCCAAAAAACCCAGTATATAGGCAAGACAACAACATCTCTTTCTAGGCGTTTAACGATGCATAAGCAACAGGGCTCCATTAAGGAACATATAATCTCTTCCCATAACCAAACCATCGCCAGAGAAATCCTAGTAAACAACACAGAAATCATCGATAGATACAGCGATAGCAGGCGGCTTGACGTTTGCGAGGCACTACACATCAAGAAGTCAACACCAGCAATCAACAGCCAATTATTGCACAACTATATTCTACCCACCTCAAGACTCCGCTCCAATATAGAAGCATCAAGAAATATGGACCAATAGGCTTTCTACAAACACTTCTATTCAATACCCATTGTTTCTGTTCTGTCTTGTGTTGATACTTTTAATACCCTATTAATATCCCCTCATGTTCTGTCTTGTGTTAATGCCACATCACTATATGCCACATCATCCCTCCCACCTCACTCAAATGTAGATATAATAGCAGAGATACGTAAGTTCTAATCAGTTGTGTATTTGTGAAGTCTTTGAAAATGTAATAAGTTTTACGAAACGCGCCCGTGTCGCGTCAGACTAGAAATAAAAATGAATTTTGGAGAAGTGATTTTTGATTTACCTCCAACAGTGAAGCGTAATGTACGAAAGATTGAGAAAATTCGTGTTAGAATTATTAATCTTACTTTTTCGGTCATATTTAATATATATATATATATATATATATATATATATATATATATATATATATATATATATATATATATATATATATATATGTCGTACCTAGTAGCCAGAACTCACTTTTTGGCCTACTATTCAAGGCCCGATTTGCCTAATAAGCCAAGTTTTCCTGAATTAATATATTTTTTCTAATATTTTTCTCATGAAATGATAAAGCTACCCATTTCATTATGTATTAGGTCAATTTTTTTTTATTGGAGTTAAAATTAACGTAGATATATGACCGAACCTAACCAACCCTACCTAACCTAACCTAACCTATCTTTATAGGTTAGGTTTGGTTAGGTAGCCGAAAAAGTTAGGTTAGGTAGGTTAGGTAGTCGAAAAACAATTAATTCATGAAAACTTGGCTTATTAGGCAAATCGGGCCTTGCATAGTAGGCTGAGAAGTGCGTTCTGGCTACTAGGTACGACATATATATATATATATATATATATATATATATATATATATATATATATATATATATATATATATATACATATATATATATATATATATATATATATATATATATATATATATACATATATATATATATATATATTTATATCAAATATGACTGAAAAAGTAAGATTAATAATTCTAACACGATTTTTCTCGATCTTTCTTACGTTTCTTTTCACTGTTGATGGTAATTCAAAGATCAATTCTCCAAAATTCATTTTTATTTCTAGTCTGACACGACACTTGAGCGCGTTTCGTAAAACTTATTACATTTTCAAAGACTTTAGTTTACACAAACACACACAACTTTAACTGAATAGAGCTAAACATCTTTCGAGTTTTTATACCTACATTTGGGTGAAGTAACATGTTTCAATAGTTTTGGATGAGGTGAAAATAAACTTTTAACACAAGACAGAACACGAAACAATGAAACAGGTATTAAAAGTAGGTAACTGCAGAAGGCCTATTTTTATTGGCCCATATTTCTTGATGCTTCTATATTGGAGCGGAGTCTTGAAGTGGGTAGAATATAGTTGTGCATTAATTGGCTGTTGATTGCTGATGTTGACTTTTTAATGTGTAGTGCCTCACAGACTTCGAGCCGCCTACTATCGCTGTATCTATCGATGATTTCTGTGTTGTTTGCTAAGATTTCTCTGGTGATGGTTTGGTTGTGGGAAGAGGTTATATGTTTCTTAATGGAGCCCTGTTGCTTATGCATCGTTAAACGCCTGGAAAGAGATGTTGTTGTCTTGCCTATATGCTGAGTTTTTTGAGGCTTACAATCTCCAAGAGGGCATTTGAAGACATAGACGACGTTGGTCTCTTTTCGGGATGATAGCCGACAGAGTGTACCGTGATCCGGCCTGTACTCCTCTTGACATACCAGAAAACATTTTAAGGAAACTACTCCAAGCTTGTACTAAAGAGGCACCCTTCTTGAGCCCAGATGGACACATGTATAAGCAAGTAGATGGGGTCGGCATGGGTTCTCCCCTAGGTGTCCTATTTGCAAACTTCTACATGGGTACCATCGAGCAAAAAGTCTTAGTCGACATGAACTTGAAACCGGCCATATACTGCAGGTATGTTGACGACATTTTTACACAGGTACCTGATGTCAGACATCTGCAGGAGCTGAAGGAGGCATTTGAGCAGAATTCTGTGTTGCGTTTCACTTACGAGATGGAGAAGGATGGGAAGCTGCCCTTTTTAGATGTAACAGTCATGGAAAGGAGCGGAGTTTTCCACACTGCAGTCTACACTAAGGTGTTATGGCCCTATTGGGTCGCAACTGGGTTCTTTCTCTGATGTTATTAGAGTTTGGGTATCCGGCCCCAAGCTAGTAGTGGCTTTCAAGAGGTGTGTTCCGTAACGCAAGTAAATTAAAGGGGATGGGATAAAACTGCACAAAATTAAATATATATTCACCACCACCAATAAATAAATATATAAACCATCACAAGCGGGGTTGCTATTACTACACTTATTTACAATAACTTCTTCGAAGACACGGGATGCTCCACGGTGTTCAACGATGCTTAGCCCTTGATCCTCTTCTTTGTGGCCGTACGATGAATCCTTAGATTCTCCTTGCGAGTCTACCCCGGCCACAGGCCAGCCAAATCACAATCCCACTGGGTGCACCGTCGTGGAGGCCGTCAACCACAAATCCAGCCTGTAGCTGGCTGGTTCCAATCAGCAACGCTGCGTAGGCCACTCCACGACCGATACTAGGGTTGCGAGCCCTAGGCAGGAGCCTCGTGTGATTCCACAGATCACTCTCATCACCACAACACCCCAGTGGCTAGTCTTCTCCACCAGTCAGCCCCGGGCACGACAATCCCTGGTTCTGCCACCTCACAGGCAGGCTAACACATCAGTGTTCATCCGGGGGGGGTAGGGGGAGTGACTTACAGCTTCAGCAGCAAATGCGTGGAGGTTCTACGGCTGCCTTGGGTAGACTGATCCACCATCCGATTCAGCAGTCCCAGGTCGACTCTGTAATCAGACACGTCATCAGTACTGGTTACACTCTAGGGCACCTCACTTACAGGCTTAGACACAAACGCCCACCTATCCACTCCATAGATGGCGTTGCTGTCTAAGCGTCACCTCACCAGAGGTCAGCAGCAGCTACGTCACGAGCTGATTAGGACGGGAAACTAGCCCTTGTGGTCAGTATATCTCGTCCTCACTAGATGGCGTCGTCCATTTGGAGGGGGGTTTCAGGAGCTGACCCACAGATGGCGCGGTCGTCACTGCTCCGTGCTCGGACGCTGGGCTCGGGTCCGTAACACCTCCCCACCAAAAATAATTTGGTTTGGGGTTCTATAAAGAAAAACACAAACCAAATTAGTACGTGGATACAACTCCACACGTACTCACGTACATTATGAACTGGAGTGGCTTGGCTGTCTTGTCCACAGAACTGTCCTAATGGGCAACTCTGGCATGAAGGAAACTTGTAGATGGAAGGCAATGACCTGCCTGATGTGATCTTCCACACTTCCACTGCGATGTCAAGCAGGGGCATAATCTCACGTGCCTCGAGTAAGGATCGGTATAGACACGATCTGGGGTGACTCGACACCTCCCTGTGTCGTGGCACCGTTGATGGCTGGTTACAGACGGCATTTCTAGTACCGGTCCGGTAGTCCTTCAGGGAGATGGGAACCTGGAATACAGGCGTCTGATAATTTAGAGTGACAGCGACAGTGGGTAAGATAGTACTTACAGCATACACCTCTACTAGGTCCACACCTAGTTCCAGCAGAGGTGCTTGTACACCGCAGATGGTGTCTGCTCTGCCACCGTCAGGTCGACCAACGTTCCGCATAATGCAGCATCCAGACTCAGCAATCATGCGGGGGGTGTCAACTTGTCGAAAACAGTCACTCATAATGTCACTTCTCGTACCTCCTGTATCTACCATCACCTTCCAGGTTCCTCCTTTGACTGCAACTCTCGCAGTGCAAATCTCCAATCCCTGGGATCTCTTCACGATGTTCAAGGGAGCCATCATCTGTCGGGTCGTCCACTGGTCCTTACTGAGAACACACACGAGAACAAAAAATACCGCTAGGAAACATTTGGTTAATTTAGGGACAAGTTTCATGAGCCTGTAATGTCCATAGCCGGCTATATCCATTAGCCTGGTTTGGACCGAAGAGGGCACTATAACCTTCGCACTTACCTCACATACCTCCGACGTCTGGGGAATCTCTGGCCGGTTCAATGAACGCTGTACCTTGCCATACCGCAAGTACTCAAGTGCCTTCACTCCAGACTCTGGGGTATCCGTGGGTGCTTGCACACGAGGCCTCTCTTCTCGCTCAGTCGCTTCTGCCTCCTTAACCGCATGTTCCTCGTCGGGAGAAGAATCGGGAGACTCTGCTATAATGCTGTCGATCTGTGGGTGAGAGGAAGGATTAAACATGTTATCTATTTCCAGGTCTGTCTGTACCTGGACATTACCACTGCCTGTTGTTACCTCAGACCTTGCTGTTCCGGCTGACTCGTCCACGACCTTGGGATGATTGTTGCTCCAATCTGTCACCAAGTCGTTGGCTAGTATCACGTCAATCCCAGCTATAGGGAGGGTATCGACTACTGCCAACGCACATGTGCCGCTGAAGTAAGGCGAGCCGAGATATACCGGCACTAAGGGGGCGACATACTGCGTCCTAGGAAACCCAACCAGGACAACCTTTTGTCTCCCATCCACACTCACTCCCTCGGGTAACAAGTTTCTCACGATCAGGGACTGGGCTGCTCCACTATCTCTGAGCACTACAACTGATCTACCAGTATGATCACTCGATACATACTCGCCTGAAGTGTGAGGGGAAAACAATCTTGGTTCTTCCTGCGTAGTCATAGACTGGCTTCCTGCTGGTAGTGTCACACAGCTCATCAACATCACCTCCCTACGTGCGCCGCTACCTCTTCTGCCTCGGCACATAGCAGCTACATGCCCTTTCTGCCCACAAGTCCAGCACACCATATTCCTCCTCGAACTCCGGTGTTGCAGACTATTAGGACTAGTCCTTCGAGGGCTACTTGGGGGCGTCTTCTTAGCGCTTTGTGGGACGGGGGTCTCCTCTTCGTCATGACGAGGTTTATCAAACCGGCGTGGGTAATTCCTTGAGACATACTTAGCAGAAGGCCTATGGGTTAAGATGTACTCTTCAGCCATGGTGGCCGCCGCACTTAAGGTCTCCACCTGCTGCTCTTCCAAGTATGTCTTCAGGTCTTCAGACAGAGAGTCTTTGAAGTCCTCTAACAGTATGAGCTGCTCGAGGTCTTCTTTGGTCTCCACCTTCCGAGAGGCACACCATTCCTGGAAAAGTCGCTCCTTGATTGTGGCGAATTCGGTGAACGTGTGCTCTGAGGTCTTTTTCAGGTTCCTGAACTTCTGCCTGTACGCCTCGGGTACTATTTGGTACGCCATGAGCACCACCTTCTTCACCTTGTCGTAATCGCCAGAGTCATCAAGGGACAACGTGGAGTAGGCGATTTGGGCCTTCCCAGTCAAGACAGACTGTATCATGATGGCCCAATTCTCCTTTGGCCACTCCAAAGAGGCTGCGACTTTCTCAAAGGCCGCGAAGAACTTCGAAACTTCCTTCTCGTTGAACTTCGGGACCATTTTGATGTTCCTCACCGGATCGAAAATACTTGTTTCCGTTGTTTGCCTCCGACCACCTAATCGCAATACTACTAGCTCATGTTGTCTCTCTCTTTCCTCTCTGTCTCTTAGTTATTGCCTGTCTCTTTCTTCTCTCTCTCGCTTCTCTTCTCTTTCTCGCTCTTCTCTCTTCTCTTTCCCGCTCTTCTCTTTCTCTTTCTCGTTCTTCTCTCTCTCGTTTCTCTTCCCTTTCTCGCTCTCGCTCTTCATTCTCTCTTTTTAATTCTAAACGCCTCATCTCCAATTCTTTATCTTTCATCTCCATTTCTGTATCTTTTAATTCTCGTTCTAATTCTAATTTCTTCCATTCTATCTCACGATTTATTTCCAAGGCACGCATTTTTACTGTAAGTAGGCTAATATTCAGCTCACCTGCATCACTGTCAATGTCACTGCCCTTATCTTCCTTTTCAGTGGAAGCTACTTCCTCACTTGCTTTTGTATCTTGTGCCTCACTTTCCTCTTTCTCTTCGGCCTTCAAATGCCGGTGAACCTTGGACAAGATCTCCACACAAGAATCACTGGCACGTATATTGATCTCCAGGTAGGCACTCACTAGTACAAGTTCCTGTTTCCCCAGATATTTTAATCTGGCAAGACAGTCCTCCCTGTTCAGAAAAGCCTGAACATCGTCCAGATCATCGATGGTCGCTTTTTCTGCCATTGTCAATTATATGGAACACTAGCACTTAACACACCGCTTTCACTTAGCACTTAACGCACCGAGCACTGTTCAACGTCAATATTGCACTATATCGCACCAAACACTGAACTTGCCAATATTGAATGTAATTACACCGGGCACTGCACTACGCAATATTGCACTTAATCACAGCGAGCACCTCACTCTACAATATTGCACTGAATCACACCGAGCACCGCACAGGACGTATAACGTCCTAATAGTCAAACACAGGGGGAATTATTTACAGGGATTGCGCCACTTCACCACCTCTGTCAAACATACTTGACAAGGGGTCGGATCCCGCTGGGGATGCCAATTATGTTACGGCCCTATTGGGTCGCAACTGGGTTCTTTCTCTGATGTTATTAGAGTTTGGGTATCCGGCCCCAAGCTAGTAGTGGCTTTCAAGAGGTGTGTTCCGTAACGCAAGTAAATTAAAGGGGAAGGGATAAAACTGCACAAAATTAAATATATCTTCACCACCACCAATAAATAAATATATAAACCGTCACAAGCGAGGTTGCTATTACTACACTTATTTACAATAACTTCTTCGAAGACATGGGATGCTCCACGGTGCTCAACGATGCTTAGCCCTTGATCCTCTTCTTTGTGGCCGTACGATGAATCCTTAGATTCTCCTTGCGAGTCTACCCCGGCCACAGGCCAGCCAAATCACAATCCCACTGGGTGCACCGTCGTGGAGGCCGTCAACCACAAATCCAGCCTGTAGCTGGCTGGTTCCAATCAGCAACGCTGCGTAGGCCACTCCACGACCGATACTAGGGTTGCGAGCCCTAGGCAGGAGCCTCGTGTGATTCCACAGATCACTCTCATCACCACAACACCCCAGTGGCTAGTCTTCTCCACCAGTCAGCCCCGGGCACGACAATCCCTGGTTCTGCCACCTCACAGGCAGGCTAACACATCAGTGTTCATCCGGGGGGGGGGGGGGGAGTGACTTACAGCTTCAACAGCAAATGCGTGGAGGTTCTACGGCTGCCTTGGGTAGACTGATCCACCGTCCGATTCAGCAGTCCCAGGTCGACTCTGTAATCAGACACGTCATCAGTACTGGTTACACTCTAGGGCACCTCACTTACAGGCTTAGACACAAACGCCCACCTATCCACTCCATAGATGGCGTTGCTGTCTAAGCGTCACCTCACCAGAGGTCAGCAGCAGCTACGTCACGAGCTGATTAGGACGGGAAACTAGCCCTTGTGGTCAGTATATCTCGTCCTCACTAGATGGCGTCGTCCATTTGGAGGGGGGTTTCAGGAGCTGACCCACAGATGGCGCGGTCGTCACTGCTCCGTGCTCGGACGCTGGGCTCGGGTCCGTAACACCTCCCCACCAAAAATAATTTGGTTTGGGGTTCTATAAAGAAAAACACAAACCAAATTAGTACGTGGATACAACTCCACACGTACTCACGTACATTATGAACTGGAGTGGCTTGGCTGTCTTGTCCACAGAACTGTCCTAATGGGCAACTCTGGCATGAAGGAAACTTGTAGATGGAAGGCAATGACCTGCCTGATGTGATCTTCCACACTTCCACTGCGATGTCAAGCAGGGGCATAATCTCACGTGCCTCGAGTAAGGATCGGTATAGACACGATCTGGGGTGACTCGACACCTCCCTGTGTCGTGGCACCGTTGATGGCTGGTTACAGACGGCATTTCTAGTACCGGTCCGGTAGTCCTTCAGGGAGACGGGAACCTGGAATACAGGCGTCTGATAATTTAGAGTGACAGCGACAGTGGGTAAGACAGTACTTACAGCATACACCTCTACTAGGTCCACACCTAGTTCCAGCAGAGGTGCTTGTACACCGCAGATGGTGTCTGCTCTGCCACCGTCAGGTCGACCAACGTTCCGCATAATGCAGCATCCAGACTCAGCAATCACGCGGGGGGTGTCAACTTGTCGGAAACAGTCACTCATAATGTCACTTCTCGTACCTCCTGTATCTACCATCACCTTCCAGGTTCCTCCTTTGACTGCAACTCTCGCAGTGCAAATCTCCAATCCCTGGGATCTCTTCACGATGTTCAAGGGAGCCATCATCTGTCGGGTCGTCCACTGGTCCTTACTGAGAACACACACGAGAACAAAAAATACCGCTAGGAAACATTTGGTTAATTTAGGGACAAGTTTCATGAGCCTGTAATGTCCATAGCCGGCTATATCCATTAGCCTGGTTTGGACCGAAGAGGGCACTATAACCTTCGCACTTACCTCACATACCTCCGACGTCTGGGGAATCTCTGGCCGGTTCAATGAACGCTGTACCTTGCCATACCGCAAGTACTCAAGTGCCTTCACTCCAGACTCTGGGGTATCCGTGGGTGCTTGCACACGAGGCCTCTCTTCTCGCTCAGTCGCTTCTGCCTCCTTAACCGCATGTTCCTCGTCGGGAGAAGAATCGGGAGACTCTGCTATAATGCTGTCGATCTGTGGGTGAGAGGAAGGATTAAACATGTTATCTATTTCCAGGTCTGTCTGTACCTGGACATTACCACTGCCTGTTGTTACCTCAGACCTTGCTGTTCCGGCTGACTCGTCCACGACCTTGGGATGATTGTTGCTCCAATCTGTCACCAAGTCGTTGGCTAGTATCACGTCAATCCCAGCTATAGGGAGGGTATCGACTACTGCCAACGCACATGTGCCGCTGAAGTAAGGCGAGCCGAGATATACCGGCACTAAGGGGGCGACATACTGCGTCCTAGGAAACCCAACCAGGACAACCTTTTGTCTCCCATCCACACTCACTCCCTCGGGTAACAAGTTTCTCACGATCAGGGACTGGGCTGCTCCACTATCTCTGAGCACTACAACTGATCTACCAGTATGATCACTCGATACATACTCGCCTGAAGTGTGAGGGGAAAACAATCTTGGTTCTTCCTGCGTAGTCATAGACTGGCTTCCTGCTGGTAGTGTCACACAGCTCATCAACATCACCTCCCTACGTGCGCCGCTACCTCTTCTGCCTCGGCACATAGCAGCTACATGCCCTTTCTGCCCACAAGTCCAGCACACCATATTCCTCCTCGAACTCCGGTGTTGCAGACTATTAGGACTAGTCCTTCGAGGGCTACTTGGGGGCGTCTTCTTAGCGCTTTGTGGGACGGGGGTCTCCTCTTCGTCATGACGAGGTTTATCAAACCGGCGTGGGTAATTCCTTGGGACATACTTAGCAGAAGGCCTATGGGTTAAGATGTACTCTTCAGCCATGGTGGCCGCCGCACTTAAGGTCTCCACCTGCTGCTCTTCCAAGTATGTCTTCAGGTCTTCAGACAGAGAGTCTTTGAAGTCCTCTAACAGTATGAGCTGCTCGAGGTCTTCTTTGGTCTCCACCTTCCGAGAGGCACACCATTCCTGGAAAAGTCGCTCCTTGATTGTGGCGAATTCGGTGAACGTGTGCTCTGAGGTCTTTTTCAGGTTCCTGAACTTCTGCCTGTACGCCTCGGGTACTATTTGGTACGCCATGAGCACCACCTTCTTCACCTTGTCGTAATCGCCAGAGTCATCAAGGGACAACGTGGAGTAGGCGATTTGGGCCTTCCCAGTCAAGACAGACTGTATCATGATGGCCCAATTCTCCTTTGGCCACTCCAAAGAGGCTGCGACTTTCTCAAAGGCCGCGAAGAACTTCGAAACTTCCTTCTCGTTGAACTTCGGGACCATTTTGATGTTCCTCACCGGATCGAAAATACTTGTTTCCGTTGTTTGCCTCCGACCACCTAATCGCAATACTACTAGCTCATGTTGTCTCTCTCTTTCCTCTCTGTCTCTTAGTTATTGCCTGTCTCCTTCTTCTCTCTCTCGCTTCTCTTCTCTTTCTCGCTCTTCTCTCTTCTCTTTCCCGCTCTTCTCTTTCTCTTTCTCGTTCTTCTCTCTCTCGTTTCTCTTCCCTTTCTCGCTCTCGCTCTTCATTCTCTCTTTTTAATTCTAAACGCCTCATCTCCAATTCTTTATCTTTCATCTCCATTTCTGTATCTTTTAATTCTCGTTCTAATTCTAATTTCTTCCATTCTATCTCACGATTTATTTCCAAGGCACGCATTTTTACTGTAAGTAGGCTAATATTCAGCTCACCTGCATCACTGTCAATGTCACTGCCCTTATCTTCCTTTTCAGTGGAAGCTACTTCCTCACTTGCTTTTGTATCTTGTGCCTCACTTTCCTCTTTCTCTTCGGCCTTCAAATGCCGGTGAACCTTGGACAAGATCTCCACACAAGAATCACTGGCACGTATATTGATCTCCAGGTAGGCACTCACTAGTACACGTTCCTGTTTCCCCAGATATTTTAATCTGGCAAGACAGTCCGCCCTGTTCAGAAAAGCCTGAACATCGTCCAGATCATCGATGGTCGCTTTTTCTGCCATTGTCAATTATATGGAACACTAGCACTTAACACACCGCTTTCACTTAGCACTTAACGCACCGAGCACTGTTCAACGTCAATATTGCACTATATCGCACCAAACACTGAACTTGCCAATATTGAATGTAATTTCACCGGGCACTGCACTACGCAATATTGCACTTAATCACAGCGAGCACCTCACTCTACAATATTGCACTGAATCACACCGAGCACCGCACAGGACGTATAACGTCCTAATAGTCAAACACAGGGGGAATTATTTACAGGGATTGCGCCACTTCACCACCTCTGTCAAACATACTTGACAAGGGATCGGATCCCGCTGGGGATGCCAATTATGTTACGGCCCTATTGGGTCGCAACTGGGTTCTTTCTCTGATGTTATTAGAGTTTGGGTATCCGGCCCCAAGCTAGTAGTGGCTTTCAAGAGGTGTGTTCCGTAACGCAAGTAAATTAAAGGGGAAGGGATAAAACTGCACAAAATTAAATATATCTTCACCACCACCAATAAATTAATATATAAACCGTCACAAGCGAGGTTGCTATTACTACACTTATTTACAATAACTTCTTCGAAGACATGGGATGCTCCACGGTGCTCAACGATGCTTAGCCCTTGATCCTCTTCTTTGTGGCCGTATGATGAATCCTTAGATTCTCCTTGCGAGTCTACCCCGGCCACAGGCCAGCCAAATCACAATCCCACTGGGTGCACCGTCGTGGAGGCCGTCAACCACAAATCCAGCCTGTAGCTGGCTGGTTCCAATCAGCAACGCTGCGTAGGCCACTCCACGACCGATACTAGGGTTGCGAGCCCTAGGCAGGAGCCTCGTGTGATTCCACAGATCACTCTCATCACCACAACACCCCAGTGGCTAGTCTTCTCCACCAGTCAGCCCCGGGCACGACAATCCCTGGTTCTGCCACCTCACAGGCAGGCTAACACATCAGTGTTCATCCGGGGGGGGGGGGGGGAGTGACTTACAGCTTCAACAGCAAATGCGTGGAGGTTCTACGGCTGCCTTGGGTAGACTGATCCACCGTCCGATTCAGCAGTCCCAGGTCGACTCTGTAATCAGACACGTCATCAGTACTGGTTACACTCTAGGGCACCTCACTTACAGGCTTAGACACAAACGCCCACCTATCCACTCCATAGATGGCGTTGCTGTCTAAGCGTCACCTCACCAGAGGTCAGCAGCAGCTACGTCACGAGCTGATTAGGACGGGAAACTAGCCCTTGTGGTCAGTATATCTCGTCCTCACTAGATGGCGTCGTCCATTTGGAGGGGGGTTTCAGGAGCTGACCCACAGATGGCGCGGTCGTCACTGCTCCGTGCTCGGACGCTGGGCTCGGGTCCGTAACACCTCCCCACCAAAAATAATTTGGTTTGGGGTTCTATAAAGAAAAACACAAACCAAATTAGTACGTGGATACAACTCCACACGTACTCACGTACATTATGAACTGGAGTGGCTTGGCTGTCTTGTCCACAGAACTGTCCTAATGGGCAACTCTGGCATGAAGGAAACTTGTAGATGGAAGGCAATGACCTGCCTGATGTGATCTTCCACACTTCCACTGCGATGTCAAGCAGGGGCATAATCTCACGTGCCTCGAGTAAGGATCGGTATAGACACGATCTGGGGTGACTCGACACCTCCCTGTGTCGTGGCACCGTTGATGGCTGGTTACAGACGGCATTTCTAGTACCGGTCCGGTAGTCCTTCAGGGAGACGGGAACCTGGAATACAGGCGTCTGATAATTTAGAGTGACAGCGACAGTGGGTAAGACAGTACTTACAGCATACACCTCTACTAGGTCCACACCTAGTTCCAGCAGAGGTGCTTGTACACCGCAGATGGTGTCTGCTCTGCCACCGTCAGGTCGACCAACGTTCCGCATAATGCAGCATCCAGACTCAGCAATCACGCGGGGGGTGTCAACTTGTCGGAAACAGTCACTCATAATGTCACTTCTCGTACCTCCTGTATCTACCATCACCTTCCAGGTTCCTCCTTTGACTGCAACTCTCGCAGTGCAAATCTCCAATCCCTGGGATCTCTTCACGATGTTCAAGGGAGCCATCATCTGTCGGGTCGTCCACTGGTCCTTACTGAGAACACACACGAGAACAAAAAATACCGCTAGGAAACATTTGGTTAATTTAGGGACAAGTTTCATGAGCCTGTAATGTCCATAGCCGGCTATATCCATTAGCCTGGTTTGGACCGAAGAGGGCACTATAACCTTCGCACTTACCTCACATACCTCCGACGTCTGGGGAATCTCTGGCCGGTTCAATGAACGCTGTACCTTGCCATACCGCAAGTACTCAAGTGCCTTCACTCCAGACTCTGGGGTATCCGTGGGTGCTTGCACACGAGGCCTCTCTTCTCGCTCAGTCGCTTCTGCCTCCTTAACCGCATGTTCCTCGTCGGGAGAAGAATCGGGAGACTCTGCTATAATGCTGTCGATCTGTGGGTGAGAGGAAGGATTAAACATGTTATCTATTTCCAGGTCTGTCTGTACCTGGACATTACCACTGCCTGTTGTTACCTCAGACCTTGCTGTTCCGGCTGACTCGTCCACGACCTTGGGATGATTGTTGCTCCAATCTGTCACCAAGTCGTTGGCTAGTATCACGTCAATCCCAGCTATAGGGAGGGTATCGACTACTGCCAACGCACATGTGCCGCTGAAGTAAGGCGAGCCGAGATATACCGGCACTAAGGGGGCGACATACTGCGTCCTAGGAAACCCAACCAGGACAACCTTTTGTCTCCCATCCACACTCACTCCCTCGGGTAACAAGTTTCTCACGATCAGGGACTGGGCTGCTCCACTATCTCTGAGCACTACAACTGATCTACCAGTATGATCACTCGATACATACTCGCCTGAAGTGTGAGGGGAAAACAATCTTGGTTCTTGCTGCGTAGTCATAGACTGGCTTCCTGCTGGTAGTGTCACACAGCTCATCAACATCACCTCCCTACGTGCGCCGCTACCTCTTCTGCCTCGGCACATAGCAGCTACATGCCCTTTCTGCCCACAAGTCCAGCACACCATATTCCTCCTCGAACTCCGGTGTTGCAGACTATTAGGACTAGTCCTTCGAGGGCTACTTGGGGGCGTATTCTTAGCGCTTTGTGGGACGGGGGTCTCCTCTTCGTCATGACGAGGTTTATCAAACCGGCGTGGGTAATTCCTTGGGACATACTTAGCAGAAGGCCTATGGGTTAAGATGTACTCTTCAGCCATGGTGGCCGCCGCACTTAAGGTCTCCACCTGCTGCTCTTCCAAGTATGTCTTCAGGTCTTCAGACAGAGAGTCTTTGAAGTCCTCTAACAGTATGAGCTGCTCGAGGTCTTCTTTGGTCTCCACCTTCCGAGAGGCACACCATTCCTGGAAAAGTCGCTCCTTGATTGTGGCGAATTCGGTGAACGTGTGCTCTGAGGTCTTTTTCAGGTTCCTGAACTTCTGCCTGTACGCCTCGGGTACTATTTGGTACGCCATGAGCACCACCTTCTTCACCTTGTCGTAATCGCCAGAGTCATCAAGGGACAACGTGGAGTAGGCGATTTGGGCCTTCCCAGTCAAGACAGACTGTATCATGATGGCCCAATTCTCCTTTTGGCCACTCCAAAGAGGCTGCGACTTTCTCAAAGGCCGCGAAGAACTTCGAAACTTCCTTCTCGTTGAACTTCGGGACCATTTTGATGTTCCTCACCGGATCGAAAATACTTGTTTCCGTTGTTTGCCTCCGACCACCTAATCGCAATACTACTAGCTCATGTTGTCTCTCTCTTTCCTCTCTGTCTCTTAGTTATTGCCTGTCTCTTTCTTCTCTCTCTCGCTTCTCTTCTCTTTCTCGCTCTTCTCTCTTCTCTTTCCCGCTCTTCTCTTTCTCTTTCTCGTTCTTCTCTCTCTCGTTTCTCTTCCCTTTCTCGCTCTCGCTCTTCATTCTCTCTTTCTAATTCTAAACGCCTCATCTCCAATTCTTTATCTTTCATCTCCATTTCTGTATCTTTTAATTCTCGTTCTAATTCTAATTTCTTCCATTCTATCTCACGATTTATTTCCAAGGCACGCATTTTTACTGTAAGTAGGCTAATATTCAGCTCACCTGCATCACTGTCAATGGCACTGCCCTTATCTTCCTTTTCAGTGGAAGCTACTTCCTCACTTGCTTTTGTATCTTGTGCCTCACTTTCCTCTTTCTCTTCGGCCTTCAAATGCCGGTGAACCCTTGGACAAGATCTCCACACAAGAATCACTGGCACGTATATTGATCTCCAGGTAGGCACTCACTAGTACATGTTCCTGTTTCCCCAGATATTTTATTCTGGCAAGACAGTCCTCCCTGTTCAGAAAAGCCTGAACATCGTCCAGATCATCGATGGTCGCTTTTTCTGCCATTGTCAATTATATGGAACACTAGCACTTAACACACCGCTTTCACTTAGCACTTAACGCACCGAGCACTGTACAACGTCAATATTGCACTATATCGCACCAAACACTGAACTTGCCAATATTGCATGTAATTACACCGGGCACTGCACTACGCAATATTGCTCTTAATCACAGCGAGCACCTCACTCTACAATATTGCACTGAATCACACCGAGCACCGCACAGGACGTATAACGTCCTAATAGTCAAACACAGGGGGAATTATTTACAGGGATTTATTTACAGACATCATAAGAAGAAAAGTGAAACGCCATGCAACCTCTGAAGAGAAAAGTAACACAACACCTATACCCACTATTAGACTATTTTACAGGAACTTCTTTTCCACAGCCCATAAAACGGAGGAAAGGGTCCTGAAAGATATTGTCAGTAGAAACGTTATCCCTACAGACAGAAATCAAAAGATACAACTGACAATTTACTATAAAACCAAAAAAACGGCCAGCCTACTCATGAGAAACTCTCCAGACACAAAGCAGAACGTTTTAAAAGAGACCAACGTCTTCTATGCCTTCAAAGCCTTCTTGGGGATTGTAAGCCTCAAAAAACTCAGTATATAGGCAGGACAACAACATCTCTTTCCAGGCGTTTAACGATGCATAAGCAATAGGGCTCCATTAAAGAACATATAGCCTCTTCCCACAACCAAACCATCACCAGAGAAATCTTAGCAAACAACACAGAAATCATCGATAGATACAGCGATAGCAGGCGGCTCGACGTCTACGAGGCACTACACATCAAGAAGTCAACACCAGCAATCAACAGCCAATTAATGCACAACTATATTCTACCCACATCAAGACTCCACTCCAATATAGAAGCATCAAGAAATATGGGCCAATAAAAATAGGCCTTCTGCAGTTACCTACTTTTAATACCTGTTTCATTGTTTCGTGTTCTGTCTTGTGTTAAAAGTATATTTTCACCTCATCCAAAACTATTGTAAAATGTCACATCACCCAAATGTAGGTATAAAAACTCGAAAGATGTTTCGCTTTATTCAGTTAAAGTTGTGTGTGTTTGTGTAAACTAAAGTCTTTGAAAATGTAATAAGTTTTACGAAACGCGCTCAAGTGTCACGTCAGACTAGAAATAAAAATGAATTTTGGAGAATTGATCTTTGAATTACCATCAACAGTGAAAAGAAACCTAAGAAAGATCGAGAAAATTCGTGTTAGAATTATTAATCTTACTTTTTCGGTCATATTTAATAATATATGTCTACAGGAAAGACTGCTACCATATATATATATATATATATATATATATATATATATATATATATATATATATATATATATATATATATATATATATATATATATATATATATATATATATATATATATATATATATATATATATATATATATATATATATATATATATATATATTATTAAATATGACCGAAAAAGTAAGATTAATAATTCTAACACGAATTTTCTCAATCTTTCGTACATTTTTTTTCACTGTTGGAGGTAATTCAAAAATCAATTCTCCAAAATTCATTTTTATTTCTAGTCTGACGCGACACGAGCGCGTTTCGTAAAACTTATTACATTTTCAAAGACTTTAAATTACAAATACACAACTGAATAGAACTTAAACATCTCCGATTTTGTTTATATCTACATTTGAGTGAGGTGGATGGGGTGAGGTGGCATTAATAGGGTATTAATTTCATCAACACAAGACAGAACAAGAAGTGGCATTAATAGGGTATTAATTTCATCAACACAAGACAGAACAAGAGGTGGCATTAATAGGGTATTAATTTCATCAACATAAGACAGAACATGAAACAATGGGTATTGAAATGGAAGTGATTGTAGAAAGCCTATTGGTCCATGTTTCTTGATGCTTATATATTGGAGCGGAGTCTTGAGGTGGGTAGAATATAGGTGTGCATTAATTGGCTGTTGATTGCTGGTGTTGACTTCTTAATGTGTAGTGCCTCGCAAACGTCAAGCCGCCTGCTATCGCTGTATCTATCGATGATTTCTGGGTTGTTTACTAGGATTTCTCTGGCGATGGTTTGGTTGTGGGAAGAGATTATATGTTCCTTAATGGAGCCCTGTTGTTTATGCATCTTTAAACGCCTAGTTAGAGATGTTGTCTTGCCTATATACTGGGTTTTTTGGAGCTTACAGTCCCCAAGTGGGCATTTGAAGGGATAGACGACGTTGGTCTCTTTTAAAGCGTTCTGCTTTGTGTCTGGAGAGTTTCTCATGAGTAGGCTGGCCGTTTTTCTGGTTTTATAGTAAATCGTCAGTTATATCCTCTGATTTTTGTCAGTAGGGATAACGTTTCTATTAACAATATCTTTCAGGACCTTTTCCTCAGTTTTATGAGCTGTGGAAAAGAAGTTCCTGTAAAATAGTCTTATAGGGGGTATAGGTGTTGTGTTAGTTGTCTCTTCAGAGGTTGCATGGCGTTTCACTTTCCTTCTTATGATGTTTTCGATGAAACCATTGGAGAAGCCGTTGTTGACTAGGACCTGCCTTACCCTACAGGGTTCTTCGTCGACTTGCTTCCATTCTGAGCTGTGGCTTAGAGCACGGTCGACGTATGCGTTAACAACACTCCTCTTGTACCTGTCTGGGCAGTCGCTGTTGGCATTTAGGCACATTCCTATGTTCGTTTCCTTAGTGTAGACTGCAGTGTGGAAACCTCCGCTCTTTTGCATGACTGTTACATCTAGAAAGGGCAGCTTCCCATCCTTTTCCATCTCTTAAGTGAAACGCAGCACGGAACTCTACTCAAATGCCTCCTTCAGCTCCTGCAGATGTCTGACATCAGGTACCTGTGTAAAAATGTCGTCAACATACCTGCAGTATATGGCTGGTTTCAAGTTCATGTCGACTAAGACTTTTTGCTCGATGGTACCCATGTAGAAGTTTGCAAACAGGACACCTAGGGGAGAACCCATGGCGACCCCATCTACTTGCTTATACATGTGCCCATCCGGGCTCAAGAAGGGTGCCTCTTTAGTACAAGCTTGGAGCAGTTTCCTTAGATTATTTTCGGGTATGTCAAGAGGAGTACAGGCTGGATCACGATACACTCTGTCGGCTATCATCCCGATTGTCTCGTCCACAGGTACGTTGGTAAACAGCGATTCTACGTCCAACGAGGCTCTTATCCCTGTGGCCCGTGTGCCCCGCAGTAAGTCAACAAATTCCTTTGGAGACTTCAGGCTGAAGGCGCAAGGAACATAAGGAGTCAGCAGGCCGTTGAGTCGTTTCGCCAGTCTGTACGTGGGTGTGGGTATCTGGCTAATGATTGGCCGAAGTGGGTTTCCAGGCTTGTGTGTCTTGACATTTCCATACGCATATGGAAATGCGTATTTCCATTACCCTAGGCTGCTATAAACCGGCCTCACTCTAATATCATCTCCAGTTTTCCTCAAATAAACGGCACTAGGCTGCTGTTCAGTTTTCAGCCCTTAGCCTACTGCCTCCTCACTGCTTGGTTTGCCTAACTAAAATATAAAGAATTTCTTCAACAAGAAATATTAGATTTTCTCACCTTGCATTGCATCACTCATGCCATATGTACTCATGCACTCCTGCATACATATCAAAGTGTCTCTACAATCCTCCGTTCTATGTCCTGAGGTCCACCACTAAGAACGACTGTCCATGGGTCCTCAAAATATTAGGTAGGTACTCCAGCAGGTCTCCAATATCTGATGCTACTTGAAATCCCACTCAATGTCTGTGAAGTTCCTCTAAGCAGCGTCAATAACGACACGTGTAGATCCACTATACTCGAAGTTTTATATTAACACTGAAGCTCTGCTCCACCACTGAAGTTCACCATGTAATCTTCATCTGACACGGAGCTCCTTCACGAACTTCTCCCCCCACACAAACCTAATTCCATTACCAAACCCTAATAACAATTTCCCTAGCAACACATAATTAATATATATTTACATTAATATCGCCATCTGACATCTCCTTACCGGTCTTTCTGATATGGGTCCTTCCCCATTCCTAGGCGAGTCCACACCGAAATCAACCTTTGAGGCGTACCCCTGGGGCTATGCCCCCAAGTCGCAGGGTTGCCAGATTGGGCTACAAGTAGCGAATTGGGCTACTTTTGAGAACCCCGCGCTCCCATATTTTTAATTTCGCTACTTGCGACTTTTTGTTCTTCTTTAAAAGCAAGTTGGGCTACTTTGGGCTATTAATATTAAAAAACTCAATGATGATTATTTATGCTTTAATAATATAATGTGTACAAATCACAGCTGCGTCCAACAGCCTGACTGACTAGACCACTTACCCCAGGAGGCCTGGTCCCAGACCGGCCCCTGGGGGCATTGATACTAGGAATCTTCGAAAGAAAAAGTAACCGCAAGGCAAGGTAATCAATCCTCCCCAGGGGCCATAGATTTCCCAACCTTAATTGTAATTAATACTTTATCCCAAAAGCTACACCTGGTTAAACAGATCTTCATTAAGGGGAGAAAGTTATCTAGAAATTTCCAGATTGATAAATGATTGGGAAGATCCCTTACAGTTAATACCTTTGTCAGGAAGACGATGGTTGGCAAGGAGTGGTAATGTAGAGCGGCTGTTAGATCAGTGGGATTCTTTAACAACTCATTACCAAATAGCTTTTTTCCTCTTGTGATAAATATGTTGCAAGGCAACTATTTTCAATGTACGCTGATCCCTCCAATGGGCTATATTTCACATGTCTCAAACCAATCCTAAATGATTTTGAAAGGATGAATTTACTTTATGAAAAAGATGAAGCAGATCAGTATAGCCTTCACACTGCCTTAGAAAAATTCACTCTTGGAATACTCAGAAGAATCGTGCATCCTCATCATGCAAAGCTTCATGTTAATTTGGACTACATTTCTATGTATCTGCCCCTGGAGAAAGTTGACTTTGGTTACGAATTTTCAACACTTCGGGCCACTAACAGACAAAACAATTTTATAACCCAGGACAAGTTTTAAAATATTAAAGAAAGATGCGATAATTTTTTAGTGAAAGCTTGCAAATAGCTTCTTTCTCGTATTCTTAGTAATGTTGAAACTATAAAAAAGGTGAAAAATCTGTTACCTGTCATATGCCTTAGCCACACACGGCCACCATTTTTAGAACTAACATTAGTATTAGCTGACCAATCTAAGCTTAGTGAAATTGAAAGTCAGCGGCGCCTACTGTTAACCATTGACTAGTCCAACATTTGTGAGGGACAAATTCCGACATCTGAATCGTCACTTTAGACCAAGACAATAACTGTTAAGAACGCTGCTGGCGATCCTATACTGATTGACCTCGCCCAGTTTGCCTTGAAAATATACAGCTTGCAAATCAGTAATGTCCTGGTTGAACGGGTATTTTCGAGAGTAACGTCTGTGAAAACTAAACTGAGAAATCGAATGGGACTTGAGCTTTTGACATCAATCTTGAGAATTAAAACATATCTCTAAGAATATGTAACTTGTTGCTCGTCATTTGAACCACTCATGTCAATGCTTAAATATGAGTCTGCAATATACAAGAACGAGGTTGTGGATGCAGATCAAGATCTTGGTAATCTTCAACTGTAAAGACGTGGAAGGACTCCACACCCATTATGCTTCATACAGTAAATATTGGTAAGTTATCCTATTATCATGTTGATTAAATATATATATGCAGAGATAATATTAACTAAACAATTAAAATCGTTTTATGTACTCTATATATCATAATATATTACTTTGAAACCCGTATTAGTCACTAAACAAAAAATTGGGCTATTCTTATTACAAATTCGCTACTTTTAGACCTTCAGCTCGCTACTTTCAGCAATTTGGATCTGGCAACCCTGCTTGGTCGCTCACTGACCTCCGGAGAGCAAGCATGCGTCACTCTCACCTCCAACATGTCCCATCATCTCTAATTCCTTATATATTCTTACTATCTTCATGAAATATCTAACAAATGTTCGTAAACGTCTGTTATTATCACCAGGAACACGATCGATTAATAATAAACTATCTGTCAACTAATTAAGTGCACTCAGTGCAGAAAGTGACGATCTGGCGACACTTGCTCTGGGCGCTCCAAAATGGCGCTACGCATGATCGTCCACCAAAACCATTTTGGACTGTCTCCTGAAGCTTCCCTTCAGTCTTGTCTTGAGAGCACGATGTTGCCTGGCAGGCTTCACAGAGAAACACCTGCTTACTGTCTTCCACCCGAAGGATAACACACATTAGGGTCCACAGAGTATACGACCATCATGTAGGCTTCAGGCCGTCCCTATTATTATTCCTGATCACTGAGAAATGACTTATGACGTCCCAGGCATTTCCCTCACACTTTGTAATATGTAGCCTTCACTCACCCACTAAACTGGGAACTATATTGTTCCTTCTTTCCAGGAGGAATCCGACGTACGTCCATTCCTGACGACTGTAGCAACTCAAGTGACGCATTACGACTTCCGTCTGCGTCACGTCACGTAACAAAATGTAAACATTTTGACATTTTGACTCTCACTCACTTCTATAAGATGCTTGTCCTCTGCTGGTTTTCTTTTCGGTCCTAATTCACCGACGTTTACTCTATTCAGTTCCTTTCCCAGACTTCTAACTATAGTCAGGTGGGTAGAATAACTCTCACAAGGCACCTACCTCACTTGGGTACCTGGGGTTAATAACAATAGTGTCCTTCCTTGGGGTCATCATTGGTTACAACTTCGATGAATTTGTTATCGAGTTGTTGTTGTATTATGCCATGGTACAATTTCAGGTTCCCAGGTTGACTATTTAAGTGCAACACCTAAGACCTTAATTGATGCCAGTAAATCATGAAATGATTTACTGGCATCTAAAGATGATTCAGCTTCCATGGTAACCTGACCCAGCATTGGTTGTCCCAGTAGACAAATGAGTCCAGGTATTGATTGTATATCCAGTCGTCATCTGGATTAGGTTGTTCAGGGACGATCCCTAAGGTGGCTAGATTTTATAATTTATGTACAGAGGGATCTCCGAATTCTCTGAATCTGAATTCAGAGAATTCATGTTGTTGACATGTTGGTTGCCTAAAAATGTGGGTTGTTTCAAACTCAAAACTGAACCAGTGAGCAAATTGCCTCCCACAGATAATAACAGGTTCATTTCCTGCTTTTTAGAGTGATGAATTGTCTAGTGAGAATGTATGGTAATATTCTGAACGTACAAGGAATCCAATGCTGAAGAGGTGGTCAGACGTGATTTTGTTATCAGGCAACTTAATTCCCCTTTCTTGTAATTATTTGGCTGTTGTCCCTAGACCATGATCATATTGGTCGGATGGGATTTTGTCTACTACAATGGCTTGTACAGGTCGCACGTAACCGCCTAAATATACTAATGGTTGGACCACTTTCAGACTTGGGGTCCTGTGTTGGTCAGGAATCCTGTTATATTTAGTTTTTCCTGTGCAAAAGGGTTTCAATTTTAAGTTATCTGCCACTTCTTGGGTGACAAATGTTTTTTTGGGACCGTTGGTCAAAAAGTCCGTGGGTGTTGACCTCAGCCATACTGTTTTTTTATTGTAAGCTGGGCAGTTAGCAAAGTCACATTTTTCTTAGACTTTGTCGACACGGCACTTATATCCTTTCGTTCATTGCAGAACAGGACGGTGATGGAAGTCTCTTCCTCCACCTTGGCTTTGGGAACTTTAATTTTATGTCTCCACACAGTACTGAGTAGTGTTGCCCTTTATCGCACCTGTTGCAGGTTTGCAGTTGGGTTGTACATGTATCGGTGTTAAACAACCTGAGGTACTTAGTGCATTTATGCAATTCCTTGATTCGCTTTACACGTGTAGTACGGTCAAGGTAATTAGTGCAGTGGTATATGGAATGTTCTTCATTATAGAATAAACCTGTAATCCAGCCTACAGCACATTTGGGAGTCACCACCTTGGGTGAAACAGTAACTGTAGACTGTAGCTAGTAGATTATGCCAATAATATACTCGCTCCAAACTCATGAGCTTAATGAGAGAGAAAAACATTTCTCAGTAGCACTAATGACTAAACTCAAATCATTTCCGTAAATACAGTTAACATTCCTTCCAACCTATTGGATTAGGTTTAGATGAGGTATAGTCCAATCATATAAGAGATCAAGAAGTGTGTAATCATCAGTACAATTTCCACAGTGATTCAGTTAACTTCACTACATACACTTGGGAGTTACCACACACTTTCTACCTCAAAAATGTAGTACTCGGCATATTCAGTTCTAACCGACCCCAAGATGCTTTGGCTTTGACACAGAGTTCGATGCAGTCGGAGTTTACTGTCTGCTCTGTATCGAAGTTGAAGCGTCTTGGGGTCGGTTAGAACTGAATATGTCGAGTACTACATTCTTGAGGTAGAAAGTGTTTGGAAACTCCCAAGCGTATGAACTGAAGTTAACTGAATCACTGTGGAAATTATTCTCATGATTATTCGCTTCTCGATCGCTTATATGTTTGGACCACACCTCCCCTCATCATCCTCCAATAGGTTGGAAGGATGGAAGGAATGTTAACTGTAATTAGAGAAAAGGTTTGAGTTTAGTCATTAGTGCTACTGAGAGTTGTGCTACTCTCTCATTAAGCTAATGAGTTTGGAGCTAGTATATGAGAGGCCTAATCTACTCGCTACAAGACTTTGAGGGACCGCACTACATATGTGCCTACACTGCCAAATTTCCCTCGTGGAGTGGAGTTAAATGTTTTATGTTTAGTTACAGTACTGGGTATACTCTGTGGTTTATTATTGGTGATTAACGAGGGTTTGGTTGTTGGTTTACTATCTGTATTTGCTCGCTGTCATTCTACAACAGAGCGTAAACCTTTTGTAATCTCTTGAACTGTCAGAGAATATATGCTATACAGGGAACTCAACCTATCCATAGTCTCACTGGGTTATTTGCATCATACGTTAACTTTAGTTAACCACTCAGCACTATTTATATCAACCTTAATTTTAAGGCTGAGTGCTTTTTGTAATGACTCAAGCTACAATCTGAAAGCTTGGAGTTAGTCAGTGGTTTCATTAGTTGGGGGCAAGTCAAATTTTTTTAAACTAAATGTGTGACAGCTCGCTCTGTGTTATCATATTTATCTTTAAGGAGCTAAACTGCAAGATCATAGCTGTCACTATTTAGTGTTAAATTTGTTACCACCTTTTCAGTTTCACCTTTAAGTTGACTGCGTAGGTATGTGAATTTGGTGGTTTTAAGAATTTTGGGTTTAGAATCCACAGCATCAACAAATTAATTCCAGATGTTTTCCCAATTTCCATCCTCAGTTCCAAAGAATGTGGGTAAACTGACTGAAGGTCGTTTAACTTCTGGATGAGTAGTATTAGTTGCAGCTGTTTTTGTGGCTTTACTCTGGGCAATTAATTTGACAAAAGGATTTAACCTGGCTTGAGTATGTGACGGTAACGCGTTGGTGTTCGGCTGTTCAAAGCTAGGGGTATGGCCTCGTCACATAGAATTAAAAAAAAATAGAAAATCTGGAACTTCGTCTGTGGTAAGGTAAGGAGAAGACACACAAAACACAAGTAAATTTTAACAATGGAATTTTAATTACGTTAGATAAACAAAACATGAATAAAATGGACATACAAATTCGTATAATAAAATCAATCAATCAAAATAATAAGAATAATTAAATGACAAAATGAAAAGTTACGTTAAGACAAGTGAACAAATAACAAGCTGTGCAATATACAATAAAATGAGAGGTGCAGGAATATTGGCGTTAAGCTATCACCTCTCTTAGTACACGTAAGCCAAAGCTTAGTCTACCAGGAAGACGTGTTAACCGCATGAAAGCACTGAATATTCTGAAGACTGAGGTCGTGGCGGCCCCAGACATCAAGTAGTATGGTGGGTGGAGTGCAGTTGCAGCTATACCGGCGGCCAATCAGCGAGGAGCCGGCAACAAGACAGGTAGTTTGGCGGTTTGAGGTGAAGCAGGTGTTCCTGGCTGCATACGTTTTGCGCTCTGGCAAACCTTGGAGATGTTGTTGTCGTTGTTGGACATTTCTTCCATAGTAGTTTTATATATTTGTAACGACGTATTTTTGGAGTGAAGAGCAGGCTTAATCTCTTGAAGGAGATTATCGTCACAACTCTCCCCCGAAGCCTGCGGTTCTGGAAGAAGTACGTCGTTATGTGGTGGAGTAATGGATGGAGTCGCTTCTACTTCATAAACTCTGGAGAGGGCATCGGCTATGGTGTTGTCAGAACCCTTGATATAGCGGATCTCCAGGTTGAAATCTTGTAAATACAAAGCCCATCGTAGAAGACGCTGGTTGGTGAATTGGGCTTGATGTAGGAAGCGGAGAGGGTTGTGGTCTGAGAAGATGGTGGTAGACCTGGCGCCTTGTAGGTACGGAGCGAAGTGTTGGAGGTTCAGGACGATGGATAGTAGCTCCTTTTCAATAGTGCTGTAGTTCCTCTGGTGTGGTTTCAATTTGTAGCTGTAGTAGCTGACAGGTAGAACCTCCTCGCCTCGTTGTTGCATCAGGACACCACCAACGCCGGTACCACTGGCGTCGACATGTAGGACGAAAGGCTTGGTGATATCTGGTGAGGCGAGAATGGGATTAGAACAGAGGAGGAATTTGAGTTGTTCGAAAGCAACGGTTTGCTGCATGGTCCAATTATACCGTTGCTTGGGACTGGTTAATAGAATTAGAGGTGTGGTGACTGTACTGAAATTCCTCACAAACCTACGGTAGTAGGAGGCAAGACCAAGGAAGCGCAGGAGCTGCTTCCTGGTGGTAGGCTGTGGATACTGTTGGATGGCTTGAGTGTGTGAGTCTAACGGAGCTAGGCTGCCACTCCCAATAACATGACCCAGATAACGCACTTTACCTTTCGCGAAGGTGGACTTGCCCAGGTTGATGGTGAGGCCGGCTGTCAGGAGCTTGGAGAACAGACGTCGCAGCTGGAGCAGATGTTCACTCCAGGTGTTGGAGGCTATGACGATATCGTCCAGGTAGGCGTATGTGTTATCCAAGCCCTGGATGACACGGTTGACAGCTCTCTGAAAGGTGGCCGGGGCATTACATAGTCCGAAAGGAAGGCGTTCATATCTGAAAAGTCCAAAAGGAGTGATGAAGGCAGATATCTCTTTAGCGCGCTCCGTTAGACACACTTGATAGTACCCCTTAAGCAAGTCCACTTGGGACAAGTACTGGGCACTACCAATGGCATCAAGGATGTCATCTATCCTTGGCAAGGGGTAAGCATCCTTGACAGTTACATTGTTCAGTTTACGATAGTCAGTACATAACCGCACCTTACCTTGGGGTTTGGGCACCAAGATACTAGGTGAGGCCCAGGGGGACTCACAAGGTGTAGCCAGTCCATGATCCAAGAGGTACTGCACCTCAGCACGCATGACTTCCTTCTTGCTCGGGCTGATTCGGTAGAAGGGTTGACGAATCGGCCGGGTGTCGGGGAGCAGTTGGATGTCGTGCTGGGTAACATTACACTCTTGGGGGTCATCTAGGAACAACTCCTGATGTTCTCTGAAGATCTTGACAAGAGGTGCACTATGATTATCCTGAAAGTATTTGGGAAGATCATTAAGGATTTCGGAATTAGAAAGCGCTGACTCCTTGTCAGTGCTTTCGGGAGGAGAAGCTGGGAAGGTCTCACTGTGGATGTAGGGTTCTGTGAAGGTGGAATAATTAATTAGGACAGTGGGAGGAGTACCATTATATTGCTTCAGGAGGTTGACGTGGCACAGCTGGGTCTTCCGCCGCCTATCTGGAGTCTCTATGACGTAATTGTTGTTATTTCTGCACTCTTTGACGCGGTAGGGTCCTGAAAACCTGTTTTGTAAAGGTGAACCTGGGATAGGGAAGTATGCTAGAATGAAGTCTCCTGGCTTAAATTTTCGTACTTTGCTGGTCTGGTCGTAATGAGTCTTCATCCTCTCCTGGGCTTTCAATAGATTATCATGGGCAAAACGGTGGACTCTCTCTAGAATGTGTTGAAGGTTTTGAAGAAACTGGGGCACATTCTGATGCTCACTGAAGGTGGCATCTCTGAGAGAGTCTTTGAAAGCCTTAAGGGGAGTACGGCACTTACGGCCGTAGAGCATCTCATAAGGAGATACTCCTAGGGACTCATTGGGGAGACTTCTGTAAATACACATTATAAGGTCGATTTGCTTATCCCAATCCTTAGAGGTTTCACTACAAAACTTTTTCAAGAGTGCTTTGATAGTCTGATGACTACGTTCAAGAGAACCCTGTGAAGCAGGATGATAGGGGCTGGACAATACCTGTTTGATGTTGAACTCCTCCAGTGTCCTTTTGAAGAGATCACTGGTGAAGTTGGTACCACAGTCGCTCTGAATCTCCCTGGGAAATCCGTATTGAGTGAAGATCTTCAATAGATGTTTTACAACCGTAGCAGCCGTGATGTTCTTCACTGGAACTGCTATGGGAAATCTGGTGGTAGGACACAGGATGGTTAAGATATAGGCGTTACGCGAACTGGTCCGAGGTAAAGGACCAACACAGTCTATTATGAGTCTGTGGAAAGGTTCTGCAGGCACCTGTATGGGAATCAGTGGCGCTCTGGGAATGGAGATGTTCGGTTTGCCTGCCATCTGACATGTATGGCACTGTTTTACGTACTGTTTGACGCTATTTACCATACCTGGCCAGTAGTAGTCTTGACAAATTCCATGGTAAGTCTTGTTGAAGCCGTAGTGGGAGAGTGCTCCGTGGGCCAGGTGTAGAATAGTGGGCCGCAGGCTGGTGGGAATCACAAGTTGTTCGATGTTGGCCCAATCGTCCTCCTCCTTCAGTTTACTGGGTCTATATCTGCGGTAGAGCAAGTCGTTCTCTAGGAAGAACCCAGGAATACTGTCGGGTTGAGTCTCAGCCTGGAAAAACAATGGTGTTAAAGTAAGATCTTCCCTCTGCAACTTACGGAACTCCAACTTGGTCAGATGCGGGGGTAGTTTCTGAGGGTCTTGAGGGACAGCGGTAGCAGTAGAGTCAGCTGGCTGTGGACGTGCGGCTTGTGCACGGGTGGTCACGAGAACCGGAGGAGAAACTTCATCACTCTCTTGAACCTCTGCTGGAACATACGCTAGAATAGGGTTACTTGGCACAGAGTTACACACCTGGGGTTTGTCCATGATGATCAGGTTGGTCGGTTGCAGGTCTTCTGCCAAGTCGTTGCCTAGGAGAAGTTGCACTCCAGGCATGGGAAAAGGCTTTTCCCTGACGGCGACTTGGACTTCTCCGTTCACGTAGGGACAATCCAGGTGGACTCTGGCGAGAGGGTATGGAGTGGTAGCAGTGAGGTCAGTGATGAAGACAGTTTCTCCGGTGTAGGCGATGTTGGGCACAGCCGACTTCAAGATGATCGATTGAAGAGCCGCTGTGTCCCTCAAGATCTTCAATTTGAAACGTCCCTCCGGATTTGAACCGTTGGCAGAGACAGTTCCAGTATACAGGTGGTTACTGAAAAGAGAAAGATCATTAACATTAACACCAACATTCATCACAGGCTTACCGGACTTAGGAGGAGTTGGTTTGGGTTTCTGTGGGTCAGTGGTTCCCTTGTATTGAGACTTACCACACTTGTCTATGGTATGTCCATAGAATCTACAATACTTGCAGTACAATTGCGAGCCAGCTTGATCGGTGCTCACTTTCTCGTAACTGGACCATGACTTCTTACTGGAGGATGGTTCGGGTGTCAGCCGGTGGATGAGGCTGTAAGTGTCAGCCGACTTAGCACACTTCAGGTAGTCGGTTTCTTCTTTATCTGCTAAGTAGAGACGGACAGGAGGTGGCACACGTCTCAAGAATTCTTCAACTAGCATCAGTTTGACGAGTTCTGTGAAAGTAGAGACATGTGCTGCTTCCAGCCATTTCATGAAATATCTCCGTTTTGTGTTAGCAAACTCGAGGAAGGTAGTGGTACTTGCCTTCAGGTGGTCACGGAATTTCCTTCTATAACTTTCAGTAGAGAGGAGGTAGGCGTCCAACACTGCTTGTTTCAGAGTCTGGTAGTCATTCTCAGACGCCAAAGTACTGAGTGTGACTGCAGCTCTACCTGTAAGATGGACTCTGAGAAGTGTGGCCCATTGGTCGACAGGCCAACTGAGTTGATTAGCAAGGGTTTCAAAGGTGGTGAAAAACACATCAACTTCTGCTTCTACAAAGGATGGCATTAACTTACTTGCATGTGATACATTAAAACTGACGGGAAGATTGGCAGTAGCTTGCTGGCGTTGAGCGAGGTGTGAAGTTTCCAACGTGTATTCTCGTTGACGACACTCTAGAGCCAGAGTTGCTTGTTGCTTGTCATGTTCGCGTTGCATCTCCAACTCGCGTTGTTTGGTTTCAAGCTGTACTCTTTCCCGCTCACGGAGCATTGCAAACTCACGTTCCTTGAGGGCGATTTCTTCCCTTCTTAAGGCAGCCTCACGTTCTTGTTCTTCTCTTCGTATGGCAGCTGCTTCCCTTTGTTGTTCGAGGGCTTCCCTTTGCTGTTCGCGGGATTCCCTTTGCTGCTCACGTTCAATCTTGGCCAGCTCTAGTTTGAGTTTCATCGTTGCCAAATCAGTTTTATCTGCAATATAGTAAGTTTCATGAATTTCAGAGTCTATCTTACCTTGCTCTAAGAAATGATCCAGCAACAGGTTGTGTATTTCACTCTTGTTGGCTTGGTAGGGAACTGTTAGTTTATACTCATGTGCAAGAGTTTGTAATTCAGTCTTCTTGGCATGACTTAAAGTCCCTATTGCACCTGCTGGATCTGCACGGAAAGCTTGGAGACGAAACATGGTGAAATTAGCAAATAAAGGTACAACGAATATTCAGTTATAGTGAATGTCAGAAACAGGACAACGTGGCAACTGATACCTATCCTGTGGGATCTTTAACAATTAAAGTTAAGTAAAAGATGTTAAATGATTAATTTAAATCTAGGGCGCAGGAAATCTTGTACCCGGTACTCATGTAAGAGGATAAGGGCAAGAAAATCCTACTAACAAATGAAACAAGAGTTTCGAAAACAAATGAAACAGTTAATTGCCTCAAAAGTAAAATTGGTAGTCCAAGGATGTAGGCATACCTTGCCGAGTCTCTATAGGACATAAAGCAAGTTTTTCCTACGGAAATTAGTATGATACTTACAGAATTAGCGAACTTTTGTGCTCTGAAAAAAGTAAGCTAATTCCCTACCGTTGTATGTATCATCATCTCTGACTGACGTGTAGGGGTGCGAGGTGTCAACTGGTGACGAGAACTGCTGCTGAGGTCCCAATTCAGCAACTAAAGTTCGAGCTAGAGGAACTATGGCCCTCTTTGTCCTCCTACAGTCAGATTGCAGAAGATTGGGTGCACTTGACCCGGGGCAGACCACAGTACCAGGGTACCAATATGATGATCTGTCAAAAATGAGAAATATCCAAGGGACAAAGATGGTAAACACGAGTAATAACACGGAGGGAGAGATGACCAATTAAGAGTATGACTGCGGCCTACAGTCACCACGTAATCCAAAGTTGTCTCACCTTCACCATATGTTACTCTCGTAATGCACAATACACCGCACCATATAAAAAATGAAATTGAATATGAAAAATAGTAAAAGCTACGTTAACAAAGTTAAATACGCTTACCATTAATTACCACTTGGCACCAGTACCTGAGTGAAGCTCCTAGGACAGGCCCCCATATAATATGTGACGGTAACGCGTTGGTGTTCGGCTGTTCAAAGCTAGGGGTATGGCCTCGTCACATAGAATTAAAAAAAAATAGAAAATCTGGAACTTCGTCTGTGGTAAGGTAAGGAGAAGACACACAAAACACAAGTAAATTTTAACAATGGAATTTTAATTACGTTAGATAAACAAAACATGAATAAAATGGACATACAAATTCGTATAATAAAATCAATCAATCAAAATAATAAGAATAATTAAATGACAAAATGAAAAGTTACGTTAAGACAAGTGAACAAATAACAAGCTGTGCAATATACAATAAAATGAGAGGTGCAGGAATATTGGCTTTAAGCTATCACCTCTCTTAGTACACGTAAGCCAAAGCTTAGTCTACCAGGAAGACGTGTTAACCATATGAAAGCACTGAATATTCTGAAGACTGAGGTTGTGGCGGCCCCAGACATCAAGTAGTATGGTGGGTGGAGTGCAGTTGCAGCTATACCGGCGGCCAATCAGCGAGGAGCCGGCAACAAGACAGGTAGTTTGGCGGTTTGAGATGAAGCAGGTGTTCCTGGCTGCATACGTTTTGCGCTCTGGCAAACCTTGGAGATGTTGTTGTCGTTGTTGGACATTTCTTCCATAGTAGTTTTATATATTTGTAACGACGTATTTTTGGAGTGAAGAGCAGGCTCAATCTCTTGAAGGAGATTATTGTCACAAGTGTCATCCTCATAATTTGCCAGATCATCCATAATACCATATAATACACCAGTACTTGCATTGGTGTTGGCAAATTCAGCCAAATACTTTCTATTTAGCGTTTGACTTGCTCATACTTGTTGCAACTTGCAAGTAGGTTTCTAGTTCAATATGTTCAACTAGAGTTTGTTGTGACAGATCATTGCATTTATTAATCTGCCTTGTTAAGTGACCCTTAAGTCGTTTTGGGTCCTTTTCAGTTTTGTTTCTAGGTCAGCTGTGTTGACTGCTTAGTTGGAATTTACAGGGCCTATTATATTGTTACTAATGTAAGTAGGGTACTTGCTTATAATCTTGAGCAATTACTAACGATAGTAGCCAAGGGTCAGTTTTATATCACCACGCTAAAATACTACCTCCTTCGAGGTTATTGTACATTAACCCGTAGGCTGCTCAGCCTTAGGGGTCAAGAAGCGAAAAATAAACGAATTATGTAAAAATTACTTATAAATGTTAAACAAATCTCTAACTTATTATCTTCAGTGTCGTGAAAGTTTCATTAAAATATTTTCAGAAATTTATTTTAGACGAATTTTTTTAAACCGAAGAACGTTTTGTTGATAAGGGGAACAGCTCCTAGTAACAGGAACTGAAGAATGATGCAGTAATAAAGAGATACGAGCACCTGTAAGACGCACAAATAAGAAGAAAAATAGTTAGAAGTTTCCACAAGGAGGATATGCAGCTGGTGCCATTATATCATTGCTACGTAATACTTAACAACACACATAGTAAGGAGTAAGTATGTTATTTTGCTCTATTTTGTTATACATCATATAAATACATTACCCAATGTTAATATCTGTTACTTGCACCAATGTCCCCAAATATATTTTTTTAGGGGAAATCTCTTTTTTCTTTTTTTTTTCTCCTTTGTTTATTATCAAATTTTGGTTTAACCTCTACATCCTGGAGAGTGTATAACCGTCCCTACCTATGTGAAGATAAAATTAAATTGGTCAACAAATAAATCAGTTACAACTTGCAGAACTTTGATTTTTTGGGCTCACTTTTTCACAGATTTCAAGCTCAGTTTTCTTTGCCTCTTTTGGTGGTTTCGATGATTAGGGACAAGATCAGGACTTTTCACTTACATAAAGTAGACCCCTAAATATATCCCCTATATAATTTTAATTATTATAATTACCTTTATATTTGTTTTTTTTTGGTTATTTTTTCTTGACATTATTTCAACACATATTGACCGACAACTTTCACATATTTGAGTATGAATGTTAAACAATGCTTATTAAAACATACTAGAAAATTAATGAATACTACATTATTCATTGTCGATAACTTCAACTTCAATTATGACTATAACTAGAGTTTCAACTGTAATAAGTATAAAAATATCGAGTTTCTGATCTATTCGAACCATATTTACATATAAAGTGTACAGTTGTCTGTTCAACAATCTCATTTGAATTGATTTTTCATAAACCTAAACTTCATCTAAACACATATTGACCTATAACTTTCACACACTTGAGTACAAATCCCAAGAAATGTTTACTAAAACATACAAGAAAATTCTTTAATTAGAACTACCATATTAATTTTCAATAACTTCAACTTCAATTATCTTTAAAACCGGGATTTCAAATATGAGACCTGGTAAAAAATTAAGCTTCTGTCCGATTCCCACCATATTTACACACTATGTGCAAAGTTCTTAATTCTAAGGCATCCATATACCTTAGCATTATTCGAATTATTCATTTTCTATAACTTCAACTTCAATTATCTCTAAAACAGGAATTTTAAATTTGAGACCTGATAAAAAATTCAGCTTCTGACCGATTCTCACCATATTTACATTACTCCCCTTCCCCTCCAAAAAAAAAAAAATATAGGTATACGTTAGGGATAACTGTATAACAGACACTGTGCTCCTTAACTGTCTAATAGTAGGTTCGACATATATATGTATGAGATTGGGTGGACATAAATAGGAGCTGCCTCATATGGGCCAAAAGACCTTCTGTAATTACCTTCATTCTTATGTTCTTCTAACAAACATATATATTGTGGTAACTATTGCCCATATAAAAGTAATGAGGCCCTAATATGTTCCTCATTCATCAATACAACCTTATGAGACAAAGATGATAGAATCTGAAATCTGTAAATATATCTGCCCCAAAAAATTAGTCACAAATTCTGCCACCTATTATTTTGTTATATATGTTATATAACATTATTAATATTACACTTTCGCCCGGGCATGACGCAGCGTTGCGTCATCCGTTTACTGTCGGTAATGCCGGGGATGACGCAATCATCCACTTTAAAAATTCGCCAAAAATCAGGTTTTTATCCGATTTTTTTGGGACTGGGTTTAAAATGCGCGCTGATGTCTTCCCATTTTCTTTGTTGCGCCTATTGGCCCGCAGGCGGCGCGGCACACGCCGTCGGCCCATTGTTTTTGCTCCACTGTTGTGACCGGAGTCACCTCCCCTCGCGTCTCAAACGTGTGAACATTTCGGTTATTTTCCGTGGCTATATTTCTTACTGCGGCTTTAAAAACTATCTATGCTTACTCCATGATGGATAGTGATCATGAACAAGGCCCTTCCAGGAAGAAAATTGCGAAAGAAAGGCGTGAAAAGCAGAAGCTGAGTAGTGTACAGGAGAAGTACAAGCATGTGAGACTAACTCCCTCTAAGTTTCAGGCTGTATTTGACGATTTGTCTGGGTCATCTAGTGATGAAACTGATGTCGGTATTGATACTGATGCAAGTAGTGAACATTTAGAAACAGAGACGGCCGATGAGGATTTTGATAGTGATGAAAGTGAGGAGTCTGACGTCGAGACCGCCACTCGTGCACGGCGCGGTACTGGAGCTCGTGCCAGAGCCAGACGTACCAGACGTACCCCCAGCACCAACAGATTCTGATGATGGATGGTGTAGTGACAATACTGCACCCTTTGTGGACAATTTTACAGGTACACCAGGCTTGACTGTTCCTGTACCTTCCACTGTTCTTGGTTTCATTCAACTCTTTCTGACTCAAAAATTGCTGAAATATGTTGCCTATGAAACAAATTTATATGCTTCCCAAAGTAAGGCAGGTACTGGGCAAAGGACAAAGCACAGATGGCAACCAGTGACAGTGAAAGAAATTGCTAGATATTTGGGACTGACGATCTTGATGGGTATTTGCCCGTTGCCAAGACTTAGAATGTATTGGCAAACAGGTAGATTCTGGCATTCTGGCACATACCATGTTTCAACACCTTCATCACTGGTAAGCGATTTGAAATGATTGCTAAATATTTCCATGTTTATAACAATAAGTCCATACCACCAGGCCAAGGAGTTGACAAACTTATCAAAGTTCGCTCACTCACGCAATATCTCCTGAATAGATTCAAGAGAATATACATTCCCAATAAAAAATTGAGTTTGGATGAAGGGACAATGCCATGGCGTGGCCGTCTATCTTTCAAGACCTATAATCCCAATAAACCAGATAAATACGGAATAAAGCTCTACATGCTAGCTGAAGCCACCAATGGCTACATTTATGATTTTGAAATCTATTCAGGAGTTCGGAAAACGACGATTGACACAGTTATGGCCTTGATTGAACCACTGAAGGATAAAGGTTACCATTTATATATGGACAACTATTACAATTCGGTCAGATTGAGTGAGGCACTGCTTCAAGTAGGGGTATACACCTGTGGTACCCTCAGACTGCAGTGTGGTGCACCTAAATCCCTTCAGATGCAAGCAAATGGTAAAGTGCCAGTAGATAAAACTTTATTCAAACGCAAGCACAATACTTTCATAATTTTGTGGAAAGATAAACGAATTGTTTCACTCATAACAAATTGCCACAATGCAGAAACACAACAGGTTCAAAGCAGAAAACGAGTACGGAATCGTGATGGAACAACCTCAGTGCAGCAGGTAACTGTCAACAAGCCGAATGCAATCTGTGACTACAATACAAACATGAAAGGTGTTAATCACTTTGACCAAATGATCAAATATTATCACTTCACAAGGAAAACACACAAATGGACGAAAAAAATGACCTTTTATTTTGTGCAAATGGCTATCTACAATGCTTTTGTGATGTACAACTACTACACAACAGATAGAAGGAAACTGACATTACTCCATTTCCATGAACAAGTCATTGCTGCACTATTGTTCTATAAGTCAAGTAACTGGCCTGAGGAAGATGATGACATCCCACATGCTGCTGATGTCAATGCCACTGGAGCCAATGTTGCAACACCAGGACCATCAACACCCAGACCTCCAACAGCAGGACCTTCAGGTGTGAGGCGCCCACTATTCACTTCACCTGTACCTGCAAACTTACCTTCATCGTCTGAGTCAGAAGACGAGGCTGTGATTATCACTAGTGGTGCTTCTGCTGCAACAAGACCCTGTATTGTAGATAATCCAGACCGCCTCAAAAGAAACTTGTCCTATACCCAAGTAAAGATACAGAAGCGTCTGAGGTGTCGTGTGTGCAAATTGTCGGGTAAAAGGAAGGACACACACTATAAGTGCAAGACGTGTGATGTGGCATTGTGTCCTGCACCATGCTACAGCAGATACCATCGAAAGAAAAAATTCTGGGCCGATAAGCAGTAATGCTTGCCCACCATCCACTCCACCTATACAAAACATGGGTTGACCCTGCAAGAAACGTTTTCCAGGAGCAGGTGGAGTGGATAAAACAAATGTTCAACCCATGTCATGTTCAACACACAACACTGAGGTGGTAAGTACAAAATTTTTTATTATTTTTTTTCATACTTTCCCGTATTGTACAGGCAATGTTGTTCTTCAATTGGCCCTTATATGCACTATCCATCTAAAGAATTCTATTAGGAACATTTTCATACCTAAATGAGCGCTGTAACACGAAAATTGAGATTATCACCAGGAAATAATACTAAACATTTGTGGGCGGGAATTGGGAGTGTAGCTGGAAGGCGTCTGAGCTCTCACTCATGGCTAACACATGGCTCGTCTTCAACTCGTCGGCGGTTGGAGCGTGACTAGGTTTTTTATTTTATATGCTAATGTTTCTCTAGAGAATTCTATTGCGAACTCATTCAGACCAAAATGAAAGACCTAGAACGAAAATTGAGGTGACCAGAGTGAAAATAGCGAAAACATTTTATCGCGTTTGCGTGCTCCTGGGTAACTCGTTCGCACTTTCTCTGTTTGCTGCGGGTAATTAGCCGGGCTTTTGGAGTTTATATGCATTTAGTGCTGTAGAGAATTCTATTTCGAACACAATGATACCAAATTTAATCTCATAGAACGAGAATTGAGGTGACAAAGTTGAAGAGAGTATACACTTTTCGGAATTAACGCGCGCTCCCGTGAAACGCTGGGACCCAAATCGTATAGTTGAGGGGGTGGCGCGCGGGGTGCGCGATTTAACATGTTGACCAATTTCGTTACAACTTCACATGCTTAGTGACAGATATGCGTTCTCCAAGATGTAGAAGTCACAACAAAATCCGAATAGAAACAAAGGAGAGAGAAAAAAAAGTGGTTGTCAGTTTTTTGTACAAAGGGACATAAGAATATTGCCACTGGGCAATGTATTTAAATGATATATAATAAAATACGGCATAATAACATACTAACTCATAATGTGTAAAATCTGGCCCTCCAGGTGGCACCAGCTGCATATCCACTTTGTATACCCTCCTTACTACTACTTGCCTTCTTTGTGTGTCGAACAGGTGATTGCATCTCTTTATCCCTGATTGCCAGTAAAAAGGTGTGTCCCTGTAGGAGTACTGCAAGTTAGCCTTTCTTTATCGTGTTTAGTTGGTACAGAGACACTCATTAACACTAAACGGTGATATGATTATAGGTATATATATAAAATATGAAAATAATTATTGATACACAACACAACTTGTGCTGGTATTGATCCCACCAGATATAAGGGCCTGCATAATTAATTAATGGTGTTAGGTTGTTCAATATTTAGTACAACACTAGGCTATGGTAATATAAATGGGACTAGGTTGATCAGTATTTAGTTCAACACTTGTGGGATATCTGGGGCTTAACTCATATATTCAATTATTTACTTATTGGATTTAATAAATCGAAGGACCACCCACTTTTGAGAAAAGAGGGAAAACTAATAGAAGTGATCATTAGAATAACACTAGAGAACCAGTGTCTATGGATAATCATTAAGAGAATAATCACTTGAAATAATGAATGGAATATATTATTAATTAATTAAAGTCAGAGCCTCAAAGACCTACATTGGGGGGTATTTCTAGAAATTCATATATATCTAGGAACCAGTGTGGTTCGCCACCAGTTCATTGTTGAGTAAAGGATATAATTAATCTAAACTACTATAGATTCAAAATATGAGAACTCAAATTGTGAATATTAAAGATCATGAATTACTGAGCAACAGTCAGAGCAAAACACATTAATTACCAATCATCATTTCTGGTAATAATCTATTCAATGTAAAGATTCTACAGGAATTATATAAGAATCAATAATCATATTAAATAAATTTGTATGAAAAAATGTCTTTAAGACGATTTCTGTAACATCATTTCGTCATTCGTCCTCGTGGTCACAGGATTTCCACAAAGAAAGAACTCGAGGTGAATATCACGAATGATGAGAAACAACTTGATGACTCCTCGTATACACGCTGAAATTAGAGAAATTTAAGTAGCATTTGAATAGGCTATGTTTTGTTTTCAATATTCGTGAAAACGGAGGAAATTGTCGAAATTTTACTAACGTTGTATATTGGGTATCCTCGCTATATGACGACAGACTACTCACAAATATATAATCTAGGATGATGCATCAATCGAGAAACATATACTTAACATGAGCGTATTAAATACTGAGGTCTGCCGAAACCTCGTCAGTCAGTCCCTGGCGTCCACTGCTGTGTACATGTAATTACGGGTCTTGGCTTCAATTGTTGACGCGTTATTAACTGGCTGAGCACTATAGAACACGTTAATAAGTAATTATTAACTATTGACCGAGTATCAATGTAATTCTTGCCGATAAATTCCCCAGTCACTACCACGTGTCTCGCCACTCTTCACGCCAGGGATGCCTTCTCTCGCACAATGGCGTCACCGCCTCCCTCAACCCGTCTCTCGCATTCACCACAGAAATTATTAATCACGAATAATTCTTTTCCGCGCAATTATGGATGTAATACGTTAACGAGAACTGGGTTGCAATTGAAGGGATTTAAATATTATCATATTCTCGTTTTATGGTGTTAAACGAGAAATGGAGAAGAATTTATTTTCTCCATAGCATTCGCACGTAACAGAGAAAACTGCAACTACATAACTATTTCAGTTAATAACTCTCGGTTTTAGATTATTGGGAGTTATATTATCCGTAGGTAATTATTACACGGAATACTGATAATTTTAGAGAACCACATTCAATTCTCTAATCCATTGGTAATAAATGTGTCTAACTGGACATTATCTGACTCAATGTTGCTACTCGATTTCATGAGAATTCTAGCATTAATACGCAGATGCAATGGTTAATTTATGTTGACACTACCGTTAGTGAAATTAGTAACTACTGTAGTTAATATATAATGATAATGATTTATTATAATAAAATAGTAGTTTATTAGTGTTGGAAATTTCCAACAACACTAGTCAATGGTAAAATGCTTCCCTTAAAAGGGGTTGGGATCTAGCTACTAGAATATTGTGTAATAGACACAAAGTGCAAAATATTTTAATTGGAGTTTTACTTTATATTTTAAATACTTTTCTTCTTAGATAAATTATATACACAATTGTTGTTGGTTGCCTCTCATTAACCACCGGTGTTATTTTGGTAGTAATAATTATTTTATTAGTGACCTTTCGCGAAATTAAACACCACAATCTAGTAGATAAACTCTGCAAAAATAAAGCCACAATTTGGTTTTATTTAATTTACGTGATAAAACTCCATGGATATCACACTCCACGAATTTGGTGGATAAGCTCCACGAAACGGCTGTGAGTCTAGGCTACTGACCAGTCTATGACTGGCGATATGTGTTTAATATATTATTGATTCATTGGACTGGTTTATTTAATTTGATGGACCAGTGTGATCTAGGATCATTAAGTACCCATCTAGGTTCAAAGGCTTGTAAATTATATTTGTTGCTCAAGATCCAATAATTTCTGTATTTGATGAACCAGTGTAGCATTTCTGGTTCATCCAGTTCGAAGGTCCATAAATTATTTGGGGGAAATCTACCTGTAATTGATTTGATTAATAATTTTAAATTAAATAATTGTATATATTACATTTCAGCAGAGTGCATTTTATAACTTTTTTCACCAGTAAACTTCCCTTCACACATTTTGGGGGGTTTTATACTTAAATTTTACCATAATTAAACGGTTGACTTAATAAATAACCCCTGGGAGGCGCTTGCCTTAATAGCCTTCAACACCACCAGGCGCAAGAAATACAATTATTAAAAACTTTTGTTTCATCATATAAAAATGCTCCTTTGTGTTCCCTGATCATGGGAAAATCACAATCAAATCGTAGGTGACATATTTTGGCTGCAATAAAGCGGAAAAGTCTGGCAAAATTAAAGCGTTGACAGAGTAAGTGTCCTCTGACAGTCTTCTCTACCTCGCGGCAGGCAACAGTTGACACAACGACATTATTACCTAATTATTTCAATGTCTCTGATTTTTTCTCACTTTTTTGCAGTAATATAATTCAATAGTGTGTAATGTGTTATATTTATATAATAAAAATGTGTAAACCAAATGTACTACTAATCTGGTATGGTGTCCAAACAATATAGTGGCCGCCAATACCACAGCCAGCAGACCATGCTACCTCACTCACCAAAAATCCTCCTCCCACTATACTGTTTATGCTGTTAATACGCTATATACACACACACACGTTATATATACGTATCTACATGTTTTATTCAACATAATTGTACAACAAAGCTGGTATGATGTCCAATCAACATAGTGGCCACTAGAATCTGCATGACAAGTGACACAGCAGACGACAGCCTCACTCCCTCCCACACTAACACCTCCCTCACCAAAATGTCTCCTCCCAGCATATCCTTTTGCTGTTATTACACTATATATACACAGGTTATATATAGGTATATACATTTGTGTCCACCATAGCGAACCACAAAACTGGAATGGTGAGTCCAAACAACAAGAGTGAACTGCCAGACCCAGCCAGCAGACGCCATCTCCCTCACTCCTTCAACACCTTATTCGCCAGCATTCCTCCTCCCACAATACTGTTTGTGCATTAATTAAACTATATCCACACGTTTTTTATAAGTATCTTAATCTTTTATACACCATAATTGTACAACTAGGCTGGTATGGTGTCCAAACAGCATAATAGCCACAATACATGCATGACATGTCACACACCAGCCAGCAGACGACAGCCTCACTCCCTTCCTCTCCAAAATGGCTCCTCCCAACATACTCCTTTTGCTGTTATTACACTATATATACACGTTATATATAAATATTTGCTTTTGTGTTTACCATAGCGAACCACTAAGCTTGTATGGAGAGTCACCACACAGGGCCACGAGGCCGATGCTTACATATTTGTATCAAGGAATAATTGGGCTATAGAGAACAGTGATACAGTAAATTAGTGAACGGTAACACAACAGGCGAAAGGATACAGCATACTGAAACAACCACCAGCACCGATCCACTGGCACTCAGTGGAAGAGTGGGACTCCACACCACGTGGAGAGATGACGAATCCACCGAGGCCCACGACATAAGGACATCATTATAAACTCACCTGGTTGTGTGAGCGGGACGGTTTTGGCCGGTGAGTGCTGCCTGCTCCTGTCGGTTAACTGATGTACAGTAAGGTTAATTATAAGAGAAATCTTGTTCAGTTTATCATATACATTTAGACTCACAAAGTGGCTCATTCCGGGTAGAAGTGTGACACATAGGGGACCCTCGTGACACTCACACTCACAAGCAAACACATACACAAGCAAACACACACACACACAAGCAAACACACACACACACACACACACACACACACACACACACACACACACACACACACACACACACACACACACACACACACACACACAGTAAAGGGATGGAGTAAATCAAAATACGAAATGGTTTTTACGTATGTGAAACATCACGCCAGCAACAGGATACCCCCCCCACCCCCTTCTTTCCCACCCCATCTTACCCAAAACACTACCCTATGGAAACTGGCTAGATAGCGGCCTTTGACACTTAGTTGACAACTGTTGGACAACTGACCATACCTCCAATTTCTCACCCTCCTCCTTCACCCTCTCCCCCATTAAACATACACAAATAGATCTCTTCTGTTCCTCTCCCCTTCCTCCCAATATCTCTCCCCCTAACCTCCCCATACACACACTCCAGTGTTTGTGGCTTTGTGTGTACAGTGTTTTTAGTATAACAAGTAGTCTTGGATACTAGCTAAAGAGAGTAAAGAATCTTGACGAATACGGCTCATGTAGGTACTAGTTTCTGTCACCTTAGAATCAAAAGATCACACCGCCAATCCCCCCACCACCATACATCCACCCCACACACAAACACACACACACACACACTAGGAACGTTCTGAGCCAGCATGTCAAGGAACCCACAGGAGTGAGAGGCAATGATGAACCAGCTGGACTCGACTTGATATTCACCCTGAATGAGTCAGAAATAAGGGAAGTCAAAGTTGAAGCCCACATAGGAATGAGTGACCACAGTGTACTGACCTTTGAGTACTTGGTGGAGGTAGGGATAACCTATCCAAGGATGAGAGTAGAGGGAAAAAGACTGAATTACCGAAGAGAAAAATATGACGAGATGAGGAACTTCCTCAGGGGAATACCATGGGAAACAGAACTTAGAGACAAGAATGTGCAGGACATGATGGATTTTGTCACCCAGAAGTGCCAGAAAGCTGCAGACAGGTTTATCCCCGTTCAAAAGGAGAAAAACGAATACAACAGAAAAACCCATGGTTTAACCAGGAATGCATGGCAGCGAAGCAACTGAGTAAAAGAACATGGAGAAGCTACAGAAATAACAGAACACCGGAGAGCAGGGAGAGATATTAGAGGGCCAGAAAAGAGTACCTCAGGGTGAGGAGGGAAGCAGAGAGACAGTTTGAAAATGACATAGCGAGTAAAGCCAAAACCCAACCAAAGCTGCTCCACAGCCATATCAGGAGGAAAACAGCAGTGAAGGAACAAGTGATGAAACTGAGAAAAGGGGAGAGCAGATACACAGAGAATGACAAGGAGGTGTGTGAAGAACTCAAAAAGAGATTCCAGGAGGTCTTCACAATAGAACAAGGAGAAGCCCCTGCACTGAATGAGGAGGAGGCAAACCAAGCAACCTTGGAGGAATTTGACCTCACCAGTGATGAGGTCAAAAGGTGTCTGTTGGAGCTGGATGTGACAAAGGCTGTTGGGCCTGACAGAATCACACCATGGATACTAAAGGAAGGTGCAGAAGCACTAAGTGTACCACTCTCTATGGTGTATAACAGGTCACTGGAAACAGGAGATTTACCAGAAAGTAGGAACACAGCTAACGTAGTCCCAATATACAAGAAGGGTGACAGGCAAGAGGCACTGAACTACAGGCCAGTTTCCCTAACTTGTATACCATGCAGGGTGATGGAGAAGATCGTGAGGAAAAGGTTCGTAGAGTATCTGGAGGGAAATAACTTTGTAACACACCCCAACAGGTGTTCAGAGATGGTAAATCGTGCCTCACAGGTTTAATAGAATTCTATGACAAGGCAACAAAAATTAGGCAGGAAAGTGATGGGTGGCCCGACTGCATTTTCCTGGACTGCCAAAAAGCCTTTGACACAGTACCCCATAAAAAGCTGTTAAAACAGTTGGAGCATCAAGCAGGAGTAAAAGGTAAGGTGCTCCAGTGGATAAGGGAGTACTTAAGCAACAGGAAACATCGAGTAACGGTGAGGGGGGAGACATCAGAGTGGCGAGATGTCACCAGCGGAGTCCCACAGGGCTCAGTACTTGGACCCATCCTGTTTCTAATATATGTAAACGATCTTCCGGAGGGTATAGACTCGTTCCTCTCAATGTTTGCTGATGATGCAAAAATTATGAGAAGAATCAAAACTGATGAAAATAGACAGAGACTACAGGATGACCTGGACAAACTGGAGAAATGGTCTAGAAAATTGCTACTAAATTTGACTCAGGAAAGTGTAAGGTAATGAAATTAGGCGAAGAGAGCAGGAGGCTGAACACAAGGTATCATCTGGGAGGTGAAATCCTGCTAGAGTCAAATAGAGAAAAAGATCTGGGAGTTGATATCACACCGAACCTGTCCCCAGAGGCCCACATTAAAAGAATATCATCAGCGGCATTTGCTAGACTGGTCAACATAAGAACTGCCTTTAGAAACTTGCGTAAGGAATCGTTCAGGACCCTGTATACTACTTATGTAAGACCAATCCTGGAGTATGCAGCTCCAGCCTGGAGTCCATATCTAGTTAAACACCAGACAAAGTTAGAGAAGATTCAGCGGTATGCAACCAGGCTCGTTACGGAACTGAGAGGAATGAGCTACGAGGAAAGGCTAAAGGAGCTGATCCTCATATCCCTGGAAAACAGAAGAGTAAGGGGTGACATGATAACCACCTACAAAATTCTCAGGGGAATTGACAGGGTGGACAAAGATAAACTCTTCAGCACAGGAGGGACACAAACAAGGGAACACAGGTGAAAACTTAGTACCCAAATGAGCCACAGAGACGTTAGAAAGAATTTTTTCAGTGTCAGAGTAGTTAATAAATGGAATGCACTAGGAAGTGATGTGGTGGAGGCTGACTCCTTACACAGTTTCAAATGTAGATATGATAGAGTCCAGTAGGCTCAGGAATCTGTACACCAGTTGATTGACAGTTGAGAGGCAGGACCAAAGAGCCAAAGCTCAACCCCCGCATGCGCAATTAGGTGAGCACACACACACATCTTTATTCAATTTCCTCCCCCCTCTCCCTCGCTCTCTCCCACTCTCCTTCTGTCCCTTCCTCCCTTCCTCCATCTTCCTCACTCCATCCCTCTTTCTCCCCCCCCCCACCATCCTTCCCTTCATCCTGCCTCCTGCCACCGGCTGACCCCCCTAGGTACCCCCCCCCCTCACCATACACACAAACACACACACACACCCTCCCCTCCCTCCCCCCCCCCGCCAACCCCCCCCCCTCCATACACTCGTCCCCTGACTCCCTTCTCTTCTCACACACCCCACCCACACTCTCCCACTCACACTCACACTCACACAATCACACGCACACACACACACACACACACACACACACACACACACACACACACACACACACACACACACACACACACACACACACACACACACACACACACACTCGTGCGGGTTCGATTCCCGCACGAGGCAGAAACAAATGGGCAAAGTTTCTTTCACCCTAAGTGCCCCTGTTACCTAGCAGTAAATAGGTACATGGGAGTTAGTCAGCTGTCACGGGCTGCTTCCTGGGGTGTGTGTGTGTGTGTGGTGTGGGAAAAAAAAAAAAAAAAAAAAGTAGTTAGTAAACAGTTGATTGACAGTTGAGAGGCGGGCCGAAAGAGCAAAGCTCAACCCCCGTAAAAACACAGCTAGTAAACACACACACACACACACACACAAAGTTGAGAGGCGGGACCAAAGAGCCAGAGCTCAACCCCCGCAAACACAACTAGGTGAGTACACACACACACACACACACACACACACACACACTCACACACACACACACACACACACACACACAAGCCAAGACCCAAGCCAAGACCCAAGCCAAGACCCAAGCCAAGACCCAACCAAAGCTGCTCCACAGCCATATCAGGAGGAAAACAGCAGTGAAGGAACAAGTGATGAAGCTGCGGAAAGGGGAGAACAGATACACAGAGAATGACAAGGAGGTGTGTGAAGAACTCAACAAGAGATTCCAGGAGGTCTTCACAATAGAACAAGGAGAAGCCCCTGCACTAAATGAGGAGGCGGCAACCTTGGAAACCTTGGAGGAATTTGACCTCACCAGTGATGAGGTCAAAAGGTGTCTGCTGGAGCTAGATGTGACAAAGGCTGTTGGGCCTGATAGAATCTCACCATGGATACTAAAGGAAGGTGCAGAAGCACTAAGTGTGCCACTCTCTATGGTGTATAACAGGTCACTGGAAACAGGAGACTTACCAGAAAGTTGGAAGACAGCTAACGTGGTCCCAATATACAAAAAGGGTGACAGGCAAGAGGCACTGAATTACAGGCCAGTTTCCTTAACTTGTATACCATGCAAGGTGCTGGAGAAGATCGTGAGGAAAAGGCTCGTAGAGCATCTGGAGGGAAATAACTTTGTAACGCACCACCAACATGGGTTCAGAGATGGTAAATCGTGCCTCACAGGGTTAATAGAATTTTATGACCAGGCAACGAAAATTAGGCAGGAAAGAGAAGGGTGGGCCGACTGCATTTTCCTGGATTGCCAAAAAGCCTTCGACACAGTACCCCATAAAAGGCTGTTAAAAAAGTTGGAGCAACAGGCAGGAGTAAAAGGGAAGGTGCTCCAGTGGATAAGGGAGTACTTAAGCAACAGGAAACAGCGAGTAACGGTGAGGGGGAAGACATCAGAGTGGCGAGATGTCACCAGCGGAGTCCCACAGGGCTCAGTACTTGGACCCATCCTGTTTCTAATATATGTGAACGATCTTCCAGAGGGTATAGACTCATTCCTCTCGATGTTTGCTGATGATGCAAAAATTATGAGAAGAATCAAGACAGATGAAGATAGACAGAGACTACAGGATGACCTGGATAAACTGGAGGAATGGTCTAGAAAATGGCTGCTGAAGTTCAACTCTGGAAAGTGTAAGGTGATGAAATTAGGCGAAGGGAGCAGGAGGCTGAACACAAGGTATCATCTGGGAGGGGAAATCCTGCAAGAATCAAATAGAGAGAAGGATCTGGGGGTTGATATCACACCGAACCTGTCCCCAGAGGCCCACATCAAAAGAATATCATCAGCGGCATATGCTAGACTGGCCAACATAAGAACTGCCTTCAGCAACTTGTGTAAGGAATCTTTCAGAACCCTGTATACCACTTATGTAAGACCAATCCTGGAGTATGCAGCTCCAGCCTGGAGTCCATACCTAGTTAAACACAAGACAAAGTTAGAGAAGATTCAGCGGTATGCCACCAGGCTCGTCCCGGAACTGAGAGGATTGAGCTACGAGGAAAGGCTAAAGGAGCTGAACCTCACATCCCTGGAAAACAGAAGAGTAAGGGGAGACATGATAACCACCTACAAAATTCTCAGGGGAATTGACAGGGTGGACAAAGACAAACTCTTCAGCACGGGTGGGACACGAACAAGGGGACACAGGTGGAAACTTAGTACCCAGATGAGCCACAGAGACGTTAGAAAGAATTTTTTCAGTGTCAGAGTAGTTAATAAATGGAATGCACTAGGAAGTGATGTGGTGGAGGCTGACTCCATACACAGTTTCAAATGTAGGTATGATAGAGCCCAGTAGGCTCAGGAATCTGTACACCAGTTGATTGACAGTTGAGAGGCGGGACCAAAGAGCCAAAGCTCAACCCCCGCAAGCACAATTAGGTGAGTACAATTAGGTGAGTACACACACACACACACACACACATACACACACACACACACACACACACACACACACACACACACACACACACACACACACACGCGCGCGCGTTCAGGAACCGTTCACGCGTGAGGAATTGAATAAGAAATTCTAGGAGGTCTTCACCTTAGTGCAAGGAGAAATTCCAGAGGTAAGTGAGGGAATAGCTAACCAGGAACCACTGGAAGAGTTTGAGATTACCAGTGGGGAAGTAAGGAAGTGTTTACTAGAGTTGGACGTGACGAAGGCTATAGGCCCAGATGGAATCTCCCCTTGGGTTCTAAAGGAAAGAGCAAGAGAACTGTGCCTACCACTCTCCATAGTGTATAACAAATCACTGGCAACAGGGGAACTGCCAGATATTTGGAAAGCAGCTAACGTAGTCCCGATATGCAAGAAAGGGGATAGACAGGAGGCACTGAACTACAGGCCAGTGTCCCTAACCTGCATACCATGCAAGCTGATGGAGAAGATTGTGCGAAAAAAAATAGTGGCGCATCTGGAGCGAAGGAACTTTGTAACACAGCATCAACATGGGTTCAGGGATGGCAGGTCCTGCCTCACAGGGTTACTTGAATTCTACGACCAGGCAACAAAAATAAGGCAAGAAAGAGAAGGGTGGGCTGACTGCATATTTTTGGATTGTCAGAAAGCCTTTGATACCGTGCCACACAAGAGGCTAGTGCGAAAGTTGGAGATGCAGGCTGGAGTGAAAGGGAAGGTACTCCGGTGGATAGAGGAGTACCTAAGCAACAGGAGACAACGAGTCTGTGTGAGGGGTGAGGTCTCAGATTGGGGAGACGTCACAAGTGGAGTCCCGCAGGGGTCAGTCCTTGGACCTATACTGTTTCTGGTATATGTAAATGATCTCCCAGAGGGTATAGATTCGTTCCTCTCAATGTTTGCCGATGATGCAAAAATTATGAGGAGGATTGAAATAGAGGATGATAGGAGGCTACAAGATGACCTGGATAGACTGAGTGAATGGTCCAACAAATGGCTGTTGAAGTTCAACCCGAGTAAATGCAAAGTAATGAAACTAGGCAGTGGAAACAGGAGGCCAGGCACAGGATACAGAATAGGAGATGAAGTAATTAATGAAACAGACAGAGAGAAAGATCTAGGAGTTTATATCACACCAAACCTGTCTCCTGAAGCCCACATAAAGAGAATAACGTCTGCGGCATATGCGAGGCTGGCTAACATCAGAACGGCGTTCAGGAACCTGTGTAAGGAATCATTCAGAATCTTGTACACCACATATGTAAGACCAATCCTGGAGTATGCGGCCCCAGCATGGAGCCCGTACCTTGTCAAGCACAAGACGAAGCTGGAAAAAGTCCAAAGGTATGATACTAGACTAGTCCCAGAACTAAGAGGCATGCGTTATGAGGAAAGGCTGCGGGAAATGCACCTTACGACACTGGAAGACAGAAGAGTACGGGGGGGACATGATCACAACCTACAAAATCCTCAAGGGAATCGACCGGGTAAACAAGGATGAACTATTCAATACTGGTGGGACGCGAACAACGGGACACAGGTGGAAGCTGAGTACCCAAATGAGCCACAGAGACGTTAGAAAGAACTTTTTCAGTGTCAGAGTAGTTAGTAAATGGAATGCACTAGGAAGTGATGTGGTGGAGGCGGACTCCATACACAGATTCCAATGTAGATATGATAGAACCCAGTAGGCTCAGGAATCTGTACACCAGTTGATTGACTGTTGAGAGGCGGGACCAAAGAGCCAGAGCTTAACCCCCGCAAGCACAATTAGGTGAGTACACACACACACACACATGTATGTGTGTGTGTTGATTGAGTAGATAAAGACAGGCTATTTAACACAAGGGACACACGCACTAGGGGACACAGGTGGAAACTGAGTGCCCAAATGAGCCACAGAGATATCAGAAAGAACCTTTTTAGTGTCAGAGTGGTTGACAAATGGAATGCATTAGGAAGTGATGTGGTGGAGGCTGACACCATACACAATTTCAAGTGTAGATATGATAGAGCCCAATAGGCTCAGGAACCTGTACACCTGTTGATTGTCAAAAATTCGCACAAACAGTTGCACGCACACACGCATGCACACACACTGAAACTGTGGCTGACTCCATACACAGTTTCAAGTGTAGATATGACAGAGCCCGATAGGCTCATGAATCTGTACACCTGTTGATTGACGGTTGAGAGGCGGGACCAAAGAGCCAGAGCTCAACCCCCGCAAACACAACTAGGTGAGTACAACTAGGTGAGTACACACACACACACACACACACACTACAGAGCTTTGTGTAGACAGAGAAGAACCGACCTCATCAATCTACCAGCACTTAGTGAATCACCTAGTGGGGGACAACGACGGAAAACCATCGTCATCATACATCGTCCTTACTCATCTGGTTGTGTGAGCGGAAGGAGACTGGTATGTACCCCCTCTCTGGTCAATTAATCAGGTGTACAGATTGAGGTAAAATATTATCAAATTCTTGTTCAGGATATCATATATATTTAAAAATCTCAGGGTGGCTCATTTAGGCAGAGGTAACGCATAAGGGATATCTTGACACATACACGCACGCCCGCCTACGTATGTAAACACGCACACAAGTGTGCACACTCTAAAACACACACACACGCACACACACACAATCGATCAGTCAGGGAAAAAGGCATTAACACCTGGGATCAGGACCTTACTATCCCCCCCCCCCCCTCTTGACCCACCCATCTGACCTGACCAGACCTGGTCGCCATCTCCGCCCCCCACCCCCAGTCCCCTGCATCGCCCATACACTAAATGGGCGAAATTTCCAACACTAAATACAACACTGTTGTATTATCATTAATTATTACTAAATCTACTAATCATTGTAGTGATTAAAATTAACCAAACGTAGAGTTCACATGTACTAATAATTACATCTGTACAATAAGGCTAGAATTCTTACGTCACCAGACGCCAGTATTGCGTCAGATTCCATTATAATAAACACAACTATATCCAATGTGTCTGAGAATTGAGTTTGATTCTCTATGAAACAACGGTGTTCTGTGTGATAATTATTTACAGATAAACTGATCCCCAACTAATGCCAAATAGAGCGTTTATAGTTATAACTGTTATCTGGTAATAAATTTAACATCACGCATGAATGCCCTGGAGAGACTTTAATTCATCTCCATTGCTCGTTTACCATCGTAAAACGGGCAAATAATAATATTTAACTCCTCTGAATAATAAACCCTTCCTTATCCGAGCATTTCAATCACAACTGCGAGAAATGATAATATTCGTAGTAAATAATTTGTGTATCAAACGCGGGACGCAGAGCGGGGCAGGGGAGACGCTAGTAGACGAGGCGACGCGCTCAGAGAGAGACGCCATTACCCAGCCACCAGGGTAGACGCCACCAAGAGCTCCAGATGAAAGTCGCCACTGTGAGGTGTGAAGAACCTTTGCAGACAATAACTTAACTGGTGTCAGTGTCACTTTACACAACGTGTTGAATTGTCAAGAGATTTAATTTGACATTCGGCCAGGGACCTGTTAAATTTGGTTCCGTGTAGCCCAACGTGACCGGCAAGTAAAGCGCGTCAACATCTAGGCTAGGCTAGACACCTAGCTACACCTAGTTCGTTACAACGAAGCCTGAACCTAGGACGCGAACTTCAGCAAGCCTTAACTTACACAGTGCCCTATTAGCTAAGTACCTTTATCCTTATTTGATGCATCATCTAGGAGGGGGTTATAGCTGGGTAGCTTGTCGTTACGCAGAGCGACTATAAAAAACCACAGGTTATTATTTACCTTCATTATTTAATTTAATTTTCTTGAACATAGATGTCTAGCAGCTTAATCTGTTGCTACTGAATATAATTAGATTTACAGCGTGTGTGAAGAATTCTCCGAGCTGTCATTTCCCGTGTTAATCATCTCCCAGTGTTCCATGATGAGTCCAGGAGATTCTGAGGATGAGTCGTAACTGACTTCTTGGAAATCGTCTTCAAGCTAAGACCCTTTCCGTATTCCTTAAATTCCATTATCTGTAGTATTATTCATGCAGAGCACTGTTTCTTTGGATTGACATGTGTTTATTATAATTATTAATTTCTCATGTTCATAATCTATGTTCTTATTGGTGACAAATATAATGATTCTATAACTGGTCATAGGATTAGATTATTGCATAATGGACTGGTGCACGAACCACACTAGTTCCTGGACATATATGAAGTTCCAGTAATAACCCCCCAATGTAGGTGTTTGAGGCTTTGATTCAGTTAATTATACAGCCCTTTAATTATATAATTGATCATATTCTCTAGTATTTTATCCATAGTTACTGGTTCATCTAGGAATTTTCTAATGATCATATTTTCTTAGTTTCCCTCTATACTATAAAAGCGGGTGGTCCTTCGTAATAGAATTTCATTACATTAATATTTAAATAAATAGAGTCAAGCCCCAAATGTCCCACATTATGGTCCTTATCGAACCGGATAAACATAAATTATAATTATAAATACTAATCATTAATAACTAATCCTTGTGTGATGTAACCTAGACTAACCATTTAATTAATTGTGTCTGCCAACAGCATAACACATAAGTTAGTCTAATTCACACCAATTCATTGCTACTTTCACCTCATGTACAAGGTAGCACTAGTGGGACACAGTTAATTGCCCACAACACTTAGACCTATACCTCATACTGAAGTAAGAATCTTTAGGTCACCAGGAGCATCAGCTCATAACCTTTATATGTTTTCACTTGTGTGTAAGTGCACCCTTATAAAAACCAAAAAAACAAAAATACAGCACAATTATATTCACCTTACTGCACCACAATAATCTTTACCAATCTTATTAGGTAGAATTTAGGCTGAGATTGTGCTGAATTTGGTACAAGCCCAGACTAAATAAATTTATAGTTCTTAGTTAGGAATTATCACGACTAGACTTAAGCTAGTCAGTAGTGTATGTATTATACTATTTGTGCTGACCCTATCCAGGGTGGGATTAAATTTTGAGATAACTCTGATTGGAGTGTCTCCATAATATTTCTCTTGTACTCATTATTTGTATGTATCTATTTTGTGTATTGCTGGATGATCCCCATTACCTCTAATGGTGATATAGAAGAGCTAACCGGACGAGAACTAATGGTGAAGTTCAGACAGTGCACAAAATATTTAGCTATTTCTTGTTAGGTAGGTAAAACTATAGTCTATTCAAGTATATTAGGCTATTCTCATTGATATTGAACTCCACTGAATGAGTCAATATCCCAGTTATCTCAGTAACAAATATTTACTGACAAATCAGCCTTTACCCAACAAAATGGAAACGGATAACAAAATGAAAACGGATAACAAAATGAAAAGGACCCTTATCGGTCTGAAAGGTCATTTGACCCGACAGATTAATAAATGCCAAAATCTGTCACAACAGTCAACTGTTGATTACTTTGAATTAGAAGATTTACTACAAGTTGCTGAAAGCAAATTTGCCCATATTAAGCAACATATGAATTTGTATTTGACAGAACTTCACTCAACTTCTGTAGATAATAGTGAACTTGAGGAGGTTATAGATGACTTAGCTCAGTATGAAGAAGATATACGAGTTAAGCTTCTACCCTTTAAGAAGCAAATTGCTAAAAACAAGCTGACAGTAGCTTCTGCTGCACGTACAGATCCTGAGGTTAAATTACCTCAAATCAATATACCCAAATTCTCTGGTGATGAGAATGAAAGTTGGGATGATTTCTGGAGTAAATTCGTAGATGCAGTAGACTCTAAAGCTAACATTCCTCAAACCACCAAATTCACTTATTTACAAGGCTTGTTACGAAATGAAGCCTTGAAAGTAATCTCTAATATAACACTGACCAGTGATGGTTACACATTGGCTGTTCAATTACTCAAAACCAACTACGATAACACGGAGAGAACTATTACTGTCTTAGTTCAAAAATTGCTAGATTTACCTTCTGCTAATAATTCCACAGATTCTCTCCAAACTTTCAGACTAGAGTTAGAGTCTTTACTCAAGGCCTTAAGTCTTAAAGTCCAAATTCAGTCAGCTGAATGGATGACCAAAGTAGTTGTTAGGCGAAAATTGCCAAGAGAAACCTTAGATAAGTTGTGTACTATGTACAATAAGACCTTTTTGACTTTGAAAGAGATCACAGAAGGTCTGCATACCTTAGTCGAAAGACAAAGAGCCAACCAAGATGGGGAGAAAATTACAAACTCTTCTACTAACTCCCATCGTAACTCAGCTAATACTGACACTTCAGTTAAACCCAAACCGACTTTGAATAAGTCTAGTAAATATAAATCCAAGACTACTCCATCCACTGGGAAAAGAAGTGGAAATGTAGGTACTTATTCGGTGTCTCCTTCTGAGATAACCAATGACTTGTCTACTAAAGAGACCAAGTCAAACAAAGATAGAAGGTGTCTGTTCTGTAATCAAGGACATGCCACTTACCAATGCTCTGTTTATCCTACTTATAATACTAGGATTAAAGGTTGCAAGAAATACACAAGTGCACCAAGTGCATGGGCTCTCATGATCCCCAAAAATGTGTAGTGCAGCTACGTTCCTGCAACCGATGCAACCAAGGTGTACATCACTACGCCTTATGTAGAAAATCTTCTACACCAACCGTGACCACTGGGGAGAATTCCACGAATTCTACCACAGTGCATTATTGCAAAGTGCATCAAGAAATAAATGTACTTGCTACTGAGTCAGGCAATAATACCACTCTGCCTACAGCTCAACTTAGACTAATCAACCGGAGATCTAGAGTTAACACTAGAGGTCTTTTTGATCAAGGATCACAGAAAACCTTCATTACACAACAGTTAGTAGATAAGTTAAATTTAAAACCTGCCAAAAGTGTGAGGTTAAATATTTCTGGTTTCTTGACGAATAGTGGACCTCGTGAATACCAAGTAGTTAAGGTATTAGTGAGACTTGGATCTTCCACTAGTCCAATACAAGCGGTAGTAGTAGATAAACTTCCTACAGATCTGCAGGTCACAGGGTTAGCTCGCACTGCGAGACATCTTAAACGAAACCGCATGAGGCTAGCAGATTATAAAATAAATTCTGACTGCCTCACTGATGTTGGAATACTTATAGGCGCGGATCATTATTACAAATTTATAACTGGATGCACCAGACAACACGGAATGAATTTGTTGTCGTCTGCTGGAGGCAAATTGCTTACGGGACCGGTGCTTTTCCGACAAAATCTAGCGTCAACAAACCAACAATCTAATAACATAATAGTGGCGTGACTAGGCTTGGAACAGTCACCCCTACGTTTCAGAGAAATATCTGAAGATATTGAGTCTGATCCACCTGTACATCGTTTGTGGGATTTAGACACTTTAGGTATTATCCCTGAACAACCAAGCCCTGATGATATGTGGACTTACCAGCAATATCTGGATACAGTTGTCTATGAAAATAAACAATACTGGGTAAGACTCCCATGGAAGTTGAATCATCCACAACTTCCAGTTAATTATTTTATGGCAGCCTCACAATTGCAGTCTCAATTAGCACGACTACAGAAGCAGCCAGACAAACTGAACATGTATCATCAACTCATCCAACAACAACTTGACAGTAAATTTATTGAAGTTCTTGATAACGATGACCGAAAAATAGGTCATTATTTACCTCATCACGCTGTGGTGAAAGACTCATTGACAACACCTATTCGTATTGTCTTTAACTGTAATGCTAAAGTAAAGCCAAGCAGTGTGTCTTTAAATGAATGTCTCCAAACGGGACCTAGCCTAACACAAAGGCTACATGCTGTGCTGTTACAATTTCGCACTGGTATTTTCGCCTATACAGCTGATATCAGCAAAGCTTTCCTCCGAGTAGGTTTGCAGGAGGAAGATCGTAACTACACAAAATTTCTCTGGATTAAGGACCCACTGGATCCTAACAGTGATATCATCACATATCGATTTGCCTCAGTATTATTCGGAGTTACGTCCTCACCGTTTCTTTTGCAAGCAACATTAGACACACATTTGAGGAAGTCAAGTAGCCCTTATAAGGCAGACATTAGCGACAACTTGTATGTCGACAATTTCCAGGGAACAACTAATGATCAAACTAATTTGGTAGAAATCTACCATGAGGCTAACCGTGAGCTATTAGGAGCCAAAATGCCACTACAGTCATGGGCCTCAAATAATGATTTACTAAACCAGGTAATCGAGAAAGAATTTCCAGGTTATCAGGTACCCAGTCAATTAAAGGCTCTAGGCGTGGAATTTAACACCAGTACTGACGAGATGAATGTCAAGTCAGTACAAACCGATAACTCAACCCTTACCATGAGAACACTGCTCTCGTTTGTCAGTCAACCATTTGACGCTTTAGCTTACTTAGTCCTATATTAATAAGGGGCAAACTCCTAATGCAGGAGTGCTGGCAGAAACATATGGGATGGGATGATCCGTTACTAAGTGAGTTACAAGCTAAATGGCAGATACTCTCAACGGATTTTAATCAGTTAGGTGTTTTGAAATTTCCTCGTAATGCTTCAGGACCAAACTTACCCACCAATTTGCACGTTTTCTGCGATGCCTCTGGCAAAGCATATGGGGCTGTAGCCTACTTAGTTAATAGTGCACAATCAATTTTGCTCACATCTAAAGCAAGAGTTGCTCCCATTAAGAAGAGATCTTTACCTCAAATGGAGTTGACTGCATTGCTGGTGGGAGTGAGATTGGCTCATTGCCTGACAAAGATACTCAATAATATCAACTTTGGTGAGATTGTCGTGTGGTCAGACAATGAGGCAGTCTTACAATGGGTAAGAAACAACAACAACAAGACTCCCTACGTCAGTAATCGTGTTAGGGAGATTCATGAGTTATCTGCTGGATATAAATTCAGACATGTTCCTACTAAGGACAATCCTGCAGATTATTTATCTCGAGCATTAACGATAAAACAACTTATCAAGTCTTCGCTGTGGTTCAATGGACCTTCATGGCTTGTTGGTGGTCAGTGGCACAAACAAAAGCCACAAGTCATAGTGACCAATATCACCACTCCCATGAAAGAACCAGAACCTCAACGAATCTTAGCCATTGATCCTCACAATTATTCTAACTTAAGTAAGTTATTAAGAGTGACTGCACATGTGTTTGACTTTCTTGCTAAGATAGGAATTCGACATAAATTTCCCAATCCTATCCTCTACTGGATCAAACGTGCACAACAAGAGACATATGGAAGTGAATATGAAAATCTTCCAGATAAATTAACTAAGTCTCTAGGTATCTGGTATGATGCCAACACTCATAATATACTAAGATGTGGAGGACGTTTGCTTCATGCAAAAATTGATTTGGACACAAAGAATCCAATTCATTTACCTCGTCACCACATCATCACTAAACTTCTTGTTTTACATCACCATCAATATGGTACGTTACATTGTGGAGTGTTAGATACTCTCACCGACCTTAGACAAAAGTACTGGCTTCCTCAAGGTCGTCAGACAGTTAAGTCAATAATTAAATTCTGTGTAATCTGTAAAAGATACGATGCTAGAGCATGTCCTTACCCAGGACCTCCACCACTCCCTGAAGAAAGAGTGGTTCATCTTCGTCCTTTTGAAATCACTGGTGTTGATTACACAGGAGCCTTACTTCTCACTGGCAACCCAGACAAGATACCAGTGAAAGCATACATTTGTCTCTTTACGTGTGCTACAACCAGAGGCGTACATTTAGAAGTGACTTCAGACATGAGTGCTGAAGCCTTCCTCCAGGCCTTTCGCAGATCTTGTCCCAAACTAATGATATCGGACAATGGTTCCAATTTTGTGGCAGGAGAAGCCTGTCTGCGAGAAGTCTGGAATCATCCAGAAGTACAGTCCGTCCTGCAGAGACGACAATGTCACTGGAAATTTATAGCACCAAGAGCCCCCTGGCAAGGTGGGTTCTATGAGCGAATGATAGGCACAGTCAAGAAGTATTTAAGAAAAACTTTACACAGACAAAAGGTCAGTTACTCCGAGCTCCAAACCATTGTTGTGGAAATCGAGGCGTGAGTCAATAACCGCCCATTAACATACCTGTCTGATGATTTCACCCAGAGAGAACCTCTGAGTCCCTCACACTTGATCCATGGAGGTCTACTGAGCCCTCTCATCCCTTTAGCCGAAGAGGACCCCGTAGACCCGTCACATGTGACCAGAGGTGACTTGGTGGAAAGCTACCAGCATCTTTCAGGGGTTATTAGCAGGTGGAATGAGGTGTGGACTCGAGAGTACCTCACAGCTCTACAAGAGTACCACTACGGAGCTTCGAGTCCTTATAATAAAGTGCAACTAAAACCAGGGGACCTAGTACTAGTCGACAGTGATGGACCAAGGTCAGAGTGGCCCATAGGCAAAATTGTTGCCATTCATCCAGATCATCAAGGTGTCCTGAGAGTAGTGAAAGTTTTGTGCCAAGGCAACACTACTCTATAAACTTTAGAGAAGCTGGTTCCTCTTGAATTGGCTGAGCGAGAACATCAGCCAGATCCCGTTTCTCCAGTAGTTTCCGAGGACAGTGATTCTGATCCTCCGAGCAACCGCCCCACTAGAGCTGCTGCTCAACAATGTAAGCGGAAACTGCAAGCCTATTACAGCTCTAACCAAGAGTAATTCCTTTTTCATCCAATTTAGATAACTATGATGATAATGTGGTGTGATGTCAAGTAACAAACCATTACAAGTCACTATGACCCAGGACATTCCCATCACAGTAGACTCTGTTGTTTGAATTGTGTGATTTAAATCTTTAACTGTTGTATAGGCTATAAAGAACATTATTTATCTAGAGTACCTGAGAGTTTGCAGACTTAGAGAATTGTAACATACACATTACATGTCATAGCGACACCAGTCTCGGAGTTATTGTAAGCTTTCTTAATTATTAACTTTAGGTAATTCATAATAACATGTTCCATTTAACATGAAATCAGCAAGACTTAAGTTTCTTGTATGTCCTTGACAAATACGGGACATTCGTTATGTGTGTACTAACATACTAACATACTAATATTAATACCAACTTCGGGATGGGTGTGTCAGTACTCCACATTACACTGCGACCCTAAAACTCTCCCCCCGGAGTTATGTTGGAAATTTCCAACACTAAATACAACACTGTTGTATTATCATTAATTATTACTAAATCTACTAATCATTGTAGTGATTAAAATTAACCAAACGTAGAGTTCACATGTACTAATAATTACATCTGTACAATAAGGCTAGAATTCTTACGTCACCAGACGCCAGTATTGCGTCAGATCCCATTATAATAAACACAACTATATCCAATGTGTCTGAGAATTGAGTTTGATTCTCTATAAAACAACGGTGTTCTGTGTGATAATTATTTACAGATAAACTGATCCCCAACTAATGCCAAATAGAGCGTTTATAGTTATAACTGTTATCTGGTAATAAATTTAACGTCACGCGTGAATGCCCTGGAGAGACTTTAATTCATCTCCATTGCTCGTTTACCATCGTAAAACGGGCAAATAATAATATTTCACTCCTCTGAATAATAAACCCGTCCTTATCCGAGCATTTCAATCACAACTGTGAGAAATGATGATATTCGTAGTAAATAATTTGTGTATCAAACGCGAAACGCGGAGCGGGTCAGGGGAGACGCTAGTAGACGAGGCGACGCGCTCAGAGAGAGACGCCATTACCCAGCCACCAGGTTAGACGCCACCAAGAGCTCCAGATGAAAGTCGCCACTGTGAGGTGTGAAGAACCTTTGCAGACAATAACTTAACTGGTGTCAGTGTCACTTTACACAACGTGTTGAATTGTCAAGAGATTTAATTTGACATTCGGCCAGGGACCTGTTAAATTTGGTTCCGTGTAGCCCAACGTGACCGGCCAGTGAAGCGCGTCAACATCTAGGCTAGGCTAGACACCACGTGTTCGTTACAACGAAGCTTGAACCTAGGACGCGAACTTCAGCAAGCCTTAACTTAGACAGTGCCCTATTAGCTAAGTATCTTTATCCTTATTTGATGCATCATCTAGGAGGGGGTTATAGCTGGGTAGCTTGTCGTTACGCAGAGCGACTATAAAAAACCACAGGTTATTATTTACCTTCATTATTTAATTTAATTTTCTTGAACATAGATGTCTAGCAGCTTAATCTATTGCTACTGAATATAATTTGATTTACAGCGTGTGTGAAGAATTCTCCGAGCTATCATTTCCCGTGTTAATCATTTCCCAGTGTTCCATGATGAGTCCAGGAGATTCTGAGGACGAGTCGTAACCGACTTCTTGGAAATCGTCTTCAAGCTAAGACCCTTTCCGTATTCCTTAAATTCCATTATCTGTAGTATTATTCATGCAGAGCACTGATTCTTTGGATTGACATGTGTTTATTATAATTATTAATTTCTCATGTTCATAATCTATGTTCTTATTGGTGACAAATATAATGATTCTATAACTGGTCATAGGATTAGATTATTGCATAATGGACTGGTGCACGAACCACACTAGTTCCTGGACATATATGAAGTTCCAGTAATAACCCCCCAATGTAGGTGTTTGCGGCTTTGATTCAGTTAATTATACAGCCCATTAATTATATAATTAATCATATTCTCTAGTATTTTATCCATAGTTACTGGTTCATCTAGGAATTTTCTAATGATCATATTTTCTTAGTTTCCCTCTTTACTATAAAAGCGGGTGGTCCTTCGTAATATAATTTCATTACATTAATATTTAAATAAATAGAGTCAAGCCCCAAATGTCCCACACCACACACACACACACACACACACACACACACACACACACACACACACACACACACACACACACACACACACACACACACACACACACACACACACACACACACACACACACACACACACACACACACAACTACACACACACATCTACACACACACATATACACACACACATATACACACACACCTCCCCCCTCTCACCCTCACCCGTTTTCTCCCTCACCCGCTCTCTCCATTTATCTCCCTCTCCTCTCTTCCTCCCGCCTCTCTCTCCATCTCCTCCCACCCCTCTCCTTCTACTTTCTTCTCACTTCAGTGGAAGGGTCGGTTCCCCCCACCCACCCATTTATCTCTCCCTTTATCACTCCCTTCTCTCTCTCTCTCTTTCTCTCTCTCTTTTTCTCTCTCTTCCTCTCTCTCTCTCCCTCCCCCATCCTGCTCTGCCCTCCTGACAAATCCTTTCACGGCACAAGTATAGGAACAGGGTCATGCATGGCAGCCAGAGGTACCAGGGGAACAGGGAAGAGCTAAGGTGATGAAATGAAGGGAATGTTCGCCCAGTTTCTGGAGGACATGAAGAGTGAGATGCAAGAAATGATGCAGGAAATGAAGAACGAAATAAGCAACCTGAAAAGAGAGCTGACAGCAGCAAAGGAGGAGATTAGAGCCCTCAAAGAGAATGGTATGGAGGCTGAGAATCAGAAAACCATCCAGGGAGAAGGTGGTAATAGTTTTTTGGATGAGAATGCCACAATAAAAGTAACATTTGCGGAAATACTAAAAAAAATAACTCTGAAGTAATGACTGCAGTGATGGAAGTGGCCATGAAAGCAGCCACCTCACAGGAGGCGGCACGCTCCACTAGCCAACTGCTGGAAAGGAACAGATCAGTGGTTGTGGTGGGTATTAAAGAGCAGGAAGGCTCTAATAGGACAGAGTGGAATGACAAGGACAAAGCAGCAGTGAATGAAGTACTAAAGGCACTAGACATGGAAGAGGCTTAGCATAGCATTGAGAAGGTTTTCAGGCTAGGTTGGTACAACAAAGACCGAGACCGAATGATAAAGATAGTGTTTGCAAACGAGAGCACAAAGGAGAAGATCCTATCAAGGAAGAGCTCCCTGAAAAACGTGGGGAAACAAAAAAATGTATTCCAGGAAGTCACAGCTCCCAACACAACACCCCCAGAAGCGAGGGGGGAACCCACAACCAGCTACCCAGTAACACCAGAAGGGAGGACAACCCCGCCTCCCTCCTCTGCATAGAAAACCCCCCTACCCCAAACCCTCCCTGCCCATACACAAATGTTCAACCAAATCTCCCTCTCCCCACACCCAATCCCCACCCTTCTACCCCTCCCCTCCTCCCGAGTCCTTCCTCCCCCCCTTTCCTTCCCGTCCTCCCTCCCCTTTCACCCCATACCCTCCCCCTTCAGTGGATCCCCCGCCCCTCATCCCAGTATCCTCCGAGACCCTGTTATCCACCTCACAGGTCCTCACACCCATGGAACAGCCTCCCCCACCAGCAGAACACTCACCAAGGAGGCGATTTGAGAAGGGACAGAAGAAAGTGAGACTCAAAGCGATGTACACTAATATAGATGGAATTACAAATAAAGCAAATGAGCTTGGAGAATGGGTACTAGAGGAAAACCCAGACATAATAGCCCTCACAGAAACAAAGATCACGAAAACGATAACAAATGCAATGTTCCCACAGGACTATTATGTTATGAGGAAAGAGCGGGAAGGAAGAGGTGGGGGTGGTGTAGCTCTGCTGGTAAGAAAAGGCTGGAATTTTGAGGAGATGGATATTCAGGGCTGTGAAGGTTTCAGTGACTACATAGCAGGTACCGTAACAATTGGAGAGAAAAAAATTATAGTCGTAGTCATATATAAACCACCACCAAATGACAGAAGACCTAGACAGGAATATGATAGAAACAACATGGCCACCATTAACATAATAGAAAGAGCAGCTTCTGTTGCTAGCAGGAATGGATCTGGACTACTAATTATGGGAGACTTCAACCATGGGAAGATAGATTGGAAGAACAGAGACCCGCATGGAGGACCAGAAACATGGAGGGCTAAGCTGCTGGACATGGCAAAAAGAAACTTTCTAAGCCAGCACATCAAAGAACCAACAAGAATGAGAGGAAAAGATGAACCAGCAATGCTTGATTTGATATTTACCCTAAATGAGTGGGATATAAGAGAAGTTAAGATGGAAGTGCCCTTGGGAATGAGTGACCACAGTGTATTGAACTTTGAGTACCTGGTAGAGCTAGGAATTATCTCCCCCCAAAAAGAACTAGGAATCAAAAGGCTGGCATACCGAAAGGGAAATTATGAACAGATGAGAAGTTTCCTAAGTGAAATACCTTGGGACACAGACCTCAGAGATAAGTCTGTACAGGGTATGATGGACTATGTTACCCAAAAGTGTCAGGAGGCAGTAAACAGGTTTATCCCGGCCCAAAGGGAAAAATCCGAGAAGCAACAAAAGAATCCATGGTATAATAGGGCATGTATGGAAGGGAAGATACTGAACAAAAGGGCGTGGAGGAACTTCCGGAATAACAGAACACCAGAAAGCAGAGAGAGATACCAGAGAACCAGGAATGAGTACGTCAGGGTGAGAAGAGAAGCAGAGAAAAGTTTTGAAAATGATATAGCAAACAAAGCCAAGACCGAACCAAAGCTACTCCACAGTCACATCAGAAGGAAAACAACAGTGAAAGAACAGGTATTGAAACTTCGAACAGGCGAGGACAGGTATACAGAGAATGACAGAGAGGTGTGTGAAGAACTCAAGAAGAGGTTGCAGGAGGTCTTCACAATAGAACAAGGTGAGGTCACTGTGCTAGGAGAAAGGGAGGTAAACCAGGCGGTTTGGAAGAGTTCGAAATTACGAGAGAGGAGGTCAAGAGACACCTGCTGGATCTGGATGTTAGAAAGGCTGTTGGTCCAGATGGGATCTCACCATGGATACTGAAAGAGTGTGCAGAGGAACTTTGCTTGCCACTCTCCATAGTGTATAGTAAGTCACTGGAGACGGGAGACCTACCAGAAATATGGAAGACGGCGAATGTGGTCCCAATATACAAAAAAGGGCGACAGGCAAGAGGCACTGAACTACAGGCCAGTGTCCATGACTTGTTTACCATGCAAGGTGATGGAGAAGATTGTGAGAAAAAACCTGGTAACACATCTGGAGAGAAGGGACTTCGTGACAAATCGCCTACATGGGTTCAGGGATGGTAAATCTTGCCTTACAGGCTTGATAGAATTCTACGATCAGGTGACAAAGATTCAGCAAGAAAGAGAGGGCTGGGCGGACTGCATTTTCTTGGATTGTCGGAAAGCCTTTGACACAGTACCGCATAAGAGGCTGGTACATAAGCTGGAGAGACAGGCAGGTGTAGCTGGTAAGGTGCTCCAGTGGATAAGGGAGTATCTAAGCAATAGGAAGCAGAGAGTTACGGTGAGGGGTGAGACCTCCGATTGGCGTGAAGTCACCAGTGGAGTCCCACAGGGCTCTGTACTCGGTCCTATCTTGTTTCTGATATATGTAAATGATCTCCCAGAGGGTATCGATTCATTTCTCTCAATGTTTGCAGACGATGCAAAAATTATGAGAAGGATTAAAACAGAAGAGGACTGTTTGAGGCTTCAAGAAGACCTAGACAAGCTGAAGGAATGGTCGAACAAATGGTTGTTAGAGTTTAACCCAACCAAATGTAATGTAATGAAGATAGGTGTAGGGAGCAGGAGGCCAGATACAAGGTATCATCTGGGAGAGGAAATTCTTCAGGAGTCTGAGAAGGAAAAAGACTTGGGGGTTGATATCACGCCAGACCTGTCTCCTGCAGCACATATCAAGTGGATAACATCAGCGGCATATGCCAGGCTGGCCAACATACGAACGGCATTCAGAAACTTGTGTAAAGAATCATTCAGAACTTTGTATACCACATATGTTAGGCCAATCCTGGAGTATGCAGCCCCAGCATGGAGTCCATATCTAGTCAAGGATAAGACTAAACTGGAAAAGGTTCAAAGGTTTGCCACCAGACTACTACCCGAGCTGAGAGGTATGAGCTACGAAGAGAGACTACGGGAATTAAACCTCACTTCGCTGGAAGACAGAAGAGTTAGGGGGGACATGATCACCACATTCAAGATTCTGAAGGGAATTGATAGGGTAGATAAAGACAGTCTATTTAACACAAGGGGAACACGTACAAGGGGACACAGGTGGAAACTGAGTGCGCAAATGAGCCACAGAGATATTAGAAAGAACTTTTTTAGTGTCAGAGTGGTGGACAAATGGAATGTATTAGGAAGAGATGTGGTGGAGGCTGACTCCATACACAGTTTCAAGTGTAGATATGATAGAGCCCAATAGGGTCAGGAATCTGTACACCTGTTGATTGACAGTTGAGAGGCGGGACCAAAGAGCCAGAGCTTAACCCCCGCAAACACAACTAGGTGAGTACAACTAGGTGAGTACACACACACCGAGGCGGGACCAAAGAGCCAAAGCTCAACCACCGCAAGCACAAATAGGTGAGTACACACACACACACATTGGATTGGAGAACTGAAATTGTAAACAAACATGGCACAGAGCAGACGTAACACAGAGGGAGGAGGAGGACAAGATGTCTCGCTTGAGGAGGCACTCGTTCATATGTGGAGTGAAATCAGGATGGAACTACAGGTAATGAAGGAAAAGGTAGCTAACCTGCAGGATGAACTGATTGTGGCAAGGGAGGAGATTAAAAGCCTGAAAGAGAATCCCCAATATCTGCCACGAACCAGCCCTTAGGAAGATGGTAATGTATCTATAGAAGGGACTTCTGGTCAACAAGGGACTTCTACATTACTACCCTCATTTGCATACATACTTAGTAGGACCCTGGAAGTGGTCTCTGCAGTACAGTTAATTACCATGAAAGTTGCTACTTCTCAGGAAGCAGCAAGATGCACTAGGTGACTGATAGGGAGGAAAAGAGCACTAGTCGAAGTAGGTATTAAGGAGCAAATAGAGGCCACTCCAAGGGTGAGGAGAGATATGAACAAAGCCACAGTCAAAGAGATCCTTGAAGGAGTACAGATGGAGGGGGAAGAATTGAATATAGAAAAGGTTTTCAGGCTTGGCCAGTACAACACGGACAAAGATCAATTGATAAAAGTGGTTTTCAAAAGTGAGAACACAAAAGAGAAAATTTTAGCAAAGAAGAGCAGCCTACTCAATGGGCAGAAGTTTAAAAAGGTATTCCTGCAGAGGGATATGATCAGGGAGGAGAGACAGAGGGCAGCAGCAGCAAGGAAGGAGCGCAAGGAGAGGGAAAGGAATCAGGGAACCACATCCCAGAACCCAACGATCCCAGTAGGGAGTGGGGAACCCTCCACAGGAAATTCAACAGCCCCAGTGGGATGAAGATCACACCCTTCTCCCAACTAATAGAAGCCCTACCTGCCCCAGTCCCTATACTCATCCCCCACCCTAAGCCCTCCCTTCTGCCGAACCCCCATATCCCCTCCCTCCTCTCCCACCTCCTAATCTCTCCCATCTCCCCTCCAAGCCCTCTTTCCTCCCTCTCTCCCCCAAGCCCTTCTCCCCCACCCCTCAAGCCCTCCTTTCTCCCCCACCCCCCAAGTCCTCCCTCCCCCCTTCCCCCGACAACCCCCTCCCCTTTCTCTCTATCCCCCCAAACCATCCCTTCTCCTCCACCCCTCCAAGCCCTCACTTCGCCCCTATCCAAACCAGATCCTCCCAGCCCCCCCACAATCCAGGTCCCCCTCACAACCTAAGGCGCCCCCCCTTTCCCCCCACCCCATCCCCCTCCATGTTTACCTTCTCCAGTGGAAGCAACAGGAACTGGGGATGGACAAAAAAGAGTCAGCTTCAAGGTGATGTACACAAACATAGATGGGATTACAAGCAAGGTGAGCGAATTTAGGGAAAGAGCACAAGACGTAAACCCAGATGTAACTGGAATCATGGAAATAAAACTCTCAGGAATCATAACAAATGTGATGTTCCCCCCAGGATTACACTGTAATAAGGAAAGAGAGGGAGGGAAGGGGAGGAGGCAGAGTGGCCTTACTCATGAGAAAGGAATGGAGTTTCAAAGAAATGGTTATCCCAGGCTGTGAAGGGTTTAGAGACTACATAGCAGGCACCATGACGATGGGAGGACCCAGAGTAGTAGTAGCGGTGATATATAACTGACCACCAAATGACAGAAGACCCAGGCAAGAGTATGACAGAGACAACATGGCAGTTAATAATATAATTGAGAGGGCAGCCTCTGCTGCCTAAAGAAATCGATCCCATCTGCTCATCATGGATGACTTCAATCATGCAAGGATAGACTGGGAGAACAAGGAACCACACGGCGGAGAGGATACATGGAGGGCCAAACTAGTGGAAGTGGCGACAAGAAACTTTCTAAGCCAACATGTTAGGGAACCCAATAGGATGAGGGGAAACGATGAAAAAGCGACACTCTACCTAGTCTTCACTCTGAATGACTCCGACATAAGGGAAATTGACTTCGAGACCCCAGTAGGAATGAGCGATCACTGTGTACTGACGTTTGAGTATCTGGTCGAAGAAGGGCTAAAGAACTCGAGAAAGGGAACTGAAAGCAAAAGGCTGGCATTCCGTAAGGAAAATTACGAGGATATAAGAAAATTCCTAACGGATGAAACATGGGAAGCAGAGCTAAGGGAAAAGACGGCCCAAGACATGATGGAATACATCACACAGAAATGCAAGGAGGCAGCAGAAAAGTTTATCCCGGCCCAAAAGGTAAAAACTGAAATGCAGATTAGAAACCCATGGTTTAATCAGAGATGTAAGCTAGCTAAGCAACAAAGTAAAAGAGCATGGAGAAGCTAAAAATAACAGAACACTTGAGAGCAGAGAAGGTTACCAAAGAGCAAGGAATGAATACATCAGACACTTTCTAAGCCAGCATAGCAAGGAACCAACGGTTGAGAGGCGGGACCAAAGAGCCAGAGCTCAACCCCCGCAAGCACAACTAGGTGAGTACAAGAATAAGAGAAGACAAACCAGCCATGCTCGATTTGATATTTACCCTAAATGAGTGGGATATAAGGGAAGTCAAGATGGAAGCACCCTTGGGAATGAGTGACCAGAGTGTATTAAACTTTGAGTACCTGGTAGAGCTAGGAATTATCTCCCCTCAAAAAAAGAACTAAGAAACAAAAGGCTGGCATACCGAAAGGGGAACTATGAGGAGATGAGACGTTTCCTGAGGGATAAACCTTGGGACACAGATCTCAGAGATAAGTCTGTACAAGATATGATGAACTATGTCACCCAAAAGTGTTAGGAGGCAGTAAACAGGTTCATCCCGTCCCAAAGGGAAAAATCCGAGAAGCAACAGAAGAATCCATGGTATAATAGGGCATGTATGAAAGCAAAGGAACTGAACAAAAGGCCGTGGAGGAACTTCCGGAAAAACAGAACACCAGAAAGCAGAGAGAGATACCAGAGAACCAGGAATGAGTATGTTAGGGTGAAAAGAGAAGCAGAGAAAATTTATGAAAATGATATAGCAAACAACGCCAAGACCGAACCAAAGCTGCTCCATAGTCACATCAGGAGGAAAACAACAGTGAAAGAACAGGTTATGAAACTTAAAACAGGCGAGGACAGGTATACAAAGAATGACAAAGAGGTGTGTGAAGAACTTAACAAGAAGTTCCTGGAGGTCTTCACAATAGAACAAGGTAAGGTCACTGTGCTAGGAGAAAGGGAAGTAAACCAGGCGGCCTTGGAAGGGTTCGAAATTACGAGTGAGGAGGTCAAGAGACACCTGCTGGATCTGGACGTTAGAAAGGCTGTTGGTCCAGACGGGATCTCACCATGGGTACTGAAAGAGTGTGCAGAGGCACTTTGCTTGCCACTCTCCATAGTGTATAGTAGGTCACTTGAGACGGGAGACCTACCAGAAATATGGAAGACGGTAAATGTGGTCCCAATATACAAAAAGGGCGACAGGCAAGAGACACTGAACTACAGGCCAGTGTCCTTGACTTGTATGCTATGCAAGGTGATGGAGAAGATCGTGAGAAAAAAAGAGGAGGGTAGTGCTGTGGAGGAGGAAGAGGAGGGTAGTGTTGTGGAGGAGGAAGAGGAGGGTAGTGTTGTGGAGAAGGAAGAGGAGGTTAGTTTTGTGGAGGAGGAAGAGGAGGGTAGTGCTGTGGAGGAGGAAGAGGAGGGTAGTGTTGTGGAGGAGGAAGAGGAGGGTAGTGTTGTGGAGAAGGAAGAGGAGGGTAGTGTTGTGGAGGAGGAAGAGCAGGGTAGTGTTGTGGAGGAGGAAGAGGAGGGTAGTGTTGTGGAGGAGGAAGAGGAGGGGTAGAGCTGTGGAAGAGGGTAGTCCTGTGAAGGAGGAAGAGGAGGGTAGTGTTGTGGAGGAGAAATAGGAGGGTAGTGCTGTGGAGGAGGAAGAGGAGGGTAGTGTTGTGGAGGAGGAAGAGGAGGGTAGTGCTGTGGAGGAGGAAGAGGAGAATAGTGCTGTGGAGGAGGAAGAGGAGGGTAGTGTTGTGGAGGAAGAGGAAGAGGGAAGTGTTGTGGAGGAGGAAGAGGAGGGTAGTGTTGTGGAGGAAGAGAAGGAGAGAAGTGTTGCGGAGGAGGAAGAGGAGGGTAGTGTTGTGGAGGAGGAAGAGGAGGGTAGTGTTGTGGAGGAGGAAGAGGAGCGTAGCGTTGTGGAGGAGGAAGAGGAGGGTAGTGTTGTGGAGGAGGAAGAGGTGGGTAGTGTTGTGGAGGAAGAGGAAGAGGGAAGTGTTGTGGAGGAGGAAGAGGAAGGTCGTGTTGTGGAGGAGGAGGAGGAGGGAAGTTTTGTGCAGGAGGAAGAAGAGGGTTGTGTTGTTGAGGAGGAGGGTAGTGTTGTGGAGGAGGAGGAGGAGGGTAGTGTTGTGGAGGAGGAGGAAGAGGAGGAGGGTAGTGTTGTGGAGGAGGAGGAGGAGGAGGAGGAGGGTAGTGTTGTGGAAGAGGAAGAGGAGGGTTGTGTTGTGGAGGAGGAAGAGGAGGGTTGTGTGGTGGAGGAGGAAGAGGAGGGTAGTGTTGTGGAGGAGGAGAAGGGTAGTGTTATGGAAGAGGAAGAGGAGGGTTGTGTTGTGGAGGAGGAAGAGGAGGGTAGTGTCATGGAGGAGGAGGAGGAGGAGGAGGAGGAGGAGGAGGAGGAGAAGGAGGAGGAGGAGGAGAAGGAGGAGGGAAGTGTTGTGGAGGAGGAAGAGGAAGGTAGTGTTGTGGACGAGGAGGGTAGTGTCCTGGAGGAGGAGGAGGAGGAGGAGGAGGGTAGTGTCGTGGAGGAGGAGGAGGAGGAGGAGGAGGAGGAGGAGGAGGAGGGAAGTGTTGTGGAGGAGGAAGAGGAAGGTAGTGTTGTGGAGGAGGAAGAGGAGGGTTGTGTTGTGGGGGAGGAAGAGGAGGGAAGTGTTGCAGAGGAGTAGGAGGAGGGTTGTGTTGAGGAGGACGAAGAGGAGGGTAGTGTTGTGGAGGAGGAAGAGGTGGGTAGTGTTGTGGAGGAGGAGGAGGAGGGTAGTGTTGTAGAGGAGGAGGAGGAGGGTAATGTTGTGGAGGAGGAAGAGTAGGGTAGTGTTGTGAAGGAAGAGGAGTAGGGTAGTTTTGTGGAGGAGGAAGAGGAGGGTAGGTCTGTGGAGGAGGAAGAGGAGGGTAGTGCTGTGGAGGAGGAAGAGGAGGGTAGTGCTGTAGAGGAGGAAGAGGAGGGCAGTGTTGTGGAGGAGGAAGAGGAGGGTAGTGTTGTGGAGGAGGAAGAGGAGAGTAGTGTTGTGGAGGAGGAAGAGGAGGGAAGTGTTGTGGAGAAGGAAGAGGAGGGTAGTGTTGTGGAGGTGGAAGAGGAGGGTAGTGTTGTGGAGGAGGAAGAGGAGGGTAGTGATGTGAATGAGGAAGAGGAGGAGGGGAGTGTTGTGGAGGAAGTGGAGGGTTGTGTTGTTAATGAGGAGGAGGGTAGTCTAGTAGTGTTGTGGAAGACAAGTAGGGTAGACCAAGGAAGCAACACTCCCCCTCTCACCAACACAGTAGGCCAGGGTGACAACACTCACCCTCTCACCAACACAGTAGGCCAGGGAGACAACACTGACTCTCTCGCCAACACAGTAGGCCAGGGAGGCAACACTGACTCTCTCACCAACACAGTAGGCCAGGGAGGCAACACTCACCCTCTCTCCAATACAGTAGGCCAGGGAGACAACACTCCCCCTCTCACCAACACAGTAGGCCAGGGAGGCAACACTCACCCTCTCACCAACACAGTAGGCCAGGGAGACAACACTGACCCTCTCACCAACACAGTAGGCCAGGGAGACAACACTGACTCTCTCACCAACACAGTAGGCCAGGGAGACAACACTCTCCCTCTCACCAACACAGTAGGCCAGGGAGACAACACTCACCCTCTCACCAACACAGTAGGCCAGGGAGGCAACACTCACCCTCTCACCAACACAGTAGGCCAGGGAGGCAACACTCACCCTCTCACTAACACAGTAGGCCAGGGAGACAACACTCACCCTCTCACCAACACAGTAGGCCAGGGAGGCAACACTCACCCTCTCACCAACACAGTAGGCCAGGGAGACAACACCGACTCTCTCACCAACACAGTAGGCCAGGGAGACAACACTGACTCTCTCACCAACACAGTAGGCCAGGGAGGCAACACTCACCCTCTCACCAACACAGTAGGCCAGGAGAGACAACACTCACCCTCTCACCAACACAGAAGGCCAGGGAGACAACACTGACTCTCTCACCAACACAGTAGGCCAGGGAGACAACACTCACCCTCTCACCAACACGGAAGGCCAGGGAGACAACACTGACCCTCTCACCAACACAGTAGGCCAGGGAGACAACACTCACCCTCTCACCAACACAGTAGGCCAGGGAGACAACACTCACCCTCTCCCCAACACAGTAGGCCAGGGAGACAACACTGACTCTCTCACCAACACAGTAGGCCAGGGAGACAACACTCTCCCTCTCACCAACACAGTAGGCCAGGGTGACAACACTCACCCTCTCACCAACACAGTAGGCCAGGGTGACAACACTCACCCTCTCACCAACACAGTAGGCCAGGGAGACAACACCGACTCTCTCACCAACAAAGTAGGTCAGGGAGGCAACACTCACCCTCTCACCAACACAGTAGGCCAGGGTGACAACACTCACCCTCTCACCAACACAGTAGGCCAGGGAGGCAACACTGAGCCTCTCACCAACACAGTAGGCCAGGGAGACAACACTCTCCCTCTCACCAACACAGTAGGCCAGGGAGACAACACTCTCCCTCTCACCAACACAGAAGGCCAGGGAGACAACACTGACTCTCTCACCAACACAGTAGGCCAGGGAGACAACACTCACCCTCTCACCAACACGGAAGGCCAGGGAGACAACACTGACTCTCTCACCAACACAGTAGGCCAGGGAGGCAACATTGACCCTCTCACCAACACAGTAGGCCAGGGAGACAACACTCTCCCTCTCACCAACACAGTAGGCCAGGGAGACAACACTCACCCTCTCACCAACACAGTAGGCCAGGGAGACAACACTCTCCCTCTCACCAACACAGTAGGCCAGGGAGGCAACACTCACCCTCTCACCAACACAGTAGGCCAGGGTGACAACACTCACCCTCACCCACCAACACAGTAGGCCAGGGAGACAACACTCACCCTCTCACCAACACAGTTGGCCAGGGAGACAACACTGACTCTCTCACCAACACAGTAGGCCAGGGAGACAACACTGACTCTCTCACCAACACAGTAGGCCAGGGAGACAACACTGACTCTCTCACCAACACAGTAGGCCAGGGAGGCAACACTCACCCTCTCACCAACACAGTAGGCCAGGGAGGCAACACTCACCCTCTCACCAACACAGTAGGCCAGGGAGACAACACTCACCCTCTCACCAACACAGTAGGCCAGGGAGGCAACACTGACTCTCTCACCAACACAGTAGGCCAGGGAGGCAACATTCACCCTCTCACCAACACAGTAGGCCAGTGAGGCAACATTCACCCTCTCACCAACACAGTAGGCCAGGGAGGCAACACTGACCCTCCCACCAACACAGTAGGCCAGGGAGACAACACTCACCCTCTCACCAACACAGTAGGCCAGGAAGGCAACACTGACGCTCTCACCAACACAGTAGGCCAGGGAGACAACACTCACCCTCTCACCAACACAGTAGGCCAGGGAGGCAACATTCACCCTCTCACCAACACAGTAGGCCAGGGAGGCAACACTGACCCTCCCACCAACACAGTAGGCCAGGGAGGCAACATTCACCCTCTCACCAACACAGTAGGCCAGGGAGACAACACTCACCCTCTCACCAACACAGTAGGCCAGGGAGACAACACTCACCCTCTCACCAACACAGTAGGCCAGGGAGACAACACTGACTCTCTCACCAACACAGTAGGCCAGGGAGGCAACATTCACCCTCTCACCAACACAGTAGGCCAGGGAGACAACACTGACTCTCTCACCAACACAGTAGGCCAGGGAGACAACACTCACCCTCTCACCAACACAGTAGGCCAGGGAGACAACACTCACCCTCTCACCAACACAGTAGGCCAGGGAGACAACACTCTCCCTTTCACCAACACAGTAGGCCAGGGTGCCAACACTGACTCTCTCACCAACACAGTAGGCCAGGGAGACAACACTCACCCTCTCACCAACACAGTAGACCAAGGAGACAACACTGACTCTCTCACCAACACAGTAGGCCAGGGAGACAACACTCACCCTCTCACCAACACAGTAGGCCAGGGAGACAACACTCACCCTCTCACCAACACAGTAGGCCAGGGAGACAACACTCTCCCTTTCACCAACACAGTAGGCCAGGGTGCCAACACTGACTCTCTCACCAACACAGTAGGCCAGGGAGACAACACTCACCCTCTCACCAACACAGTAGACCAAGGAGACAACACTGACTCTCTCACCAACACAGTAGGCCAGGGAGGCAACACTCACCCTCTCACCAACACAGTAGGCCAGGGTGACAGCACTGACTCTCTCACCAACACAGTAGGCCAGGGAGACAACACTGACTCTCTCACCAACACAGTAGGCCAGGGAGGCAACACTCCCCCTCTCACCAACACAGTAGGCCAGGGTGACAACACTCACCCTCTCACCAACACAGTAGGCCAGGGAGACAACACTGACTCTCTCACCAACACAGTAGGCCTGGGAGGCAACATTCACCCTCTCACCAACACAGTAGGCCAGGGAGGCAACACTGACTCTCTCACCAACACAGTAGGCCAGGGAGGCAACACTCACCCTCTCACCAACACAGTAGGCCAGGGTGACAGCACTGACTCTCTCACCAACACAGTAGGCCTGGGAGGCAACATTCACCCTCTCACCAACACAGTAGGCCAGGGAGGCAACACTGACTCTCTCACCAACACAGTAGGCCAGGGAGACAACACTGACTCTCTCACCAACACAGTAGGCCAGGGAGACAACATTCACCCTGTCACCAACACAGTAGGCCAGGGAGACAACACTCACCCTCTCACCAACACAGTAGGCCAGGGAGACAACACTCACCCTCTCACCAACACAGTAGGCCAGGAAGGCAACACTGACTCTCTCACCAACACAGTAGGCCAGGGTGACCACACTCACCCTCTCACCAACACAGTAGACCAGGGAGACAACACTCTCCCTCTCACCAACACAGTAGGCCAGGGAGACAACACTCACCCTCTCACCAACACAGTAGACCAGGGAGACAACACTGACTCTCTCACCAACACAGTAGGCCAGGGAGGCAACACTCACCCTCTCACCAACACAGTAGGCCAGGGTGACAGCACTGACTCTCTCACCAACACAGAAGGCCAGGGAGACAACACTGACTCTCTCACCAACACAGTAGGCCAGGGAGGCAACACTCCCCCTCTCACCAACACAGTAGGCCAGGGTGACAACACTCACCCTCTCACCAACACAGTAGGCCAGGGAGACAACACTGACTCTCTCACCAACACAGTAGGCCTGGGAGGCAACATTCACCCTCTCACCAACACAGTAGGCCAGGGAGGCAACACTGACTCTCTCACCAACACAGTAGGCCAGGGAGGCAACACTCACCCTCTCACCAACACAGTAGGCCAGGGTGACAGCACTGACTCTCTCACCAACACAGTAGGCCTGGGAGGCAACATTTACCCTCTCACCAACACAGTAGGCCAGGGAGGCAACACTGACTCTCTCACCAACACAGTAGGCCAGGGAGACAACACTGACTCTCTCACCAACACAGTAGGCCAGGGAGACAACATTCACCCTGTCACCAACACAGTAGGCCAGGGTGACAACACTCACCCTCTCACCAACACAGTAGGCCAGGGAGACAACACTCACTCTCTCACCAACACAGTAGGCCAGGGAGGCAACATTCACCCTCTCACCAACACAGTAGGCCAGGGAGGCAACATTCACCCTCTCACCAACACAGTAGGCCAGGGAGACAACACTCACCCTCTCACCAACACAGTAGGCCAGGGAGGCAACACTCTCCCTCTCACCAACACAGTAGGCCAGGGAGGCAACACTCCCCCTCTCACCAACACAGTAGGCCAGGGAGGCAACACTCACCCTCTCACCAACACAGTAGGCCAGGGAGACAACACTCACCCTCTCACCAACACAGTAGGCCAGGGAGGCAACACTCCCCCTCTCACCAACACAGTAGGCCAGGGTGACCACACTCACCCCTCTCACCAACACAGTAGGCCAGGGAGGCAACACTCACCCTCTCACCAACACAGTAGGCCAGGGAGGCAACACTCCTCCTCTCACCAACACAGTAGGCCAGGGAGGCAACACTCACCCTCTCACCAACACAGTAGGCCAGGGTGACCACACTCACCCCTCTCACCAACACAGTAGGCTCACACAGTTTATATACCTACAATATACATGCCTCACCTGTGACAGAAAAAACATGTTTATTGAAAAACAGGGCCATCTGTTGGACGTAAGACCAACACATGCAGAGATCTCCGAAAGATCTTCACTTATTGCTTTGAAATTTTGACACAGCTTTCCATTCAAATACATGCAGGTTTTTATATACCTGCAATATAGATGACACACCTGTGACAAAGTAAAAACATGCCGTTTTTGAAAAACAGCGCTATCTGTTGTACATAATAGCAACACATGCTATACTAAACATGTTACGATTCTATTTCAATGTTACCGATTGCATTGACAAATTGAATTTTCATAGATTTCGAATTATTTTCATTTTGATTTATTTATTTTGTGAGACCTTGCCATGGAATTGAGCTGTGTAGTTTACCATACCATTCATTTTGTAAGTATAAGTATAGATGCCACACCAGTCACAGGTAAAAACCTTCTTTAAGAAACAGTGTCATCTGTTGCACATATGAGCAACACACGCTAAATATGTTATGATTCCATTTCAATGTTTCCAATTTCATTGATAACATGAATTTTCATAGATTTCGATCAATTTTGACTTTTATATAATTATTTTGTGTGGCATTGCGTTAGAATTGAGCTGTGTTGTTTACCATACCATTCATTTCGTGAGTATAGTTTACTTTTTTATTTTTTCATTGTTTTTATTTCGTTTATTTAACTGTTTTCTTATATCAGTGATGGGAACATCAGATTATTTGATGTTCCCAATTTTCTGATCGGAACATCAGATCATTTGGGAATGCATCGGACAAGGAAGGGGGAATGGTGAGGAGGACGAAGTGACGGGAGTGGGGAATGGTGAAGAGGACGAGGGGACAGGGGAGGGGTTAATGATGGGAAGGATGAGGGGGCGGCGGAGCTGGGGATGGTGGGAAGGAAGGGACTGGAGAATAGAGAATGGTGGGGAGGACACAGGGACAGGGAAATGGGAGATGGTGGGGAGGACAATGGGACAGGAAGGTTGGAATGATAAGGAGGACAAGGAGACGGTGGAGTGGGGAATGGTGGGGAGGTCGAGGGGACGGTAAAGTGGGGGGGGGGAAGGTGGGGAGGATGAGGGGATAGAGGAGGGGGGTATGGTGGGGGGGATGGGGGAATGAGGAATGGTTAGGAGAAAGAGGAAAGGGGGAAGTGGTTGAGAGCACAATGGAACGGGGGAGGGAGGACAGGGGAAAGTTGCTGTGGCTGAGTAAAGCGTGGCCGGGTACAGCGAGTATATTATATAAATAAAATATATAAATATATATAATATATAATATATAATATATAATATATATATATATATATATATATATATATATATATATATATATATATATATATATATATATATATATATAATATATATATAATATATATATATAATATATATATTAGTATATTTTGGTAGCAGTCTTTCTTGTAGACATATATTATTAAATATGACCGAAAAAGTAAGATTAGTAATTCTAACACGAATTTTCTCAATCTTTCGTACATTTCTTTTCACTGTTGGAGGTAATTCAAAAATCAATTCTCCAAAATTCATTTTTATTTCTAGTCTGACGCGACACTTGAGCGCGTTTCGTAAAACTTATTACATTTTCAAAGACTTTAGTTAACACATTCACAACTGAATAGAACTTACACATCTCCGATTTTGTTTATATCTACATTTGAGTGAGGTGGATGGGGTGAGGTGGTATTTAATAAGGTATTAATTTCATCAACACAAGCCAGAACATGAAACAATGGGTATTGAATAGAAGTGATTGTAGAAAGCCTATTGGTCCATATTTCTTGATGCTTCTATATTGGAGCGGAGTGTTGAGGTGGGTAGAATAGAGTTGTGCATTAATTGGCTGTTGATTGCTGGTGTTGACTTCTTGATGTGTAATGCCTCACAAACGTCAAGCCGCCTGCTATCGCTGTATCTATCAATGATTTCTGTGTTGTTTACTAGGGTTTCTATGGCGATGGTTTGGTTGTGGGAAGAGATTATATGTTCCATAATGGAGCCCTGTTGCTTATGCATCGTTAAACGCCTAGAAAGAGATGTTGTTGTCTTGCCTATATACTGGGTTTTTTGGAGCTTACAGTCCCCAAGAGGGAATTTGAAGGCATAGACGACGTTAGTCTCTTTTAAAGCGTTCTGTTTTGTGTCTGGAGAGTTTCTCATGAGAAGGCTGGCCGTTTTTCTGGTTTTATAGTAAATCGTCAGTTGTATCCTCTGATTTTTGTCTGTAGGGATAACGTTTCTATTAACAATATCTTTCAGGACCCTTTCCTCCGTTTTATGAGCTGTGGAAAAGAAGTTCCTGTAAAATAGTCTAATAGGGGGTATAGGTGTTGTGTTAGTTGTCTCTTCAGAGGTTGCATGGCTTTTCACTTTCCTTCTTATGATGTCTTCGATGAAACCATTGGAGAAGCCGTTATTGACTAGGACCTGCCTTACCCTACAGAGTTCTTCGTCGACTTGCTTCCATTCTGAGCTGTGGCTGAGAGCACGGTCGACATATGCGTTAACAACACTCCTCTTGTACCTGTCAGGGCAGTCGCTGTTGGCATTTAGGCACATTCCTATGTTTGTTTCCTTAGTGTAGACTGCAGTGTGGAAACCTCCGCCCTTTTCCATGACTGTTACATCTAGAAAGGGCAGCTTCCCATCCTTTTCCATCTCGTAAGTGAAACGCAGCACGGAACTCTGCTCAAATGCCTCCTTCAGCTCCTGCAGATGTCTGACATCAGGTACCTGTGTAAAAATGTCGTCAACATACCTGCAGTATATGGCCGGTTTCAAGTTCATGTCGACTAAGACTTTTTTCTCGATGGTACCCATGTAGAAGTTTGCAAACAGGACACCTAGGGGAGAACCCATGGCGACCCCATCTACTTGCTTATACATGTGCCCATCCGGGCTGAAGAAGGGTGCCTCTTTAGTACAAGCTTGGAGTAGTTTCCTCAGAATATTTTCTGGCATGTCAAGAGGAGTACAGGCTGGATCACGATACACTCTGTCGGCTATCATTCCGATTGTCTCGTCCACAGGTACGTTGGTAAACAGCGATTCTACGTCCAACGAGGCTCTTATCCCTGTGGCCCGTGTGCCCCGCAGTAAGTCAACAAATTCCTTTGGAGACTTCAGGCTGAAGGCGCAAGGAACATAAGGAGTCAGCAGGCCGTTGAGTCGCTTCGCCAGTCTGTACGTGGGTGTGGGTATCTGGCTAATGATTGGCCGAAGTGGGTTTCCAGGCTTGTGCGTCTTGACATTTCCATACACATATCCAGGTTTATATTCCCCAATGATCTTTGGCAGGTGGAGTCCGGATTTCTTGACGTTCACAGTTTCGATCAGTTTGTTGACCTTTGCTTTTAATTCGGCTGTAGTGTCCTTCGTTACCCTTTGGAACTTAGTTTGGTCAGAGAGTATGATGTTCATTTTCGCCAGATATTCGTCTTTTTTAAGAATGACATATATTGGCGACTTGTCACCTCTCCTGACAACTATCTCCTTGTTCTCACGAAGGCTTTTAGCTGCCGCTTTAAGCTCGGGGGACAGTATAGTGCTTCTGTAGTTGCCTCGATTCTTTCCTCCTTCTGCAATAAGTTCTGCTTGTAAGGTATCTTTGGTAGTGACCTTCTTTTGTGTCTCGAGGTCGAATATGTCGTCCAACAGAATTTCCAACTCTACTTTCCGGGCCATCTCACTCGAGACACAAAAGAAGGTCACGACCAAAGATAGTGACCTTGAATATATATATATATATATATATATATATATATATATATATATATATATATATATATATATATATATATATATATTTATATATATATATATATATATATATATATATATATATATATATATATATATATATATATATATGTATATATATATATATATATATATATATATATATATATATATATATATATATATATATATATATATATATATATATATATATATATATCCACCTTTCTTTCTCTCCGTCCATCTGTACAGCCTTCTATCCTTCGTTCATATCCATCAGGTTCTTTCTATTCATCTATTGTTCTATCTATCTATCCATCTATCTATCCATGCACCTACTGATCGTTCTATCCATTCATCCACCCAATTATCTCTATTTATCTATCCCATGTAATTAATCTTCAATCCATATCCATCTTGCTACCTATACATCCGTCCATATATTCATCTATCTGTCCTTCCATTTACCTGTCCAACCATCTACTCATCTGTCTATCTATTCATCCATTTATCCCTCCATCTAACCACTCATATGTCTACCTATCTATCCATACATGCATCTACCTATTCATTACACAGAGTAATCACACTCGCATGATACATCAATGAGAAAATCCGTAGGAGCCGTGATATAGGTTCGAACCTATGCGCTTAGTGTTCGCTGGTCTAGAAGAGTAAGCGACGACAAGGTCAAAAAGGATTGCAAGCTGCGGTACTACTGCACCCTCTAGAACTTCTGAGGTTTCCACTGAAGCACTAACCAGAGTTTCACACAATCCCCCCCCCCCCATGCACTCTAACTCTATCATCTCGGAATGTTCCACCTCTGACGCTCCTCCTTCAATACAAAAAGAGCGTGTGCCTGGGAACACCCAGCACATAGGTTCAAACCCACATCACAGCTCCTACGGATTATCTGTTTATTCATTTGTCTATCCATCCATCCCTTTATCTACTGTCTGCCTCATTCTCTTCCTCTATCTTTGTCTCTTCCTCGCTGTCTGTCTGTCTCGAGCTGTGTTTTTGTTTCTGACTTTGTGTGTTTCTGTCTCTATCTTTTTCTTTGTCAATCTCTGTCTTAAAAATAATATAATTGTCTAATGTGTAGGTAGTTTGCAGTGACAGCAGTTCAGTAGTGTGAAGTACTAAAAAAACAATAGTTATCCTTACCATGGTAAAGAGCAGTTGCTTGAGAAACTTTTGCCACTGTGGGAGAATTGTCTGTTTGATGCTAGTATGGACAAATTATTCACAGCAGGAATTTTCTGGTAATTTTTTCAAAATCAATGAATTATGGTGCAGATTACTATAACACAACTTATTTTAAAACTTTAGCCTCCAACTATGAACAGACAAACACTTTCCCCTATGGTATAATTATAAAATATAAATATTACGTTTTGACACATGATAAGTGTGGTGTATTGTGTGACATGAGTGTTGTACAATGTTGGGATGCATAAGTGTGACTCGTACCTCTATTATTTGTAGAGTTGATGTCTGCTCCAGCGTCGAGGAGGACCTTCACAGTGTTGTCGTGACCACCTGCGGCTGCCCCGTGAAGGGCTGTCATGCCTGTCAACAGATACCACAATTGTTATTATGCATAAACCATCACGATTCCAGTAATTTATGTAAAATATTGAAATAAGTTGTTCTAGTTAACCATTTTTATATACTAGTGAAGTATACCGACTTTAAGCTTTTATGTATAACTATTTTCCCCGTAAATTTAAAAGAGGAAGATCAATTTACAATTAATAAGAATAGATCACCATTAATATATCCGACATTTCACAAGTTCTTATTTGATAATGTATTACTTGTGACGAGAGCGACAGTGGTACTATTGTCATGCCCGAAACACTGAGTGTATTAGTGGCTTGAGGCATTGTACTTACTTGCCCTACCTAGAGATACAACATTTTTCTTGTATACCATTTTGTATGTATGTACTTTCCCCTAATAAATATTATTATTATTTTTATTAACAGAAGAAGAAGAAGAGCATTATGCAGAACCCACCAATAAATGACTTTACTAAGTGTGAACCGATAGCTCCAGTCTTGCCATCGTCAGTTAATCAATATAACCTTTATAAGCCACATACACCATAAATGTTTGGCAATAAAATGTTGGCAATACTAGTTCGAGGAAAGAGAAACATTGTTGCTATCACCATTCAACCAATATATTCATAAATGGCATGTAACTAATGATATATGAGAATGGCGGATTGAGGCAGGAACATCGTTGTCGTCATCAGTTAATAATGAGCTTCACAGACATTCTGAACACCACCTATAGTTATCTTACCATGCAAGCTTAAGGCATGAGCAACACGCCTGATAAATCTATATAAATGAAAATGTAAATGTTCGTTTGTTCAAAATCGCTAATCTCCGAAAGTTCTTCACCGATTGCTTCGAAATTTAACCACAACGTTTCATTCGCATCCGAGATTCGTTTTTATATACATACTATATAGATGTCACGTCTGTGCCGGGATTTTTTTTTTTTTTAACTATTTTCTCATGTGTTTTTCATGTGAGGGAAATCATCGAAACCTCTTTACCGATTGGTCTGAAATTCTGACACACCGTTGCATTCGAATAGGGGCGTGTTATTATATACCTACTATATACATGCTACTATACTATATACATACATACGGTGGAATGGAGCTGTGTTATTTACAATACCGTCCATTTCGTAAGTGTAAGTATAGATGGCACACCTGAGACAGGTAAAAACATTCATTTTTTAAGAAACAGCGCCATCTGTTGCACGAAGAGCAGCACACGCTATAATAAATATGTTACTATTCCATTTCAATGTTGCCGATTGCATTGTCAAATTGAATTTTCGTAGATTTCGATTTATTTTCAATTTAATTTATTTATTATGTGTGACAGTGCGTGAAATTGAGCAGAGTTGATTACCATACCATTCATTTTGCGAGTATACGTACAGATGCCACACCTGTGACAGGTAAAAACATGCTTTTTGTTTAAAAACAGTGCCATCTATTGCACGTAATAGCAACATGCACTATACTAAATATGTTACGATGCCTTTCAATATTTCCGATTTCATTGAAAAATTGAATTTTCATAGATTTTGATTCATTTTCATTTTGGTTTAATTATTTTGTGTGACATTGCATTGGAATTAAGCTGTGTTATTTACCATACCGTTCATTTTGTCGGAATAGTTTACTTTTTATATTTTTCCATTTTTTTTCATTTTGTGTTTTATCTGTTTTTTTTTTATATATCAGTGATGGGAACATCAGATCATTTGATGTTCCCAATTTTCTGATGGGAACCTCAGATCACTTGGGAATGCATCGGGTGAGGGAGTGGGGAATGGTGTATTACTATAACTATGATATCCTGCTTCATACTAGTAGTCTTTATCTAACTATACTGACTCGAGAAGAGAGGAACATTGTGCTATCATTGTTAGAAAAAACAAGATGATCGCTGAGGATATCCATCATCAACCAAGCTGGTATATGATCACACAAGCTTGAGACAAAGAAAACAAGGAGTTGACAATGTTAGTTAAACAATATTACTAATAAAGATATTATGCATCCTACCAGTCGTTATCTGAACAAATCTTCTTAAGACTGAAGCAAACATGTGTTAATTATGTCATTAAAACATCATTATAGTTCTTGAATCCCACAATTATTAGCCGACTATAATGGATTGAGACAAAAGCAAGATGGTTTTTACCATTTATTGGTATACATGACATTTACATGTACATTATCTATACAACACACGTCACTATATGATTATACCAACCTGCAACTAGAACAACAAGGATGTTCAAGTTGTAGGTTATTATGGTCCTTGTTGCACTTTCATTTTTATGGATAAATTAAACTCCAGAATACTATTGCCCGTAAGATTTAGATTTTATTGATACCGAACAAATTTACACACACACACAGTAATTGGAGGACAAAAGATTATAGTAGTAGTCAAATATAACCCCCACCAAACGACAGAATATGGAAACATTGCCACCATTAATATAATAGAGAGAGAGAGTAGCTTCTATCGCTAGCAGGAACGGATCCAGACTACTAATCATGGAAGGCTTCAATCACGGGAATATAGAGTGGGAGAACAGAGACCCACATGGAGGACCAGACACTTTGAGAGCTAAGCAGCTGGACGTGGCAACAAGAAACTTTCTAAGCCAACACATCAAGGGACCGACAAAAATTAGAGGAGAGGACGAACCAGCTATACCTGATCTAATATTTACTGTAAATGAGTTGCATATAAGGGAACTTATGTTAGAAGCCCCCTTATGAATGAGTGATCACAGTGTACTGATCTTTGATTACCTGGTAGAGCTAGGATTTATCTCCCCAAAATAAGAACTGGGAAACAAAGGGCTGGCATATCGAAAGGTAAATTATGAGGAAATGAGAAAATTTCTATGGGATATACATTGGGACACAGAACTGAGAACTAAGTCCGTACAAGATATGATGGACAATGTCACCTAAAAGTGTCAGGAGGTAGTAAACAGGTTTATCCCGGCCCGACAGGAATAAACCGAATAGCAAAAGAAGAATCCTTGGTTTAATAGGGCATGTATGGAAGCAATGGAACTGAACAAAAGGTTGAGGAGGAACTTCTGAAATAACAGAACACCAGAAAGTAGAGAGAGATACCAGAGAACCAGGTAGGAGTATGTAAGTGAGAAGAGCAGCTGAGAAAAGGTATGAAAATGATATAGTTAATAAAGCCAAGACCGAGCCAAAACTACTGCACAGTCATATCAGAAGGAAAACAGTGAAGGAACAGGTGAAGAAACTTAGAACAGGTGAGGACAGGTACACAGAATGACAAAGATGTGTGTGAAGAAGTCAACAAGAGGCTCCAAGAGGTCTTCACAATAGAACGAGGTGAGATCACTGCACTAGGAGAGATAAACTAGGCGGCCTTTGAAGGGTTCGAAATCACAAGAGATGAGGTCAAGATGCATCTTTTGGATCTGAACGTGAGAAAGGCTGTTGGCCCAGACGGAATCTTACCATAGGCATTGAAAGAGTGTGCAGAAGCACTTTGCTTGCCACTCTCCATAGTGTATAGTAGGTCACTGGAGATGGGAGACCTACCAGATATATGGAAGACGGCTAAAGTAGTCCCAATATACAAAAAGGGTGACAGACAAGAGGCATTGAACTACAGGCCAGTGTCCTTAACTTTTATACCATGCAAGGTGATGGACAAGATCGCGAGAAAAAAACCTAGTAACACATCTGGAGATAAGGGACATCGTGACAACTAATCAACATCGGTTCAGGGAGGGTAAATCTTGCCTTACAGGCTTAATAGAATTCAACGATCAGGTGACAAAGATGAAGCAAGAGAAGGATTGGCGGACTGCATTTTCTTGGATTATCGGAAAACCTGATACAGTACCCCATATGAGGCTGATGCATAAGCTGGAGAAACTAGGCAAGAGTAACTGGTATGGTGCTCCAGTGGATAAAGGAGTACCTAAGTAATAGGAAGCAGAGTTAATGAGGGGCGAGACCTCAGAGTGGCGTGGTCACCAGTGGAGTCACGTAAGGCTCTATACTCGGACCTATCTTGTTTCTGATTTACGTAAATGATCTCCCAGAGGATATAGACTCATTCCTCTCAATGTTTGTTGACGAAGCCAAAATTATGAGAAGGATTAAGACAGAGGAGGAAAGCTTGAGGCTTCAAGAAGACCTGGACAAGCTGTAGGAATGGTCAAACAAATGGTTGTTAGAGTTTAACCAAAGCAAATATAATGTATTGAAGATAGGTGAAGGGAGCAGGAGACCAGATACAAGGTATCATGTGGGAGATGAAATACTTCAAGAGTCAGAGAGAGAGAGAGAGAGAGAGGAAGACCTGGGGGTTGATATCACGCCAGACCTGTCCCCTGAAGCCCATCTCATGATAAAATCAGTGGCATATGCCAGGTTGGTTAACATAAGAACAGCCATTAGAAACATGTGTAAAGAATCATTCAGAGCTTTGTATACCACATGTGTCAGAGCAATCCTGGAGTATGCGGTCCCAGCATGGAGTCCATATTTAGTCAAGCAAAACACTAAACTGGAAAAGGTACGAAGGTTTGCCACCAGACTAATACCCGAACTGAGGGGTATGAGCTACGAGGATGGACTACGGGAATTAAACCTCACGTTACTGAGAAACAGAAGACTTATGGGGACATGATCACCACATACAAGATTCTCAGTGGAATTGACAGGGGTAGATAAAGACAGACTATTTAACACAAGGGGCACTTGCACGAGGGGAGGTGGAAATTGAGTGCCCAGATGAGCAATAGAGACATTAGAAAGATTTTTTTCAGTGTCAGAGTAGTAGACAAGGGAATGAATTAGGAAGTTGTTACGAACCCTTCGTAACTGGGTTCTTTTTAAACTATGATCCGACTAAAGTTCAGAGAACCCTAATCTTGGGGGGAATATAGTGTAATATTTAAAAAGGTAAAATTAAAAGAATTAGACTTAAAATAACCCGTTATTACTTCCCATCACCATTATAATATACACAAGTCAATGCGAGGTCAACTGGAGTGGCGTTGCTAGCCCTAACTCTCGTCTGCTTCACGGATGACGGACACAAAGTGCCTCTGATGAAGTCTTCGATGCTCCACGTTCGTTGCACACTTGCTGGGACGCTCAATCAGTAAAATCAGCTACGCTCAACTAGCCCACTTGGCTAGCACCTTCAGGTCGACCCAAGTCTTCCACTGTCCCGACTTCACTGACTCCCCTCCCTCGTCCGTGTTACTCGTCATCTTTCAGTCTCGCCGACTACAAGATGGGAAACTGATTAATGGGAGGGTCAACTGCTGTAGTTCGGCCCCTGGATCGTAGATGGCGCCAAGGTCCGTGACAGAAGTGATGTGGTGGAGGCAGACTGCATACACAGTTCCAAGTGTAGATATGATTGAGCGACTAGGCTAAGGAATCTGTTCACCAGTTGAAAGGCGGGGACCAAAAAGCCTGAGCTCAACCCCTGCAAGCACAACTAGGTAAGTACATACACACGAAATACAGGTAGCGACAACAAACTTTTTAAGCCAGCATGTCAGGGAATCCACAAGCGTGAGAGGAATCGATGAACAAGCGAGACTCGAACTAGTCTTCACTCTGAACGACTCCGACATAAGGGAAATCGGTTTTGAGGCCCAAGTAGGAATGAGCGACCAAAGTGTACTGACGGTTGAGTATCAGGTTGAAGAAGGGTTAATGAACTCGAGGAGGGGAACTGAAAACAAATTTTTCATGGCTGGCATTCCGAAAGGGAAACTATGAGGAGATAAGAAAATTCCTAACAGATGTTACATGGGAAACAGCGCTCAGGGGAAAGACGGCCCAAGACATGATGGAATACAACACGCAGAAGTGTAAGGAGACAGCAGACAAGTTTGTCCCGGTTCAAAAGGATAACAACGAAATGCAGATGAGAAACTCATGATTTAATCAGATATGCAGGCTAGCTAAGCAGCAAATTAAAAGGGCGTGGAGAAACTACAGAAATAACCGGACACTTGAGAGCAGAGAAAGATACCAGAGAGCCAGGAATGAATATGTCAGGTTGAGAAGAGAGGCAGAAGGGCTATACGAAAATAACATCACAAGCAAGGCAAAGACTCAACCGAAATTGCTGCACAGCCACATCAGGAGAAAAGAGCAGTAAAGGAACAGGTAATGAAAATGAGGATAGGGGCAGACAGATTCACTACAAATGACAAGGAAGTGTGCAAGGAACTGAATAAGAAATTCAAATTCAAAAAGGTCATCACATTAGAGCAAGAAGAAGTACCAGAGATAGGAGAGGGAATAGTTAACCACGCACAACTAGAAGAGTGTGAGAGTACCAGTGGGGATGGAAGGAAGCTTTTACTAGAGTTGGTTGTGACAAAGGCTATATGCTCAGAGGGAATCTCCCCTTTCATACTAAAGGAAGGAGCAAAAGCACGGTGCCTTCCACTCTCCATAATGTATAACAAATCACTGGTAACAGGGGAATTGCCAAAAATTTGGAAGACGGATATTGTAGTCCCGATATACAGAGGGGAAAGACAGGAGGAACTGAATAACAGGCCAATGTCCCTAACTTGCATACCATGCAAGCTGTTGGAGAAGCTTGTGCGTAAAAAGCTAGTGGATCATCTGAAGATAAAGAACTTTGTAACACCGCATCAACATGGGTTCAGGGATGGAAAGTCGTGCCTCACAGGATTAATTGAATCCTACGACAAGGCAAAAAAAAATCAGGCAAGAAAGAGAGGGGTCGGCAGACTGTATATTTTTGGATGGCCAGAAAGCCTTTGACACAGTGCAACACAAGAGGCTGGTGCAAAAGCTGGAGATGTAGACAGGAGTGAAAGGGAAGGTACTCCCTTGGATAAGGGAGTACCTAAGCACCAGAGGACAGCGAGTCACTTTGAGGGGTGAGGTCTCAGATTGGAGAGGCGTCACCAGTGGAGTGCTGCAGGGGTCAGTCCTTGGACCTATACTGTTTTTGATATATGTAAATGATCTCCCAGAGGATACAGAATCATTTCTCTCAATGTTTGCTGACGATGCCAAAAATATGAGGATTAAAACAGAATAAGATAGTATGAGGCTACAAGATGACCTAGACAAACTGAATGAATGGCACAACAAATGGCTACTAAAGTTAAACCAGAGTAAATGTAAGAAAATAAAACTAGGCGGTGAAAACAGGAGCCCAGACCCCGGATACACAATGGGAGATAAAACACTTCATGAAACGGACAGAGAGAAAGATTTAGGAGTTGATATCACACCAAACCTGTCTCCTGAAGCCCACATAGGAATAATTACATCTGTGGCATACGCGAGGCTGGCTAACATCAAAACCAGTCATCAGGAACCTGAGTAAGGAATCATTCAGAACATTGTATACCACATATATACGACCAATCCTGAAGTATGCGGCCCCAGCATGGAGCCCGTACCTTGTCAAGCACAAGACTAAGCTGGAAAAAGTTCAGAGGTATGCCACTAGGCTAGTCCCTGAACTAAGAGGCATGAGTTGTAAGGAAAGGCTGCGTGAAATGCATCTCACGACACTAGAAGACAGAAGAGTAAGGGGAGACATGATCACAACCTACAAAATTCTCAGAGGAATTGACAGGGTAGAAAAGGATAAATTGTTTAACACGGGAGGTACGCGAACAAGGGGACACAGGTGAAGACTGAGTACCCAAATGAGCCACAGGGACGTTAGAAAGAACTTTTTCAGTGTCAGAGTAGTTAACCCGAGGAATGCCTTAGGCAGTGATATGACTCCAGGCTGGAGGCTGACTCCATACACAGTTTCATATGATAGAGCCCAGTAGGCTCAGGAATCTGTACACCAGTTGATTGACGGTTGAGAGGCGAAGAGCCAGAGCCAGAGCTCAACCCCTGCAAGCACAACTAGGTGCGTACAACTAGATGAGTACACACACACGCACACACACACACACACACACACAAAGGTTTGCCACCAGACTAGTACCCGAGCTGAGAGGTATGAGCTACGAGGAGAGACTACGGGAATTAAACCTCACTTCGCTGGAAGACAGAAGAGTTAGGGGGGACATGATCACCACATTCAAGATTCTGAAGGGGATTGATAGGGTAGATAAAGACAGTCTATTTAACACAAGGGGAACACGCACAAGGGGACACAGGTGGAAACTGAGTGCCCAAATGAGCCACAGAGATATTAGAAAGAACTTTTTTAGTGTCAGAGTGGTTGACAAATGGAATGCATTAGGGGGTGATGTGGTGGAGGCTGACTCCATACACAGTTTCAAGTGTAGATATGACAGAGCCCGATAGGCTCAGGAATCTGTACACCTGTTGATTGACGGTTGAGAGGCGGGACCAAAGAGCCAGAGCTCAACCCCCGCAAACACAACTAGGTGAGTACAACTAGGTGAGTACACACACACACACACACACACACACACACACACACACACACACACACACACACACACACATCCCCATCCCCCTCTGCTGTATTATAGCTAACCATCAGAACGGCGTTCAGGAACCTGTGTAAGGAATCATTCAGAATCTTGTACACCACATATGTAAGACCAATCCTGGAGTATGCGGCCCCAGCATGGAGCCCGTACCTTGTCAAGCACAAGACGAAGCTGGAAAAAGTCCAAAGGTATGCTACTAGACTAGTCCCAGAACTAAGAGGCATGAGTTATGAGGAAAGGCTGCGGGAAATGCACCTCACGACACTGGAAGACAGAAGAGTAAGGGGGGACATGATCACAACCTACAAAATCCTCAGGGGAATCGACCGGGTAAACAAGGATGAACTATTCAACACTGGTGGGACGCGAACAAGGGGACACAGGTGGAAGCTGAGTACCCAAATGAGCCACAGAGACGTTAGAAAGAACTTTTTCAGTGTCAGAGTAGTTAGTAAATGGAATGCATTAGGAAGTGATGTGGTGGAGGCTGACTCCATACACAGTTTCAAATGTAGATATGATAGAGCCCAATAGGCTCAGGAATCTGTACACCAGTTGATTGACGGTTGAGAGGCGGGACCAAAGAGCCAGAGCTCAACCCCCGCAAGCACAATTAGGTGAGTACAATTAGGTGAGTACACACACACACACACACACACACACACACACACACACACACACACATACACACACACACACACACACACACACACACACACACACACACACACACACACACACACACACACACACACACACACACACACACACACACACACACACACACACACACACACACACACACACACACACACCCATGGTTTAATCAGAGATGTAGGCTAGCTAAGCAGCAAAGTAAAAAGGCATGGAGAAACTATAGGAATAACAGGACACTGGAGAGCAGAGAAAGATACCAGAATGCCAGGAATGAATATGTTAGGATGAGAAGAGAGGCAGAAAAACAATACGAAAATGACATCGCAAGCAAGGCAAAGACTCAGCCTAAATTGCTGCATAGCCACATCAGGAGGAAAAACAACAGTAAAGGAACAGGTTATGAAAATAAGGATAGAGGCAGAAGGATTCACTACAAACGACAAGGAAGTGTGTGAGGAACTGAATAAGAAATTCCAAAAGGTTTTCACCTTAGAGCAGGGAGAAATCCCAGAGATAAGAGAGGGAATAGCTAACCAGGAACCACTGGAAGAGTTTGAGATTACCAGCGGGGAAGTAAGAAAGTGTTTACTAGAAATGGATGTGACAAAGGCTATAGGCCCAGATGGAATCTCCCCTTGGATACTAAAGGAAGGAGCAGAAGAACTGTGCCTCCCGCTCTCTATGGTGTATAACAAATGACTGGTAACAGGGGAACTGCCAGAAATTTGGAAAGCAGCTAACGTAGTCCCGATATACAAGAAAAGGGATAGACCAAAGGCACTGAATTAGAGACCAGTGTCCCTAACCTGCATACCATGCAAGATGATGGAGAAGATTGTGCGAAGAAAGCTAGTGGAGCACCTGGAGCGAAAGAACTTTGTAACACAGCATCAACATGGATTCAGGGATGGCAGGTCCTGCCTCACAGGGTTACTTGAATTCTACGACCAGGCAACAAAAATAAGGCAAGAAAGAGAAGGGTGGGCAGACTGCATATTTTTGGATTGTCAGAAAGCCTTTGACACAGTGCCACACAAGAGGCTAGTGAAAAAACTGGAGATGCAGGCTGGAGTGAAAGGGAAGGTACTCTGTTGGATACCGGAGTACCTAAGTAACAGGAGACAACGAGTCAGTGTGAGGGGTGAGGTCTCAGATTGGCGAGACGTTACGGTGGAGTACCGCAGGGGGTCAGTCCTTGGACCTATACTGTTTCTGATATATGTAAATGATCTTCCAGAGGTATAGAATCGTTTCTCTCAATGTTTGCCGATGATGCAAAAATTATGAGGAGGATTGAAACTGAGGACGATAGTAGGAGGCTGCAAGATGACCTAGACAGACTGAGTGAATGGTCCAACAAATGGCTGTTGAAGTTCAACCCGAGTAAATGCAAAGTAATGAAACTAGGTGGTGGAAATAGGAGGCCAAACACAGGATACAGAATAGGAGATGAAGTACTTAATGAAACGAACAGAGAGAAAGATCTAGGAGTTGATATCACACCAAACCAGTCTCCTGAAGCCCACATAAAAAGAATAACGTCTGCGGCATATGCGAGGCTGGCTAACATCAGAACAGCGTTCAGGAACCTGTGTAAGGAATCATTCAGAATCTTGTACACCACATATGTAAGACCAATCCTGGAGTATGCGGCCCCAACATGGAGCCCGTACCTTGTCAAGCACAAGACGAAGCTGGAAAAAGTCCAAAGGTATGCCACTAGACTAGTCCCAGAACTAAGAGGCATGAGTTACGAGGAAAGGCTGCGGGAAATGCACCTTACGACACTGGAAGACAGAAGAGTAAGGGGAGACATGATCACAACCTACAAAATCCTCAGAGGAATCGACCGGGTAAACAAGGATAAACTATTCAACACTGGTGGGACGGGAACAAGGGGACACAGGTGGAAACTGAGTACCTACATGAGCCACAGAGACGTTAGAAGGAACTTTTTCAGTGTCAGAGTTGTTAACGGATGGAATGCACTAGGCAGTGATGTGGTGGAGGCTGACTCCATATACAGTTTTAAATGTAGATATGATAGAGCCCAGTAGGCTCAGGAATCTGTACACCAGTTGATTGACAGTTGAGAGGCGGGACCAAAGAGCCAAAGCTCAACCCCCGCAAGCACAAATAGGTGAGTACAAATAGGTGAGTACACACACACACACACACACACACACACTAATAAGAATAAATAAGAATAGGGGAACAAGTTCCTAAAGATTGCATAACCCAACATACATGGAGTAAGATCGAAGATACTGGAGTTAAGTAATGTAATACAGATCCAGACACCAGACATTGTTGCAGTCAAAACAAAACATGAAGACGTTATTTTAAATGAGGTCATATTCCCAAGGGGCTACTCAATTTGGAGACGGGACAGAAAAATTAGGAAAAGGCGGTGGCGTTGCTGTGCTGGTGAAAGAACACCTATAGGTGAACGAAATAATGACTGCCAATCCACAAGAAGTTGACATAAGAGCACAAAAGATCTGCCATGAGGATGATAAACTAATGATCATAAATGCATATAGTCCACCACCAAGCAGCACATGGTCAAAGGGGGAGCTAGATAGTAAACGAGAAGGTCTTATAACAATAATGAGAGAGATCATAGCGAGAGCGGATAACGATAGTTCACGACTGTTACGGCCCTATTGTGTCGCAACTGGGTTCTTTCTCTGATGTTAGTAGAGTTAGGGTATCCGGCCCCAAGCTAGTAGTGGCTTTCAAGGGGTGTGCTCCGTAACGCAAGTAAATTAAAGGGGAAGGGATAAAACTGCACTTAAACTTAAATATATAATTATTCCATCAACAATAAATAAGTATATAAACCGTCACAAGCGGGGTTGCTATTACTACACTTATTTAATATAACTTCTTCGAAGACACAGGATGCTCAACGGTGCTCAATGATGCTTTAGCCCTTGATCCTCTTCTCGTGGCCTCTCGACGAATCATTGGATTTTCCTAGCGAGTCTACCCCGGGCACAGGCCAGCCAAATCCCAGTTCCACTGGGGTCACCGTTGTGGAGGCCTTCAACCACAAATCCAGCCTGTAGCTGGCAGGTTCCAATCAGCTACGCTGCGTAGGCCACTCCACGACCGATACTAGGGTTGCGAGCCCTAGGCAGGAGCCTCGTGTGATTCCACAGATCACTCTCCTCACCACAACACCCCAGTGGCTAGTCTTCTCCACCAGTCAGCCCCGGGTATGACAATCCCTGGTTCTGCCACCTCACAGGCAGGCTAACACAACAGTGTTCATCTGGGGGGGGGGGGATGACTCACAGCTTCAGCAGCAAATGCATGGAGGTTCTACGGCTGCCTTGGGTAGACTGATCCAACGTCCATTACAGCAGTCCCAGGTCGACTCTGTAATCAGACACGTTATCAGTACTAGTTACACTCTAGGGCACCTCACTTACAGGCTTAGACACAAACGCCCACCTATCCACTCCATAGATGGCGTTGCTGTCTAAGCGCCACCTCACCAGACGTCAGCAGCGGCTAAGTCACAAGCTGATTAGGACAGGAAACTAGCCCTTGTGGCCGGTATATCTCGTCCTCACTAGATGGCGTCGTCCATTTGGAGGGGGGTTTCGGGAGCTGACCCACAGATGGCGTGGTCGTCACTGCTCCGTGCTCGGACGCTGGGCTCAGGTCCGTAACAACGACTGTTCATAGTTGGCAACTTCAACTTGAAATCCATAGACTGGGAAGCATATGAAGCTAAAACAGAAGATTTTTGGACGTGTAAATTTGTAGACCTCATCCTAGAAACATTCTTGTATCAACATGTTAAGCAAGCTACGAGGATGAGGGAAGGGAACGTTCCCTCCATGCTAGATTTGATATTTACCAGGAAGGAGGAAGAAATATTTGACATTCAGTACCTTCCTCCCTTGGGTAAAAGTGACCATGTCTTTTTGGGAATAAAGCATGCAATGCGTTATAATCTGGAAGAAAATATGAAGGTTGGTGAAATTGAAAAACCTGACTTTAGGAGAGGACATTATGGCAACCTTAGAATTTTTTTTAGTGAGTATAATTGGACAGACTTGTTGCTAGGCAAGAAAGTGAATGAGATGTATGTCAAGTTTTGTGAAATATATGATAAAGGAACAAAAAAAATTATACCAAAACAGAGATGCAGAACTAGGAAACAGGATTGGTACAACAGAAATTGCGAGAGGGCCAGATACCAAAAGTCACAAATATGGAATCAATACAGGAAGAAGCCAAACCCTAAACATACTAGCGATACAAAGATTCGAGAAACAACTACACGGCAGTCATTAGAGAGGCAGAAAGAAATTTTGAAAAAGGGATTGCAGACAAATGTAAAACAGAACCAGGTCTGTTCCATAAATTCATAAACAACAAATTGCAGGTAAAGGATAATATTCAGAGATTGGAAATGGGAAATAGATTCCCGGAAAATGAAAAGGAAATGTGTGAAACATTAAACGAAAAGTTCCAAAGTGTGTTTGTACAAAATGAAATCTTCAGGGAACCATATTCAATAGGAATTCCAGAGAACAACATAGAGCACATAGAGGTGTCTAGAGACGAAGTGGAAAAAATGCTCAAGGAGCTAAATAAGAACAAAGCAGTTGGTCCAGATGGAGTTTCACCATGGGTTCTGAGAGAATGTGCACCTGAGCTCAGCATTCCACTTCAACAGATTTTTCAGGCATCCCTGTTTACAGGAGTTGTAGCTGATGTGTGGAAAAAGGCTAATATAGTTCCAATCTACAAAAGTGGAAGCAGGGAAGACCCCCTTAATTATAGACATGTATCATTGACAAGTGTAATAGTCAAAATATTGGAAAAAATAATTAAAACTAAATGGGTAGAACACCTGGAGAGAAATGATATAATATCAGACAGACAGTATGGTTTTCGATCTGGAAGATCCCGTGTATCGAATTTACTCAGTTTCTATGATCGAGCAAGAGAGATATTACAGGAAAGAGATGGTTGGGTTGACTGCATCTATCTAGACCTAAAAAAGGCTTTCGACAGAGTTCCACATAAGAGGTTGTTCTGGAAACTGGAAAATATTGGAGGGGTGACAGGAAAGCTTCTAACATGGATGAAAATTTTTCTGACTGATAGAAAAATGAGAGCAGTGATCAGAGGCAATGTATCGGACTGGAGAAATGTCACAAGTGGAGTACCACAGGGTTCAGTTCCTGCACCAGTGATGTTTATTGTCTACATAAATGATCTACTAGTTGGGATACATAATTATATGAACATGTTGATGATGCTAAGATAATAGGGAAGATAGGAAACTTAGATGATTGTCATGCCCTTAAAGATGACCTGGACAAAATAAGTATATGGAGCACCACTTGGCAAATGGAATTTAATGTTAATAAATGCCATGTTATGGAATGTGGAATAGGAGAACATAGACCTCACACAACCTATATATTATGTGAGAAATCTTTAAAGAATTTTGATAAAGAAAGAGATCTAGGGGTGGTTCTAGATAGAAAACTATCACCTGAGGACCACATATAGAATATTATGCGAGGAGCCTATGCCACGCTTTCTAACTTCAGAATTGCTTTTAAATACATGGATGGCGATATACTAAAGAAATTGTTCACGACTTTTGTTAGGCCAAAGCTAGAATATGCAGCGGTTGTGTGGTGCCCATATCTTAAGAAGCACATCAACAAACTGGAAAAGGGGCAAAGACATGCTACTGCGTGGCTCCCAGAACTGAAGGGCAAGAGCTACGAGGAGAGCTTAGAGGCATTATATATGCCAAAACTAGCAGACAGAATAAAAAGAGGTGATATGATCACTACACACAAAATAGTAACAGGAATTGATAAAATCGATAGGGAAGATTTCCTGAGACCTGGAACTCTAAGAACAAGAGGTCATAGATTTAAACTAGCTAAACACAGATGCCGAAGAAATATAAAAAAATTCACTTTCGGCAAACAGAGTGGTAGACGGTTGGAACAAGTTAGGTGAGAAGGTGGTGGAGGCCAAGACCGTCAGTAGTTTCAAAGCATTATATGACAAAGAGTGCTGGGAAGACGGGACATCACGAGCGTAGCTCTCATCCTGTAACTACACTTAGGTAATTACACTTATGTAATTACGGGTGTGTGTGTGTGTGTGTGTGGTGGTGAGGTGCTGGTCCTCTCTTGCAGGGCCAGCACCTCACCCCCACCTTGTGATGCTAACAAGAAATCCAGCTGGTATTGCCCCATTGTCGACCAAGCAGCTGTGACTTGCCTAGAAGCTGTGACAACATGATACTGCCTGACTTAGAGGTGTAGCAGTTCCCCATGCAGGTGACTTCCATTAGCAACCCAAAAGTCAGCAACCGGCACACGTTTCACACCACAGGCCCTTTTCCCGTGACTCTCTGCCTCACGGCCCCAATCGACACCGAATACAGTTATATTCGGCGAGGCAGTGACCGACAGGTATTGACAACATGGCCTTCTCTGCCAAAAGTCATGAGGATCACATGCAAGAAACAGCGAGGTTAATGACTTTAATATGAGAAGCCTTACCACAGCTGATTGTCCCGCAAAGAGAGAACCCCGTTACCTAATGCCGCGCAACTCTGATGATCAAAGAAGTGGATAGGCAGCGTGGAAGCGTCTGAACTACAGTGAGGGCCAACAAACGCACCCTGAGGGGCTCCCTCAGCTATGATTGGGGTTTGGTGGGTGGGGGGCCGATGGGATGTATGCGGTCAGACGACGGGGGTGTCCCGTGTGTAAGTGTTTATGTAAACATCCCTGAAAACTAGATACCTCAGCTCTCAGGAAACAGGTATTGTGGTTTAAGTGCATCGAGTCCACAGTGAACCAGATTACAAGTGTACAATATTGTGCAGTGATATATCTCGAAATTATACAAACGTGTTAGTGTCACCCCTCCTCCCCCCTCTCCCATACCCTCAAGTGTGTACCGTCACCCAACCCACGAGTCGAGAGGTGCCGGTCTCCCCCCCCCCAGCCCCACCCAACCGCAACCGCTACTTTCCTGTGTCCACCCCCCACGCTACGACCGCCCAGCGCCCGCCCAACGCCCGCCCAGCGCCCATCCAGCGTCCACCCAGCGCCCGCCCATCATCCGACCAGCGCCCACCCATCATCCGCCCAGCGTCCATCCAGCGTCCACCCAGCGCCCGCCCAATGCCCACCCATCATCCGACCAGCGCCCACCCATCATCCGCCCAGCGGCCCCCCAGCACCTGCCTAGCACCCGCCCAGCGCCCGCCGATGTCGCAGGTCACGACTGACAGCCAGGCTTCTCTCAGCCAAGAGGAGCCATCAATCGCCGACAGGTACGGCACATGCGAAGTGTGTGACAAGGTGTGGAATCTCAAGCGTAACGGGGATGTGCGCAAGCATGCTCACAACGGAACCGATTGTTCGGGTATGTGGCGCCCTCCCAAAGAGAGTATCAATCAGGATCCCACACCAGCAGTCAGGGAAAACACCTTCAACAGCTTCATTTCGACTGAGAACCTATTAGAAGCTATCAAAGCAACATTGGTTGGAACCTTGCAGCACATCCCCAAAGCTGCCCGCCCCCAAGCGGTAGCCAAACTATCCAGCCTCTTGAAGAAGGTCAATGACTCTCCCGGAACCATCCAAGCTTCGCACAACTTTCCCCTATTTGGAAACATATGCCTAGCTGTCCCTGCTAGGAGAGACAAATCACTAGCTTCCTCAGTCATTATTACTAGTGGTTTGCAGTGGTTGAACCCCATGCACAGATACCATAATTAAGATAGGGATAGATTAGTGCATAATAGAGAGACAGGAGCAGAGTCAGGTACATAATAGCTGATTTTGGAGAGTATACCAACTGTTTTAGAGACTTTCTTAGTTATGTGTTGGATGTGGGTACTGAAGTGGAGTCTCTTGTCTAGGAATAGGCCAAGAAACTTTCCATCATTTTTATTGCTAATGTTTACATTGTCTATCTAAAGCTGAATTGCATTTGTAGATTTGCTTCCACATAAGATGTAGTAGGTCTTTTCTATGTTAAGTGTTAGTTTTTTGGTTGACATCCATAAGTGGACTTTTTTTAGTTCATTATTAACAACATTATTTAGTGTATGTGGGTTGGGGTTAGAGTAGATGAGGGTAGTATCATCAGCAAACAAAATAGGTTTCAGAATGTTAGAGACATTAGGCAGATCATTGATGTATATAAGAAATAGGAGAGGTCCTAAGATGCTGCCCTGTGGCACTCCACCGGTTATTGGTAGAGTGGGAGAGGTTATATTATTGATGGCTACACATTGGTGTTTATCACTAAGATAAGATTGGATATAGTCCAGTGTAAGGCCTCGGATTCCATAATGATGGAGGTAATTGTGATTAACAGTATCAAAGGCATTTCTCAGGTCAATGAAGAGTCCAATCGGAAACTCATTTTTGTCAAGGGCTGAGTAAATTATATCAAGGAGACTAATAATTGCATCGTTGGTACTCTTTTGGGAGCGGAAGCCAAACTGACAGGGCCTAAGAATGTCGAATTTTACGAGATATTAGTAGAGCTGTTTGTAGATAATTTTTTCAAATATTTTTGATAGTATGGGAAGGTTCGATATTGGTCTATAGTTGTTTATGTCTGCCGGATTACCTCCTTTATGAACTGACGCTACTCTTGCTTTTTTAAGGATATCAGGGAAGGTATGACACTCAAAGGATTTGTTGAACAGCAGAGCTATAGGTGGCCCAAGGGCATGGGAGGCGCTCTTGTATACAATTGATGGGATTTCACTGATGTTCCCAGCTTTGGTTTTTAGTGAGTGTATGATGGACACAACTTCTGTTGGGCTGACTGGTGAAAGGAGAAGATAGTTTGGATAGCTGCCTGAAAGATATGTGTTGATATGTGTCTGAGTCTGTGGGATTTTACTGGCAAGGTTAGCACCAACCGATGAAAAGAAGCTATTAAATTTATTCGCCATTTCTAAATCAGATGACGGTGTAAGGCCATCCTTAGAGAGTGTTATCTGGTTGTGGGAGTGTTGTTTAGTTCCTAGGATATTAGAGATGGTTTTCCATGTGCTTTTCATGTTGCCTTTTGCTTCTTTGAATCTAGTCTCATAATATGAAAGTTTAGCTTTTCTTATGATACTGGTAAGCACTGATGAGTACCTCTTAACTACTTCATTTGTAACTAGGCCAATCCTAAATTTCTTTTCATATTCATGTTTTTTGTTGATTGATTTAATTATGCCACTTATGAGCCACGGGTTATTTTTTCTTTTATCAGCTACTTGTTTGGTAAGGAGGGGACAGTGAGTTCTGTAGAGGCTAAGAGTTTTGGAGAGAAAGAGGTTTGTTAATGAGTTTATATCCTGTATATTATTAAATTCAGATTCCCAGTTAATATTGTGAAGTGCATTAGAGAGATTGCCTAAAGCTAATTCACTGTGTAGCCTGAAAGAGAGTTTCTTGCTTTCTGGTGGTGTTGTGTCCATGTTTGCTATGAGGAAGGTAGGATAGTGGTCAGTTGTTCTGTCATAGATTACCCCAAATATAAGGGGAGCTGTTATATTAGTCCATAAGTGATCCAGGGTAGTGGCAGATGTTTGAGTGACTCGGGTGGGCTTGGTGATTGTGGGGATTAGCATACAGGAGTGCATGCTGTTACGGAAATAGTCAACTTGAGGGTTGTTGTGAAGACCCAGGTCAATATTGAAATCACCTCCCAGAATGATGTGATTTTTGTTGAGATTGTTATTTATGATAAGATTCCTTACATTGTCTGAGAATGAAGCTACGTTGGTATTAGGAAATCTATAGATGGCACCGATAGTCAGGGAGGATTTAAGGGATTTACTGGAGAACTTGGCAAAGGTATATTCACAATAGTCATCTCTATCACTAATGACATAATTGCAGATGAAGGTATCTTTGTAATACATTGCTGTGCCACCTCCTTTTTTGTTAGGCCTGCAGTTATGAATGACTTTATAACCAGCTAAATTGTAGAGTTGGATATATTCATTGCTTAGCCAAGTTTCCGTTAAAATGATGAATGATAACTTAGTACCTAGTGCTGTGAGTAGTGCATTTATATCATCAAAATGTTTACCAAGTGACCTAACATTTTGGTTGTAAACTGATAAGCAGGTGCTATTTAGGAGTTTGTTTTTTGCAAGATTTGCTGTGTAATACCTACAATAATGACGATCAATGTGCTGATTTGTGTGGGTATGGGACAGAAGATTTCGATCAGGATCAATATCAGTAAGCATATAGATACAATAATGTCACGATACAATAAGATAAGCATTTACAGGAATAGTTAAATACCAGATCTGCTGTAAATAAAAAGTAATTATAGCAAAACACAACAATAAACGTATACACAAAAAATAGAAACAATTAGAAGTTGAGTAATTATCCCCGTAGATAGCCAGGAAGGATACAGTAGTTAGGTTAAGAGAGAAGAAAAAATCAGTAGACTGACAAGAATAATATATAGCAAAAAATAAAGAAACAATTAATAATCGTAAAGTAAAAATAATCTTAAGAATAAATTATTTAATAAAGCTTAGTTGTGAACCTATAATTAGTATGAACTTAAGAAAACAAAATGAGCTCAATAATTAATTATAATAAATGATGTATAAATCAAATTACAATTAGGTTTAAAAATTTTAAAAAAAAATAACAGGGTAAGATTATATTTATGAGCAAGATTTTATTAAGACACTGAGGTAAATGCTTACATAATAACTAAGTCTGCTATAATTAGAGAATAATTATAGCAAAACACAACAATAAATGCAAGTAAACAAAAGAATTGAAACAATTAGAAGCAGAATTATGATCACTAGATAGCCATGGAGGATACACAAGTTTGGCGGAGAGAACAAAAAATCAGTAGAGACTGTCAAGATGAATATATAAAAAAATTGACAAATGATGAATGTAAAGTAAAATAATCTTAAAGATAATTATCTATATAAGCTTAATTTTTAACCTATAATTAGTATGAACTTAATTAAGAGAACAAAATGAGATCAATAATTAATTTCAATAAATGACATAAATCAGGACACTTCAATTTTAAATTTAAAAAGAATAGGGTAAGATTAGATTTAAGAGTAAAATTTTACAATTATACTGAGGTAGATGCTTGCATAAGTGCATGGAGACTTGACTGATTACTTAGGAAATTATATGAATGAGAAAACATTAGGTAAATGGTAAGGCAGAGACAGCACCTTGGACAAGGTTAGATTAAGTTAGGTTAGGCACTCAAAGAGTGATGTTGATGTCACGTCTGTGACAGTAAAAAAAATATGCTTTTTCTGAAAAACTGTGTTTCTCCTGTGTTTTTCGTGTGAGGGAAATCATTAAAACTTTTTTTCTGATTGCTTTGAAATTTTGACACAACGTTGTATTCGAATTGGCGCGTCTTTTTATATATCTACTATATACATGCCTCAACTGTGACAGGAAAAAGCCTGCTTTTTTGGAAAAACTGTACCATCTGTTGGACGTAAGAGCAACACACACTGTAATCTCCAAAAGTTCTTCACCAATTGTTTTGAAATTTTGACACAACGTTGCATTCGAATAGGTTCTTCTTTTTATATACCTACTACATAGATGCCACCCCTGTGACAGGCAAAAACATGCATTTTTTTTTAAACAGTGCCATCTGTTGCATATAATAGCAACATTCATCCTTTACTAAATATGTTACGAATTCCATTTCAGTGTGTCAGATTGCATTGATAAATTTTGTTTTCATAGATTTCGATTTATTTAATTTTTTATTGAATTGTTTTGTGTGACATTGTGTTTGAATTGCGCTGTGTTGTTTACCATACCGTTCATTTCGTAAGTATTAGTATAGATGCCACACCTGTGACTGGTAAAACTATGCTTTTCTTGACAAACAACACCATCTGTTGCATGTAAGAGCAACACACATCTTATACCAAATATGTTACATTTAAATTTCAATGTTTCTGATTGCATTGATAAATTGAATTTTCATAGATTTTAGTTTATTTTCATTTAGATTTAATTATTTTTTATGAATTGCTTTGGATTTTCAGCTGTGTTGTTTACCATACCGTTCATTTCATGAGTATAGTTTATTTTTTTTATTTTTTCATATTTTCATTTACTTTTTGAATTGTTTTTCTTATACCCCAGTGATGGGAACAACAGGTCACTTGATGTTCCCAATTTTTTGATGGGAAGATCAGACCACTTGGGAAGGAATCGGACGAAGGAGTGAGGAACGGTGCGGATGACGAGGGGACGGAAGTGAGAGATGGTGGGGACGACGAGGGGACAAGGGAGGGGGTAATAGTGGGGAAGGACGACTGGACGGGGGAGTTTGGATGGTGGGGCCGAGGGGATAGGGAAATGGAGAATGGTGGGGAGGAAAAAGGGACCGGGGAGTGGGGCATGGTGGGAAGGAAGAGGGAATGGTGTAGTGGGGAAGAAGGGGGGACAGTGGAGTGGGGAATGGCTGGGAGGCCTAGGGGAGAGGTGAGGAGAGAATGGTCGGGGGGACAAGGGGACAGGGAAGGTTGCTGTTGCTCAGCAACGCACATACGTTGCTGAGCCACAGCAACGCTTGGCCGGGTACTGCTAGTATATATATATATATATATATATATATATATATATATATATATATATATATATATATATATATATATATATATATATATATACAGAGACACTGTGTCTTCCCATATTAACAGGGACTTGATGAAATTAACGTCTAAATGACCCCTCACTTGCTCTGGTGCTCTTGGGAGGTGTTGATCTTTGGGGGATTTAAATACTCCGAAATTACCATCTCTTTTAAGGGTCTGAGCGGTGGTGCAGAGGGTTAAGGCGTACCTGTTATGCCAGTTGCTGGAAGGCTTCTGTGCTGGCTAGGGTTCGAGTCTCCTGGTGGGAAAGTGTTCTAAAGTTATATATATATATATATATATATATATATATATATATATATATATATATATATATATATATATATATATATATATATATATATATATATATAACTGAAAACACTACACCCCAGAGATGAACACTAAAGCCAGGAGCACTATGCAACTGGCGTACATAGTACCTTAACCACTAGACAAATCGTGACCGTTCAAAATATGTTGGTAGCTGAGGTTATTTCCCCAACGTCCCGACGGCACTTGGTGGTAGGCTTGGGTATAGTTATTTCATAGAATCACCTCACTTTGTTGGGCCACGTGAGCAACACAAATGCGAACAAGCTTTGAATGGTCCCAAAGCATATATGTGTTACGGCCCTCTCGGGTCGCAACGGGATTCGTACTCTGATGTCGTTAGAGGAAGTTGTATCCGGCCCAAAGCCATTAGTGGCTTTCAAGGGATGAGATCCGTGACGCAAATAAAATAAAAGGGGAAGGGAAATATAGTTAAGAACTTAAGATTATAATTGTTCCCATCACCAATAAATAATATAAGATTACACAGGGGGAGGGGTATTAACACTGCACAAGGGAATTATTTACACAATTGTCTTCTCCTGAAGACTCTGGATCCAAACTCTCGGTGCCAAGTCCTCGGTGCTTTCGTGGTCTCTTGACGAATCTTTCGACCAAGCTGAGTCTACCCCAAACACAGGCCAGCCAAAACACAGGTCCACTGGGGGCACCGCCGTGGAGGCCGTCAACCACAAGTCCAGCAGGTCTGCTGGCAGGTTCCGGATCAGCAACGCTGGTCAGGCCACTCCACGAGCGATACTAGGGTAGCGCCCTAGTCAGGAGCCTCGTGTGATACCACAAATCACTCTCCTGTCCTCAATACCCCAGTGGATAATCGTCTCCAGCAGTCGGTCCCGGGAACGACGATCCTTTCAACTGCCACTTCACTGGCAGGGTAACACCACAGTGTTCATCCGGGGGCCGACTCACAGCTGCTGCAGCTAAGCACAAGGTATGGAGACGGCTGCCTTGGGTAGACTGACTCAACTTCCATCACAGCAGTCCCAGGTCGACTCTGTAAGCAGACACGTCATCAATAACAGGGACACTAAAACACTTCACTTACAGGCTCAGACACAAACGCCCGACATATCCACTCCATAGATGGCGTTGCAGTCTAAGCACCACCTCACCAGAGGTCAGCAGCGGCTGTGTTGTGAGCTGCACAGGACTGGAAACTGGCCCTTGTGGCCAGTACACGTCGTCCTCACCAGGTGTCGTCGTCCGTTTGGAGGGGGTTTCGGGAGCTGACCCACAGATGGCGCGGTCGTCACTGCTCCGTGCTCGGACGCTGGATCCGGGTTCGTAACAATATGCAACCGAAAACTCTACACCCCAGAAGTAACTCGAACCCAGACAGCCAGGAGCACTATGTCTGTTCGCACATCTGTTACCTTAGCTATTAGACCAAACTGAATGAACAAAAATAGTTGGAAGTCGTGAGAATATTTATTCAACATCCAACAGTGCTCGGAGGTTATCTTAGGCACAGATATTTCTTCGAATCACCTCATTTTTGGGGAAACGTGAGCAACACAAATGAGAACGAGCTTGAATGGTCAACAAGCCAATATACAACTGAAAACTCCACACCCCAGAAGGATTCGAACCCAGACAGCCAGGAGCACTATGCATCTTCGCATATCTGTTACAAAGGCCACTAGACCAAACTGATTGTACAAAAATTTTGGAAGTTGTGAGACTATTTACCCAACATCTGACAGCGCACAGAGTTCAACTTGGGCACAGATATTTCATCAAATCAAGTCACATTTTATGGTCCATGTGAGGAACACAAATGCAAACAAACATGCATGGTCCCTAAGCAAATATGCAAACGAAAACTAAAAACCCCATAAGTATACAAACCCAATCAGCTAGGAGTACTATGCACCTTTACATATTTGGTACCTTATACACTAGACCAAACTAGTGGTATGTTACCAATACGCAACAAAAAATCCACACCCCGGGTGGATTCGAACCCAGACAGCCAGCAGCACTACGCTTTTTCGCGTATCTAGTACCTTTGCCACTAGACCAAACTGACTGTACAAAAATGTTGGAAGTCGTGAGAGTATTTACCCAACATCCGACAGACCTCTGTGGTAAACTTGGGCACAGATATTTCATCGAATTTCCTCACTTTTTGGGGTCAGTTGAGCAACACAAATGTGAACAAGTTTGAATGGTCCCTAAGCCAATATACCACCAAAAACTCAACACGCCAGAAGGATTCGAACCCAGACAGCCAGGAGCACTTTGCACCGCCGCGTATCTGGTACCTTAGTAACTTCACCAAACTGATTGTACAAAAATGTTGAAACTCATGAGATTGTTTACCCATCATCCGACAGCACTTGGAGATCAACTTGGGCAAAGATAGTTCATCGAATCACCTCACTTTTTTGGGGCAAAGAGAGCAACACAAATGCAAATAACCATGAATGGTCCCCAAGCCAATATGCAACTGAAAAGTCAACACACCAGAAGGATCCGAACCAACACAGCCAGCTGCATTATGCACGTTCGCGTAGCTGATACCTTAGCCACTAGACCAAACTGACTGAAGAAAATTGTTTGAAGTCGTGAGACTATTTACCAAAAATCTGACAACACTCGAAGATCAACTTGGGTACAGATATTTCATCGAATCACCTCACTTTTTGGTATAAGGTAGCTATAATGTATCACCACCGTAGTTAATACTAATTATGACTTACATTTATTGTTACTTAAGCTACCTAATGCCACCACCACCTTCGACTTTGATCAACATAAGTACTTTACAGTGACCGGCTTCGAAGGGTACCGGTAATGGGAGAGTTAACAATGTGAGTAAAGGATATCACCAGGGATGGGGTGTGAGAACCCTGTCACGTTCCACTATTCACTGGCAACTCTCTATGAATGACTAACAGGAGCGAATCGATACACCAGAGGAACAATCTAGTAATATATATTTATTTAATTAAGTTCAATATAAAAATCCTAATCCATCTTCCCTATCAAGGCAATATAATATTCAACACTGGTGATGTTAGAACATAAAGGACCAGTACTCACTCAAGATAGAGCAGTGATGAAACTTCCGTGTAGACACCAGATCGTCAGTCTCCCCTCCCTCTGTGATGTCCCACACTACACCCCAGACTCATCGATTGATTGATAAAGATTGTCACCTAAGAGGTGGCACGGGCATGAATAGCCCGTAGTCATTCCCTCAGTTCATAAAGATTAAGCCACCCAAGAGGTGGCACGGGCATGAATTGCTCGTAAACACCACCCCTCTCTCGTGACGAGCTTTTATACCCGTCTATCCCCAATTTTCCATTGAGTTGACGGATTTGGATCTGGTAACAAGGATAGCCTTTCCACCTTTGAAACTACCCGAGGTGAGGTTTGTTTGACCTTATCTCACCTCCCTGTGAATGTCTCGTAAATCTGGTATAATCCCAAATCTCTAGTCAAGTCACCTCAACAACTGTTACATCCCTCTTTCCCTGGAGTTAAGAACAAACCTTGTGTACATTACTTGATTTTGTATGATTTTTGCCTTATCCCAGACTGGTCCTCCAGAATGAAAAATTAATTGGCCAAAAAATTATAATCTGTCTAAGTACAGTTATTCAAAATAATCCAGGCTTTATTCATAATGTCCTGCATTTAATAACAATAATAAATAATCCCGACTGTCCACTTAGCAGTGGCAGTCCAGCAACAGTCCCTAGGACTGAAAAATCTCCAAAGTTTACACCTTCCAGTTACATATTCTATCTTGATTTTTTCTTGACGGAAGTGTTGGTACGTTGCAACTCATGAGGTCTTGCTATAAAAGTGAGCAATTATAGGGGTTGAGGTGGAGTTGGCGTGGCGACAGATGAGGTCCTGACTACAGCTCTAAGTTCCCATCCTCTCACAGGTGTCATCATAACAGCATACTAGGCCTTAACGACTTCGTTTTCCCATCAAACACTTAACAGCATACTAGGCCTTAACGACTTCGTTTTCCCATCAAACACTTAACCTTAGGCCGAAAGACGCACAATGTGTCCCTCTACAACCCGTTCTCGCACTTGCTTATAGTCAATATTGGCTTATTTAATAAGTGCATATGTGATATACTAATTGATTGTGAATATTTTAGTTTACCTTGAAAAGCTTCATAGAAAACACCGACCTCACCTAGCCTTCTCAGTATGTTAAGATAAGCATCTTATTGCTTCTTAATTACAATTATTACTTAACCTATACCGTTGATAGGTATAGGACATTCCACCTTCTTAGTATGTTAAGATAAGCATCTTATTGCTTCTTAATTACAATTATTACTTAACCTATACCGTTGATAGGTTTAGTAATAATTGTAAATACGAAGCAATAAGATGCTTGTTGACCAGGCCACGCACTAGAAGTTGAAGGGACGACGACGTTTCGGTCCGTCCTGGACCATTCTCAAATCGATTGTGATGAGGAGGTTGTTGTTGTTGTTATAGATTCAGCTACTCGGAATAAGTTCCAAGTAGCACGGGCTATGGTGAGCCCGTAACTTACCTGACACAGGAGCGGAGCAAGAAGCTCGGGCTATGGTTAGCCTCGGATGAGGAGGTAGAGACAGGCAATATATAGGCAAGAGAGAGCTGAGGAGGAAAGTAAAGTGTAGGGGATAGTAGTAATAATGAGAACTGCAGAAGGCCTATTGGCCCATACGAGGCAGCTCCTATTATACAACCCGTTCTCGCAAATTCGTAAAGTCAATATTGACTTATTAACTACGTGCATAGGTGATACACTAAACATAATAGATACCCCTAAAAAGATTCATAGAAAACACCGACCTTACCTAACCTTGTTAGTATCTTAAGATAAGCATCTTATTGCTTCGTAATTACAATTATTACTTAACCTATACCTATTATAGGTTAGGTAATAATTGTAATTACGAAGCAATAAGATGCTTATCTTAAGATACTAACAAGGTTAGGTAAGGTCGGTGTTTTCTATGAATCGTTTTAAGGGTATCTATTATGTTAAGTATGTCACCTATGCACATATTTAATAAGTCAATATTGACTTATTAAATTTGCGAGAACGGGTTGTATTATAACCACCGAAGGAGATAGTAATAGGAATAAGAAGAGGATAGCAAGGGAGTGTAGGAGAAGACAATGAACAGAAAATGGGGAGAAGAGAGAAAGAAAAGGAAAGAGAAAGAAAGATAAATGGAAGGGGGTAATCTTATGTTAAGTCACGTTTGTTAGAAAGATTAGAGCATTTGAGTATTTGAAAGGAAAGCCAAGACGAAAGGAAATGCCTGTGTTTGACACTGCTATGCAAGTTGGTGATTGCGAGGTAAGAAAAAGTGGTGCAATGCTTTCAGTGCGGTGGAAAGAAAGACGTGAAGTGAACATGTTGACCACCATTCACCCTGGAACAATGGTGGACAGTGGCAAGGTGAACAGAACAACAAAGCAAATAATATATAAGTCAGATTGTGTGATGGACTAAAACATCAACATGCGTTTAGTTGATAAATGTGACATGATGGTGGGTGCTGTAGAGTGTGTACGGAAAACAGTGCAGTGCACAAAGAAAATGATTTTCCACCTTATTGACGTAACAATGCTGAACAGTTACAACATGTTTCTTGTGAAGACAGGTAGAAAACCATATTTCCGTTCGTTCAGTTTTCAAGTTGTGAAACAGTTACTAGGTAAATTTGGCAAGGACACACCTGGCATACAAAGACCCATTCGAGACCCAATACTGAACCATGCTCCTGCACCCAGGCTCGCTTACAGGGAGGCCTTTCTGATACACCAAATCAAGAAATTACCACCAACTGGACCTCGTGCAGCAGGCCAGCGTCGGTGTGTTGTGTTCCAGTACCAAATTGAGGCCACAGAAACGTAAATTGGTGTTGACATGGTGCGAAGCGTGTGCCGTCCCTCTGTGCCATATCGACTGTTTCGCACAGTATCACAGAATCCAGGAGTACTAAATGTGTAATTCTTTGGTAAATAAATGTACATATCAAGTTAATTTTTGTGTTTATATTGAAAAAAACCCAAATACATTGAATATTTCCTGTAAATTATACCATTTTGGTGGGCGTACTTGTGACACTAATATGTGAGCGCCTAGTGAGTTTATACCATTTTTATTATAATACAACGTCTATTGCTAATAATTGGAACAATACTAGCGAAAAAAATTTGTGTAAAATGACCCAAGAATACTGTAAATAATTCCGCGAAAATAAATTTGCGGCAACTCGGGCCGCGTGAGCGGCCGTGAGTGACGGCTGGCTGACGCAGCACCCTTGAGCGCTCACGTTCTCTGACGTCATCGGCCAACTTCTCGGCTCAATTGTGTCATTGGTATGTATAATAGATTTTTTTTATTATTTTTCCCGTGCTCAGGGGACTCAAATTAACATGTTAAGAAGACGAAAAAAAAAATTTGGAATTATTTTTTTTCTTGCGCACAGGGGTGTAAATGTCCCCAGGACCAATGAGCAGTGTAAGGGTTAAAGGAGCCTTTTTTCGGGCGATCAAGGCGTGTCCATTGATCGTCCCTCCCCCCCTCTCTGACTGCGGTCGGGTCTTCGGTTGCCCATCTGCGACTATACGGATGATACCGTCCTGTTCGTGGCTTTGGAGGGGTTGGTTGGGGCTGTCCAGGTCGTGATTGAGAGGTTTGAGTTGGCCACTGGGGCCCGGGTTAACTGTGAGAAGTCTGGTCTTCTGGGTCTTGGTGGGTGGTCCTCTCGCCGTGTGTGGGTGGGGTCATGGTTTCCAGTTGTCGCTTCTATGTGGGTTTTGGGGCTAACCTGGTTCGCTTCCTATTAGCTGTCTGGTTCATGGCTCGGTGCTTCCCCCTGGATCGCAAGCTGGCTTTCGGGTTGGAACGCCAGGTTTATCGTTATGTGTGGTGCGGTCGTTACCACCCGTTTCGTCGGTCGACGTTGGTGTTGGCTGTGCGGGAGGGTGGGATGGGCATTCCTTATGTGTTTATTAGGGCTCGGGCGCTGTTCTGGGTCTCGTTGTGTCAGGGGTTCGAGTTGGGTGGGGGGGCTCAATGCTTTAGGTATTTATTATTGCTCTGTTCGGTTTAGGTTTTTGGTGAATTTTGGTGTTTGTCAGGAGGCGGCCTTCTGCACCCCTCCTGTTTACTCTTGGGCAGTGGCCATTCTTCGGGAGGTCTGTCGTTGTCCGGGTTTTATGTCCTTGTCGTTTAAGGCAGTGTATAGGGTTTTATTTCGTCGTGTTCCGCCGCGGGTGGAGGGTTTGTTCCCGTGTTGGGATTAGGCGGAGGTGTGGGTGGCGTTGGGGGCTCGGTTTCTGGCAACGCAACAGCGGGAATTGTTGTTTCGGTTCTTGCATTTGTCGTTGGCGACGAATGCGCGGTTGTGCATGCTGGTTTTGTGTGCCTCTGATGCGTGTGTGCACTGTGGCCTCCCTGAGACTCAGTTGCATGTCTTTTCTTTTTGTGAGCGGTTGAGAGGCTTGCTTGATTGGTTTCGGGATGTGTTGATTGGGGTTTGTGGGCCGGGGTGTTGGGGTGGCCTTTTGAGGTTTTTGTTTTTGTCCTTTCCGCGGGGGTTGTGCCGGGTGCGCAATACGTTACGTCTTCTCGTTGCTGACTATGTGTATTGTGTGTGGGTGGGTCGGAGGGAGGGTTATGGGGTTGTTAGGCTTTCAGGATTTTTGAAAGGCCGTTTGTGTTTCACGTGGTGGTGGGTGCAGCGCGCGTTTCCGAGCGAGTTTTGTGGTTGGTTCACGGGTGGGTGTTTGCGTGGGGTTGCTTTTGGGTGAGTGGTTGTGGGTCGGGCTTTTGGTTGTGGGTTGGGGAGTGGGGCTTTTTCGTTTTTGTCTTCGGTCCCCGGCCCTCCGGTTGGCCTCCTTGGAGGGGGTTGGGCTGGGTGTGTGAGTGGTTGATCCTGTGGTTGTGTGTTCGGTTTGTTGTGTGGAGGTGTGTGGGGGTGTGGGTATGCTTCTTTGCTGGCTCCTGCGTGGGCCATTGTTTGTGCCCTGTGTGGGTTGGTGCAGCTGTTTTGTTGCTAAATACATGTTCTTCCTAGTGTGAGTGTTTTTGTGGTGCGTGTGTCTCGGTGTTTTGCTGTTCGCCCCTGGTTCTTTCTTGGGGTTGTCAAGTTGTTGTACCTGGGCCTTGGCCGTAATTTGTTTTATGTTACGTATATGTTTTGTGTGCAGTGTAACTCTGCTTTGTGTTATTTATGTGATTGTGTGCGTCTTGTGTGAGTGCGTGTGTGTTGGTTTATTATGTGAACGTTATTTTGTGTCTTTCTATGTACATGTGTTTGTTGTGTGTCCATTTTTTTTGTTTAACTTGGTATTCAGCCTCATGTACCAGGGGTTTCTAGGTTCTCGTGATGTTTTGTTTTCTTCTGTACCTGTGATTATTATTATGTTCTTATTATTATGTTCTTGTTATTATGTTCTTGTCTTGTGTCTTGTGCTACACTTTGTATATTTCTTTTATAAAAATAAAAAAAATAAAAACTACCAGCAGAATACTCCTCACTGCTCAAATTGCTAGACCTGCTCCCACACTATCCTGTGTGCTAGTAGATTTATGCAGCCAGTACTCAGTATTTTCAGCACCATTTAATTTATGTACTTTAACATAAGGTTAACATGCCTGATTGATTGTTTTTTGTTTTGATTATTGATTGATGGCTTATTTTTATTAATTTGGTCAGTTTGTTAGGATGATTTTTTCATAATTAAAGAATTAAAATTTTTCCAGTTTCCTGTATTTTATCCTACATTTACCACACCATGAAGAAGTCACCATAGCAGTTTTATGTTAATTTGTTTTTACTTATTTTTTTGTTTATATGTTCGTGGCATTCCATCTTCCCAAAGCCACTGCACTTAGTCATTTTACCGTAACATATATTTGGGGACCTGTCCTAGGAGCCTCGCTCAGGTATGCTCCTAGACCATTTAAAGTATGCCCATTTAAAGTTGTGGTAAGTGTACATGGCTTTATTACAAGTTTGCCTTTGTCTTTTCAGAACTACTATTTTGAGTGATTTTGATGGTGCTTAATACTATTTACATTCCAGATGTAGCATTATATGACTGTTGGATGACTTTGGATTACGTGGTGTCTTATGGCACGAGTCATACTCGTAATTGGTTGTTTAATAATCTTTGCTATATCCTGTGATTTCCACCATATTCTTGTCCCTACAGGAGAATTTCTCATTACGGCAGATCACCCACTTTGGTACCCCTGGTACTTTGGTCTGTCTCCAGGCTAATACTACCACGTCTTTACAACCCGAACATAGGAGGACACAGGGGACCATAGTTCCTCTAGCATTACGGACTACGTTGTACGGTTAGGACCCATACAGCAGTTCTCGTCATAAATTAACACTTTCCGCACCCATACGCGTTGGTCAAAGATATGGTATTTACACAGGTAGGGAGTTAGCATTTTTTTCCAGAGCACAATGAGTGATAACTCTGTAAGTACTATTTAGTTTTAGTAGGAAACCTCTTACCTTTGTTCTCGTCAATTAGAGACCAGGCAAGAAATCCCTAAATTTTTTGGACTACATTCGAGATTATTATGTTTCACAATTCCAGTAGGATCCCTTTTGCCCTTGTCCTCATCATATAGAGTACCGGGTACAAGATTCCCTACGTATTCGTTTCACTTTCGATCTAAGTAATCAATTCAATTACTAAAGTTAACTATTGTAAACTTGACTATAAAGTTTAAACAGGATAGTTTACAGTTGCCATGTCATCCTGTCAGTCTGACATCTCATATTTTGGTACATCAACTGAGGGATTTTCTTTGCACATTATTTTCTATCATTCTATTCACCATGTTTCGTCTAACAGCGTTCAGGCAGAATCCAAACGAGTTGCTAACTCTTGTAAATGAGTACCACATTACTGCCCCCCATGGAGCCACTAAAACTTATCTCCATAACCTTATACTTGACCACTTATTAGACAATGATAATATTACATCCGAATCTCATGAAGAGCGCCTTAGCAGCCATGAAATTGAAGATAGAGCTTTCCCCTCTAGAACGCGAACGTCAGAAGAAAACTCTCAAGATACAGAAGGAACAACTTGCACTACAAAAAAAAACAAGCTGAACTGCAACGTGAACGTTTGAAGGAACAACTAGAGTTCCAACGTGAACGTGAGAGGGAACATCTTGAACTCCAACGTGAGCGTGAACAGGAAGCCCTTAAAGTAAGAGAAAGAGAACGTGAACTCCAACGTGAACATGCTGAAAAACAAGCCGCCATTGCTCTAGAAAACGGTAGAAAAGAGCTTGACTTGGAAACTACACACCACACTCAGCGCAAGGAAGCGGAAGCTAACCTCCAGGCACGTTTCGATCTTTCTCATCCAATTAAGTTGATGCCATCTTTTGTCGAGACAGAAAATTATATATTATTTACTTCATTTGAGGCTCTAGCTAACCAACTCAGCTGGCTTCAGGATCAGTGGTCTGTACTTCTCAGGTTTCATTTGACATGTAGGGGCTGCCATGACTCTCAGTACTATGGCGTCTGAAACCGACTACAAGGTATTGAAACAGGCAGTGCTAGATGCCTACCTCCTATTTATCGAGAACTACAGACGTAAGTTTAGGAATTACCTTAAAGCGAGTGCTACTACTTACCTAGAGTTTGCAAATAACAAAAAGAGATATTTCATGAAGTGGCTGGAAGCAGCACAAGTCTCCACCTTTACAGATCTCATCAACCTCATCCTGATGGAAGAATTCCTTAGGCGTGTACCTAATTCCATACGTCCTACCTAGCAGACAAGGAAGAAACCGACCCTACTAGTTAGAAACCCTACTACTAGAAACCGACCCTACAGCCAACGGTGCACTATGTGCACCGTTGGCTGACTCCTACAGTCTCATTCACAGAGTACCATCCGACACACCTTCTAGTAAGACGTCTTGGTTTACTCCTGCCAAAGTGAGTACCAGTAATGAAAACTCCGCGTTGTATTGTCATTATTGCAGAACCTATAGATATACAATAGAAGAGTGTACCAGTCCTCACTGTAAAGTCAGCAGTAAGACAAAGCCCAAATCACCTCCTCCTAAAATTCATAAAAGTCCTAAGCCTGTGATGAATATTTTTGTTTCATCCACTGATCTTTCTTTCTTCAACAGACACCTTGTTGCGAATCTGTGTTTCGTTCTAACATTCATCATGATAAATATGTATGTCCATTATTTCTTTTCCCCGTTATGTAAATATAACATGATATCCAGTTGTGTTCCAGTATAATTATGTTTGATGAAATTGTAGCATGCTGTAATGTGCCTGTATTGAATATTTTGTTAGGCTATTTGCAGGTTTATTCCTGTGGGGGGAGTCGGTGGCGTCTCATTGGGGGGATGACCATATTTGGGATGTTCCAGTGTGCGGGCCGTGTATCAAGCTAGCGTCAATGTTTCACCTTTCGAATTATTCCTGTTTATTGATTGTACTTAATTTCCTTTTTACACCTTAGCAGTGTTATATACACATAAGTTTATTTATAATTATGTTCTAAATTTGTTAGCTTTGTTCTTAATTTGTTAGCTTAATTTCTCTTTGTTAGCTGAGTATCATGAGGTTTCATGTGGGTTCTAGTTTGGTCTTTTTGGTAGACACAATGCTGCGAATGCTGGAGGAACGCTAGTCCCGTTGGTAGAGCTGGCGGGTGGAGACATGTGTTGAGCTAAGTCTGTGGTATTTGTTTATTGTTTAGTAACATAGCTAATTTCCTGGTTAGACCATTATGTGCAAACCCATCTATTCATTTATGTTGTAAAGTAATGACCGGTGCTTATATAAGGATATTGTAATATTAATTACTGGTGTATTAATATTTCTGGCTACCTGCATTTTCCATTTATGTTATTTGTATGTTCTTTGTTACCCTTACTTTAAGTATATTGCTTTGTTACGTAAGCAGTTTGTTTTTACCCCTAGACACTTATTGAGGCAAGGCCGTATTATTACATATGTTTAACACCAGCAACAGAGGAACCATACCCAGAGGTCTAGGGTCGTAACACACCTGTAATCCGGAACTCTCTGCCAGCGGTGGAGATTCGGAGGGAAGGTTGAAAGTGAATATATTGAGGAACACAGTTGCTTTACAATCTATTCTTCTGAAGTCAACTGAACCCAACGTCATCTGCACCCGAGAGACTGTCCTCATTACAGATCGCACTGCAACTACCCCTTATCCACTTGCCAGAGTCCGCCTGGATTGTCCGTTTATATACGGTGAAGTCCGTATATTCAAGATTTTCCCATGTCAGTTCAACTCCTCCTGGGCAACGACTTGGCAGAAGATCAATAACCTACAAATCTAATCATCGAAGAAAAACCCCAGGTATGTGACTCATCAATGGAAAATCCTATCTCACAGTTTGTTAAAGAAGAGATACAAGCAACAGATGATTATGATGACGTCTCCCATCCTGTCCTGGTGACGACACGTGCACAATCCGTACTCCCGCAACCAGCTGCTCTATCTGCTTCAGCTGTACCTCAAGATTCACGGAGCCTCCCACCGAGTCTCACCATGCTGGAGTTCCGTAAGTTGCAGAGAGAGGATTTCTCGCTAACATCTTTATTCTTACAGGCTGAGACACAACCTAACTCTATCCCTGGGTTCTTTGTGGTGAATAAAGTGCTCTACCGCTATTATATACCCGGCAAAGTGAAGGAGGACAACAATCGGGCTAATGTCAAACAACTAGTAGTTCCCACCAGCCTACGGTCAGATATCTTGCATCTGGTCCATAGATCTCTCTCACACTGCAGTTTCTACAAGACCTACAAGACCCTGAAACAAGATTACTACTGGCCAGGAATGATTCGTGATATGAAAAACTTAGTGAAAAATTGCAAAAAATCTCAGATGACAGGTAAGCCGAACGGTCCTCTATTCAAGGTACCACTAATGCAGGTATCAGAGTCTTCTGAGCCGTTCAGCATTTCCATCAACAACCATGACGAGCTTCTGTCTCAGACAAGCTCAGGTAACGTACATATAAGTAATATCCCGTGTTCTACCACTAGGTTTTCCACAGTCGTTTCCGTCCAGGAACTGTGAAGCACCTGTGGAAGCAGTGCGGACATGCCCAGGAAAGTCAGAGCAAATGTGGTCACATCTTCTCTAACGACATGTGTAAGACAATCAATGTCTCTAAGGTATTGTCTGGTCCTTCTTGTTGTACTTTGCCTGATTGCAATGGTTGTAAATTCTCGATCTGTTCCACCACCAGGAAAGATCCTGCTCTATACGAACCTAATCCAAATAAAGGTGCTCCTCCAGACAACTTTACCAGCCCTCAGCTAAAATATTGTTAGACAAATTTACCTTTTATTGCATTTGAAAGGCGTAAATCCTTGTTTTGTACTAACTCCATTCTCGCCCTGCCAGGTATTAGAGAACCTTGAGTCTTCCACCCTGGCGATAGGAACACCATCATACCACAGCGAGATGGGATCATGCACTCCAGCTACAATCATCATTGAGGAGCCACATAACATCCTGCCAGGCGTGCAGCACAACGAACCATCAAATCTATTAGGTTACAACTTCATCTCCCCGGACTTCAACATTCTTCGGTCCATGCAGACGCCCCAGTTCAACAACAATCTAGTACTTCGCTGGGTCCTGCAGCACAACCTTAACATCCTCTAGGATCTCCACATTCGTCGGTCCCTAAATTAGGATCAGTTCTCGAAACTACGCTGACTTATGTAGCACCATGTGAACATCTTGTATCACAACCTCATTCGGTTCCTACTGCTGACCCAGTTCTTCAATCAGCACTTGCTATGCTGGACCTTGCATCTGATGAACCATCTCACCATCTCCTCGGATCACCACTCTCGCTGATCCATTCAGTAGGCTCGCCTGTACAACAAACTTGTACTTCACTGAGTCCTGGAGTGCTACCTTAACATCTTCCACAAGCACCATTCTCTTCAGTTCCTGCAGCATACACAGTTCACCAACCAGCACCTACATTTGCTTCGCTGGGCCATGTATATGCAGAATATCAACATCTTCTTTATCAAGGGCTCCGCCAACGTCGTCGCCAACGCGCTCTCCAGAGTCCACTAGGGGGACTCTTCAACTTCAACTCAACAGGTCAGTTGTCGTTTGCCGTTGCTGAGTGGTGGTTTGCTGTGGGAGGTGTGGAGCGCCCGCTAGTCGGGGCAGAGCCCCGACTAGCGGGCGCTCCGACTATGGATCTTTTATCAAGGTCAAACCCGCACGTGTTTCCGGTGTGGTGCTAAGGGCCACGTAGCGGCCGGTTGCGACGCTCCTCGTGCTGAGGCCCCTTCAGTTTTCCTGGAGGATGACTTTCTCCGCTTGTCTGTGCGTGGGGATTCCCCGACGGATCCTCGTTCTGTGCAGGTGCCTGGTGTGGTTCCTGCGGCGGTTCCAGCTGTCACTCCGTCTGGACCTGATCTGTCTGCCCCACCAGTGAGCTCAGGGGACCTATGGGCACCTGCTTTGGACCTTCGCTGTTCGGTGGATGTGGAGGTGAATCCTCATCCGGTTGCTTCCGTGGTGGCCTTGGATGGTGCTGTACGAGTGGCGCCTGCATCTCCTGCAGAAGAACATGTGCTTCTCGGGGCGGTGGTGAGTATGACTCCGCCATGCCCTCTGCATCGTGGCCTCTGGTAGTTTCCTCGTTGATGCGTGCCTCTTCTCCTCTGCCGGTTCCGTCGCCCTCGCTGGATACCTCACGTGTGCTGAAGTCTACCCTTCCGCCTGCTGTGTCTCTTCCTTCTCCGAATCCGGTCTCCTTGGATGGTAGTGACTTTTTGCCCTGCGTCGTTGAGGCTGCTGTTCTGCATGGTCGTGCTGCCCCGGCTTTGGGGCCGCCTGCCGAGGGTTCTTTTGGGGCACCGCTTGTAGGGGGTGACAGTTCCGACGATCAACGGCCTATTTCTATGCGCCGTCGTTCGGCTCGGGATGCGTCTCCTCACCGGACGTGGGCAGAAGAGCTTGATGCCATGGATGATGATGCTGTGGGCGGCGATGTGCTGCCTTTTGTATTGGACACTGTGCCCCCTGCTGGTGGCTCTCCTCAGTGGGCGGTTGCCCCTTGTGACCGCGACCTCGTCGTGGTGCTGTCGAAGGATGTGCGACAGGGGTACTCTGCTCCTGTTCCGGTTGGCAGAGGCCCTGAGGCGCCTGCGGTGCCACCCTCCGCTGGGCTCGGTGCGATGACCGGCATAGAACGAAGTGTGCGCTCTCGTGTGGGGCCCGATGGGCGGCCTCCGCCCGCTGTTCCGGTATCTCCTGCTTCCTCGGAGGCGATGTCCCAGCCTTCCGTGTTGGGTCGGTGGCGCCCGCTTCCGCCGGATGTGGTAATTCCTGAACATATGGAATACCCGTGAGTTCGTGAGGGCCGTGCTCCTACAGAACTGGAGTATTTGGTATGGGAGGCTTATAAGCGGCGGTATCCGCTGTATACATACCCTGAGAAATATCCTCCTGTTTGACTTTTGTGTGTTCTGTGTGATTGGCTTTGTGGTTGGGTGTGGGTCTATGCTTGCAGCTTTGTGTGTCTTATGTGTGGCGGGTTGTGCTATTGTGCTGCTGTAGTAGTGTGTTTCGTGTGGTGATCGTTTACTTTATGTACTTGTATCCTTACGGCCTTTTGGTCGTTTGCATGTATTTGGGCTTTGTTTTTCTGTATTTTCAGTTCCGTGTGTGGTTCTGTTTTTTGTTATTAATGCCTTGTGTTTCTTGCCTTGGGTATGTGTCATGTATTGCTTTTAGCTTTGTCTATAGTTTCTATTATGTACTTGTGTCCGTACAGCCTTTTGGTCGTTGGCATGGTTTTTGTGCATTTTGTTTTTCTGTCTTTTCAGTTCCCTGTGTGGTTCTTTTTTTTGTTATTATTGCCTTGTGTTTCTTGCCCTAAGTGTGTGTGTGTGATTATTTTTTTGTCCTTGAAATTGCTTTATTCTTTGTATGTAATTTATGCTCTTTATGTTCTTATGTGTAGTTTTTGGATTTCCTGGTCATTTGTTGTAACTTTTGTGTATTTTTTCTTGTACATTTTTGTTATTGTACTTATGTCATTTATTTGTTGTGTATTGTATGCATTTTATGTCCCATGCTGTTTGTGGGTTTCTTTGCTTGTGTCCTCTGTGCTTTCCTGTGAACTCTTGTTTGTATTTTAATGTCTGTTTTTCTGGTGTTTGCTTTATTTCATGTATTAGCACGATTGTTTGTATTTATCTGTTATTTCGTACTTGTTCCTTGTTTTAGTACTTTGTTTTTTTATCTATGAATAAAAAAAACTTCAACTCAACATTCTACTGCAGTCGAACAAGCAATAGGACCAGGCTTTGGGTGGAGGGGGAGTTGTCACAAGGTTCTCCCTAGAGAAGAAGATTGAGCCTGTTCCATCATCACTTGTTCTACCACCACGTCTGCATATTCAAGAATTTATAGCAAGAGCAAGAACTAGTGCTCAGACGTCTACTCCACCCTACTCTCCAATACCCGTGACCCCCAGCACACCTAGTTTTTATTTTTTTTTTATTTTTACATGCAGAGCATGCAAATTAAATACAATAAAAATACAGAATACATAAAGGAAAACAATAGACCACCGGCCAAAAGGGCCGACAGCATAGCACAACAAAACAGCATAGCACAACAAAACACATACACAAGAAAAACATGAAAAATACAGCATACATCAAAGCACAAAACAGAATACAATGGCAATCCAACAATCACAGTACAAAACAACACCTCCAGAAAAACAAAACATACAACAAGAGGCATAGCAGGAAACAGAACAGTGCAAACACAAGACTGTCCAAACACGTACAACAGGTAAAGCAACATAAAATCAATACATTAATAAAAAAAAACACACACCAAGCCATCCGCCCCGTAAACAAAAAGCGAGGCCAAAATAAACAATTACAATAAACACGCACACCTGAAAACAAATCAGGCATAAACACAACAACTAGCCTGAAGGACCAAGAATGCAACAACAAAGTACATCAAGAAACAAACTAATTAATACACAACCATACAAAGTCACAAAACACCGGCCTGAAGGGCTGACATCAAAAACACAAGAAAACAAAAAAAATACAACAAAACATCACAACACCACACCAAACACACAGCAAACACACAGACTACGAAAAGATCTCATACTTGTCCGGCCACTCGTCCGCCGGGAAGTGAATACAATACGCCTCCCAAAGTAGCATAATGTCCTCCGAAACATGGTCACTATTGAGCGTACGAGGATCAGGCATTAACTCTGGCACACCTACAATAAAACACTTAGCCCGACGAATCCAGATGGTAGAAGGGCACCACGGATCAGGACGCACACGGTCAACAATATCAAAACTCAACGGATGGTCAGCATCATTCGCCACTCCGGAGGCCAAGATGAGAGGGAGAGGCACCTTCCCATGAGGCCGGGCAATGGGCAGCACACTGGGAGCCTCCTCAGCTGCCTCACAGGGCCCCTCGTCAACCACCGAACGGTGTAACTGCTGGGACCCCCCACGCTTGGCATCCTTTTTCAGCACCAGCTTGATGCCTCGGCTCACACCAGGATCCACACCATCCACGCCCGTAGGAGCAACCACCTCCCACTGCGGAGAACCTTCTGCAGGAGAAAGAACAGGAGGTAAATTAGACGCACAATCATCAACAGCTGACACATGGACATCAGCCACCACCAGCGTCGTAGAGCACGAGGCACCCGGAATCGCCACACCATCTCCCGAAGCTCCACCCGCGTCGTAGTACTCCATATCAGCCCAAGCAGTAGAAGAGCGCCTAGAACGCTTGGGCACTGGCCGCACATCCTCATAGCCGGAGGCGGACCCAGAACCACGGCCCTCACGAACCGGGCGAACCAACGCCCGTCGCAGTACTGCAGCAGCCTCAACCACATGGGGAACCGGGCCGCACACAACAGGATGCTCCGCAGCCCCCCCAACACCCAGCACAGCCGGAACACCTGGCGAGGGTGAAGGACCAGGCGCAGCAGCAGGCGTCGAGGAAGACGCAGACGCACTCGGCTGAGGGACAACAAGCACCGGGGGCATGTCGGGTGACGCAGGAGGGGCCGCATCAGCAAAAACTGGGACCTGCTCCACTTCATCTCCGGAATCCACGACCTGAGGGAGTGGCGGGAAATCCTCCTCACGGAATAAGTTAACGGGTGCAGCAGGTGTCTCCGAGCACCCGGCAGCCTGATGCCCCAACTGGCCACACCGGAAACAAGTACGGGGCTGCCGGGCATAGTACACCCGAACGTAGTAGCCCAGCAGCCGGACAGAAGATGGGATATCCGACCGCAGGCGCATACCTAATGTACGGACGTTCGTCTGCTTCCCAGCATACTTCCCCGAGGACAGCTTGTTCACCCGCACACTGATGACTACACCATACCTCCCGAAGAAGCGCCGGAGAAGGTCTTCAGGGAACTCCAGGGGCGCACCGTGCACACTGACATACGTCAGTGCACCGCTTCGGTCCGAGATCGTAACGGAGCCAGCGCCATCCGGCAACTGCAATGAACGCCCCTCGTTCCGCCGGAGGAAATCCCGATACTCCTCCTCCCCCACGAACTTGACAATCACCCGGTGGGCCGTAACAAGCTCAACGCCATACACAGCTTCCACCGGGACACAAAGCATGTCGCACATAACTAACTCAATGGCCGGATAACCAGCCTTACACGTGAATTCCAGGCCCACGGAATTTACCCGCAACACAGGAGGAACGGCCAGGCCCTCCATGTTAAAACGGCCACGTCAGCACGCAGCCAGGCAGGCAACGACACTGGACAGGGAGGGTAAGAGACCCCCACACCCCCTGCCAGCGAAAAACTGCAACCTCCCCAAACTGCCGGAGTGTTCAGACGACACGTCTTCACCCTACGGCTGCTCAGGTGGAACTCAAGAACTAGTGCTCAGACGTCTACTCCACCCTACTCTCCAATACCCGTGACCCCCAGCACACCTAGTTGTGGCCAGCTCACACCACCAGCGTGGAACAAGCACTCTGCTAGTTTGTCTGAGCCGGCTCCCAGTTATCGTCACACCAGCGCCACCTACATTGGTCTAGTCCCATATAAATAGACGCCGACCACCACCCACCAGCAGAATACTCCTCAGTGCTCAAATTGCTAGACCTGCTCCCACACTTTCCTGAGTGCTGGTAGATTTACGCAGCCAGTACTCAGTATTTTCAGCACCATTTATTTTAAGTACTTTAATGTAAGGTTAACTTGCCTGATTGATTGTTTTCTATTTTGATTTTTGATTGATTGCTTATTTTGATTAATTTTGTCAGTTTGTTAAGATGAATTTTTTCGTAATTAGAGTTATTAAATTTTTCCAGTTTCCTGCATTTTATCCTACATTTACCACACCGTGAAGAAGTCACCATAGCAGTTTCATTTTAATTTGTTTCCTTTTTTTGTTTTTATGTTCGTGGCATTCCATCTGCCCTAATCCACTGCACTTATTCATTTTACCGTATCACTGTGTAAAGATTTTCTTTAGTATTTCTTCACAGTGCCTTCCATGCGCTCGTAAAATCCTCCTTGCCACGGTGCTCTAGGAGTTATAAATTTCCATTGGCACAGTCTGTTTGAGCACTGAACGTACCTCTGGATGGTTCCACATTTCTCTTAAGCAAGCCTCTCCTTCCACAAAATTAGATCCATTATCAGTGATCATCAGTTTAGGACAAGATGAACGGGCTGCATACCTACGAAAGTCTTTTAGGAACACTTCTGCACTTATGTCAGAAGTTACTTCAAAGTGTACGCCTCGTGTGTTTGCACACATGAAGGAACATATATAGGCTTTCACCGGAATTTTATCTGGAGTGCCTGTTAAAATAAGAGTTCCTGTGTAATCTACACCTGTCAAAGGGTCTCAAAGGGACGAAGGTGGACAACTCTCTTTAAAAAGTGGTGGAGGCCCTGGGTAAGGACACACTCGAGCACTATACCTCCTGCAGATCCCAAGAGATTTAATAAGGGATTTGACAGTTTGGCGACCTTGGGGAAGTAAATTATTTGTCGTAAATCAGTGTGTCTAGCACTCCACCATGTAATGTACCATGTTCATGTTGATGTAAAACTATAAGTTTAGTTATGATGTCCCCCTCCCCTTCCGTCCCGTTGGCGTCGTGAGGGGGCTTGGTGGACGGCTGCCGGAGTGTGATGCTCCGTTGGGCAGTCCTCTGTCCTTTTCTGGCCTTGCACTCCTGCTGCTGTCTTCTCCAATTGTGCCGGATCGCTTTTCCTTTTCCTTATGTTTCGTTTTTCTCCCCCCTCTTCTCCTATCTGCTTGTCGTTTCCTGCCGACCTTTTGCTTGTTTTGGATTATTTCTTTGGACTTCTTCTATTTTGACGCCCGGGTGCTTGAGGAGGCATACTCTTGCACCCGTAGAACTGTAGTACCCGACGTCTCGAGCGAGGGGAACCTTTTATTGTCAATCCCCCTTTCGTCGCTGAACCCGATCTCGACGGACTGACGGTTCTTAAGGTGGCGTTTGTGGGGCGTATACTCACGACGCACCCCTAGGAGGCCCCGGCATGATCGGCGATAGCTTCCCATTGGGTGTCCTGCCTCTAATTGTGGCTCCATGGTGGGTATGGGGGCACATTCGTGGATGAATTTGTCACTTTTCGTCTCTATGTCGTTGAATGTTTCCGTTGTACCCTCTCAGGCTCGTGGGGTGGGCGACCAAGCCCCCGAGTCGGCCTGTATTGAAAGACCAGGCTCTGTAGCTCCCGCTGCGTTGGGCCCTGACCTTGCTCCTCCTTTGACCGTCCTGACTTCTTCCCCCAGCTCCCCTCACTCCTCTGAGGTTGGGTCGAGCCTCCAGCCCCCGGTGGTGACCACTTCGTCCCTTGGTGTGACTAAGTCTTTCGTTGTGACTACTGCACCTTTTGACCTCTCTCTCTCTAGGGGTTCTCAACGCCGTTCGCGCCCCAACCGCACTCGCTCGATTCCTTCCCGTGCTGATGCGTATCAGGCCTTGTTTGGTCCTGCTTCATGGGCCAAATACTTTGATCTCCTCTCTCTTGATTCTGCGGCTCCTGACGATTTCTCCCTCCATCGGCATCTTGTAGATTCCGTGGATGCGTGTGTTACTTTCAACCCCACTCGTCTCGGTACACGTGTCGTTGCTGCTCCTTCTCAGGATGCGGCTTCCCGCTTGGCAGCCTTATCTTGCCTTGGCGAGATCCCTGTTCGGGTTTCCAAGAACGTTCAGATGAATTCCAGTGTTGGCACTATTCTCCTCCCACCCCATGTTGCAACCGGTGTTCGGAATCTGCAGGATTGCCACGATGATATTCGGCATATCCTTGATGCCCAAGGTCATTCTGTCCTCCAGGTTGACTCGTTTACTCGTCCCCCTCGTGGTCGTCGCCGTCAACCCCTTCGCGTTATGAAGATCACCTTTGATGGTAGGACCCTTCCATCCTCTGTCATTCTTGCTGGTGCTAGGTGCTCTGTCCAGGAATATATTCCTTCTCCTCGGCTTTGTAATAAGTGCTGGAGGTTTGGGCATGGTGCCCTCCACTGCTCTGGGACTGTCTCTCTCTGTCCTTTGTGTGGGAGTGAAGGTCACTCTAAGTCGGAGTGCACTTCTCCCCAAGCTCGCTGCCTCAACTGCGGTGAGGCCCATCCTACGTTCTCCCGTGCCTGTGTCCATTACAAGCTTGAGGCGGCCGTCCTTAACCTGAAGCACCGGGAGCGTTTGTCTTTTCCTGAGGCGAGGCGCCAGGTTCGCCGGCTCCCGCCTTATACTAACATCTCTTATGCTCGTGTGTTGCGCTCTTCCTCTCCTCGTCCTTCCCCCCTTCCTCAGACTCTCAACCGTTTCCGGGCCTTGGACCCTGATATGCCCACTGCCCCCTCCTCTGTTCCTTTGAGTTCTTTCCGAAAAGGGGTCCCCCTCCTGGTCCTCTGTCTGGGGTTCCCCTTCTTTCAGCCCGGTCTGTCATGTCTCCTGTGTCTTCTTCCTCGTCTCCCTCCGATCCTCCTTCCCATCCTCTTCCTCCATCTATCGGCTCTCCCCGCCGCCTGTCGGTGCAGGCGGATGTCCATCGCTCTCCTAACGGCCGTCGTGTGTGCTCTCGTTCGGCTTCTCCTGTTGAGACACTGGAATCTGTTGCCCGGTACGTAGTTGCTGGGACACCTGTCTCTTTAAGTCAGAAGCGTAAGCCTGGCTCCTCTCCTTCCTCTTCCCCAGCGGGTAAGAAGGCTTCGCTTTCTTCCTTAGCTCCTACTTCTGGCTCTGTTGCTCCTTCCCCTCCCGTTTCAGTGGTTGCGCCCCCTGTTCCTGCTATGGAGGTTTCTTTGGCCCCTGCTTCGCTTTCGGTTGCTGCTTTTGCTGGGGTGCGCTCCCCTCTTTCTACTCCCCCTCTTCCTACTGCTGTCCTTGACTGCTCCTCTCCGTTGTCTCCTCCTCTTCCTCCTCCTCCTCCTCCGGACCCCGCCCGCCCACCTCTGATCTGTTCTCCCGTTTCCTTCCCTCCGTCTTTGCTCAGTTTACCCATGCCCCCTAACCCTGACTTTGCTGACCCTGATCCCGACCCTGATATTCTTTAACGTGCTCTGTTGCTCTTTCGCCTTTGTTTCTTCCTTGTTCTCTGTTTTTGTCCTTTCTCTTCTCGTCGTTGTCCATTCTTCAATGGAACGTTCGAGGTTATTACGCCAATTTCCTCGAACTCCAACTTCTGATTTCGCGGTTTTCGCCCCTTTGTGTCTGTCTCCAGGAGCCAATGCTTGGTGCTCGTCCTGGTCGTTTTCGTGGCTATTCCTTTCTCTCCCCCCCCCCAGCCGTTGCTGGGGCTTCTAATTCTTCTGCTCTCTTGATTCGTGCAGATGTTCCCTTTGTTCCTTTACTTTTTCCTTCGCCTCTCCATTGTTCTGCTGCTCGTATCTTTGTGGGGAAATGGTACACAGATTGTTCCATTTATCTCCCCCCGAGTGTCCCGCTCTCTCTTCCTGATTTGAAACACCTCCTAGACTCCTTGCCAGAGCCTGTGCTCCTGCTGGGTGACTTCAATTGTCGTCATTCTCTTTGGGGTGACGTTCTGACGAATACCCGGGGTCGCCTCCTTGAGCCGTTTCTCCTATCTTCTTCCCTGTCTCTTCTGAATTCTGGTGAGCCCACTCATTTGGACTCTCGGACTCGCACCCTTTCTTGTCTTGATCTTTCTCTCTGCTCTTCTTCCCTTTACTTAGATTTCACGTGGCAGGTTCTTGATGACCTCCATGGAAGTGATCATTTCCCCATCCTTGTTTCCTTTTTCTCTTTTCGCCCTTCCCTCTCTTTCCCTAGGTGGCAGTTTGCTAAGGCAGACTGGACCCTATTTACCCTCAGTGCTGCTCTCTCTGACCTCTCCCTTCTGCCTCTCTCTCGCGCTCTCCTCCTTTTTCATGACACTGTCTTCAACGCTGCCCTCCGCTCTATTCCTCGCTCTTCCTCTCGGGGTCCACGGAAGTGCGTTCCCTGGTGGAATGCGGACTGTGCTCGGGCTGTCCGCTGTAAGCGTGCAGCCTGGAAGAGGCACCGCCGTAGGCAGACGACCGATTCTTTTCTTTTCTTTCGGAAAGCGAGTGCGGTGGCCCGTAGGGCCATCCGTACGGCTAAACGTGAATGTTGGGCATCTTTTGTCTCAACAATTACGTCCGAGACCCCTCTGGCTCAGATCTGGAAGCGTATCCGCAAGATAGCGGGTAAGTTCGTTCCCGATGTTTCACCGGTCCTTCACCTCCATGATACTCTTCTGGCGGACCCGTTGCAGGTCGCTTCCGAACTGGGTTCCCACTTTTCTTCTGTTAGCTCTGGTCTTCATCTTCCCCAATCTTTCCTTCTTCGTAAACCTGTCCTTGAGTCTCGTCCTTTAGATTTCTGCACTCATCTTCAGCTTCCCTATAATGATCCCTTCTCACTCTCTGAACTTCGTTCTTCCCTGGCCCTCTGCGGTTCTACGGCGGCGGGCTCCGATGGTATTCATTATGAGATGCTTCGCCATCTCCCTCCGAGCGCGTCTCAGTATTTACTGAGTCTGTATAATCGGATCTGGGAGTCGTCGTCAGTCCCTGAGGACTGGCTCGATGCCGTTGTCCTCCCTGTTCGCAAACCGGGGTCTCTGGGTACTTCCCCTAAGGACTTTCGCCCTATTGCTCTCACAAGTTGTGTCTGCAAACTCTTTGAACGTATGGTTAACGTTCGTCTGATGTGGTTCCTGGAACACCATCACCTCCTCTCCCCTTCTCAATTTGGTTTCCGCAAGTGCCGCAGCACGACAGATGTCCTGGTGAACTTGGAGGTCTATATTCGTACTGCTTTTGCTGCGAAGACCTCCGTTGTTGCCGTCCTTTTTGACCTGGAAAAAGCTTACGACACCACTTGGCGTTATCATATCCTATCTCAACTTCATTCTTTTGGCCTTCGTGGTCATCTCCCTCTCTTTCTCCGCAGCTTCCTCTCTCGTCGTTCCTTTCGGGTGCGCCTTGGTACCGCTCTCTCTCCCTCTTTTCAGCAATACGAAGGTGTGCCCCAGGGTAGTGTTCTGAGCACTACTCTTTTTCTGGTTGCCCTCAATGGTCTTCTTTCCTCTCTTCCTTCTGGTGTCTTCTCCGCTCTCTATGTCGATGATCTTACCCTTTGTTGTCAGGGTGATGATTCGCCTCTCCTTCAACGCCGGCTTCAACTTGCAATTGATGCCGTGTCGTCTTGGGCCACTGATCATGGCTTCATGTTCTCTACTTCTAAGACTTGTGCCATGACATTTACGCGGAAACGGGTTGTTCTTCGTCCCTCTTTGTCACTTTATGGTCATCCCCTTGAATCCAAAGATTCCGCGAAGCTTTTGGGGTTATTCCTTGACACTCGTTTGTCTTGGTCTCCCCATATCTCTTACCTCCGTGTTGAGTGCTCTAAGGCCCTTACCCTCCTTCGGGTCTTGTCCCATACTTCTTGGGGGGCAGATAGGCGCACTCTCCTTGCTTTACATTCCTCTCTCCTCCTGTCTAAGCTCGATTATGGTTGCCCTGCTTACTCGTCTGCTTCTCCTTCTACTCTTCGCCGTCTTGATGCTTTGCACCATACTGGGTTGCGCCTCAGTTCTGGTGCCTTTCGTTCGACTCCCGTCCTTAGCTTGTATGTTGACACTGGCTTCCTGTCTCTCCAGGACCGCCGTGATCGCTACTGTCTTCGCTATCTTGCGCGGTCCTTGCAACATCCTTCCTCTCGCCTCTGTCGTGCTTTAACTTTTACCCCTCCTGCGGTTCCTGTTCCTCTTCACCACCTCCCTCTTTCTGTCCGGTTATCTCGCCTGCAGGATTCTCTTTCCGTTCGTATTTCTGATGTTTCTCCTCGTGTTGTTCCTTCTTTGCCCCCGTGGAGGGTCCCTCTTCCGCGGTTTTGTACATCCTTGACCCGTATCACTAAAGCTTTTACCCCTCCTACGGCTCTAAAACGCCTTTTCCTCGAGCACTTTTCTTCTCACTCCCGCTCCGTTTCTGTCTTCACCGATGGGTCTAAGTCTGCGGACGGTGTTGGCTACTCTGTTGTTTTTCCTGATCGCACTTATATGTGTCGCTTGCCTCCGGAGACTAGCATCTTTACAGCGGAACTTTATGCTATTCTCTATGCTCTTCGTCTCCTACTTTCTCGTTGTCAGTCTTCCTTTGTAGTTGTTGTTGACTCTCGTAGTGCCCTCATGGCTCTCGGGTCCTTTAATCCGGTTCATCCAGTGGTTGTCGAGATCCAGCATTGGCTGTTTCTCGTTCACAGTAAATTTAAGTCGGTTGAGTTTTGCTGGGTTCCCAGCCATATTGGTGTGTCTTTAAATGAGCGTGCGGATGCTGCCGCCAAGGAAGCTGTCCGCTCTTGTCCCATCTCTCGTAAGGGCATTCCGTATTCCGACTTTTACCCGGTTATCCATTCCTCAGTCCTTACCCGTTGGCAGGCTTCTTGGTTGTCTGTTACTGGTAACAACCTACGTACTCTTAAATGTTGTGTTTCCTCGTGGCAGTCCTCCTTCCACCGTAACCGGCGGTGGGAAACAGCTCTGGCGAGGTTGCGTATTGGCCATACTCGCTTAACCCATAGTCACTTGATGGAGCGCCGCCCTGCTCCTTATTGTCCTAGTTGCATTGTCCCTCTTACGGTCGTGCATGTCCTTCTTGAATGTCCTGACTTCCAGGACGAGCGTATGTCTTGCTTTCCGACCGCCCCTCGCGGTCACCTGTCCCTCGATAGAATTCTTGGTGACTCGGATACTTTTGATATCGTTCGCCTTATGCGTTTTTGTTCTCGTATTGGCATCCTTGGTGATATTTAGCGCCCTCTGATTATTTTGCGTCTTTGATGGTGCTACATAGCCTTCCCGGTTTGGTGCCTTCTTTTGATAATTACTTACTTACTTAGTTATGATGTGGTGACGAGACAAAAGCATAGGATTCTTAGCTTTCAAGTCAATTTCAGCATGAAGCAAACGTCCTCCACGCCTTAAGATGTTATTATCAGAATCAAACCAAATGCCCAGGGATTTGGTTAATTTGTCTGAAAGATGTTCATAATTTCTTCCATAAGTCTCTATTTGAGCTTGTTTGACCCAGTATTTGAGGGGACTTGGAAATTGATATTTAATTCCTAGATTATTAAGGAAATCAAATACAACTTGAGTAACTCCTAGCAATTTACAAAAGCTAGAATAATTGTTAGGATTAATAGCTAATGTTCGAGGGGTCTCTGGATCCACAGTGGAGACAGTTTTATTTTTCAGGGTTATTCCTGTGGGGGACCTAAGCCTCTAGCAGGCCCACTAAGTGTTGCTTGTTTCTGTTTTACTTGGGCGGAGTATGAGTATTTATGACTCTTATGGTTGCTTTAGTAAGATTTTGAGTAGGGACAGTAATATTGGTCACTATGACTTGTGGCTTCTGTTTAGGTCACTGACCACTGACCAACCATTGGGGTCCTGTAAACCACATCTCGGTTTTCACTATTTGTTTTAAAGTTAAACCTCTTAATAAATAGTTAGCTGGATTGTCCTTGGTGGGGACATGTCTCAATTTATAGTCAGCTGCTAGTTCTCGTATTTCTCTAACTCTGTTACTGACGTAGGGAGTTTTATTGTTTTTTTTTACCCATTGTAAGATTGCCTCGTTGTCTGACCACACTACTATCTCACCACATTAAATATTATTGAGTGTCTTAATCAGGCAATGAGTCAGTCTTACATCCATTAATAAAGCTGTTAACTCCATTTGGGGTAGTGACCTTTTCTTAATTGGAGCAACTCTAGCCTTAAAAGTAAGTATAAATGATTGTTGAATGTTTACTAAATAGGCTACTGCGCCATATGCTTTGCCTGTAAATTGCCAGCTGTGAGTGTGTTCAGCTTCCATGGCAATTTAACCCAATATTGGTTAGCTTGATAGATGGCTGAGTTGAGATACTGTTGGTAAGTCCATGTGTCATCTGGACTTGGTTGTTCAGGGACGATACCTAAGGTGTCTAAATCCCATAATTTATACACGGCGGGGGGAGGGGGGGAAGTGGATCAGAATCATCCTCATTTATATCTCTGAGTTGTAGTGGTGACTATTCGCGCCACTATGATTGAATTATGTTGTTTAACTGTGGGTGTAGATTTTTTGCTGAGGTAGCACCGGTCCTGTAAGTAATTTTCCTCCAACTGACAGCAACAAAATTCATTCCACGTTGTTTGGTCCAGTAATAAACCTCTGATAATAATCTGCCCCTACAAGAATACCCACGTCGGTGATGCAGTCAGAATTCATCTTATAATCAGTTAGCTTCATGCTGCTGCCCCCTCCCCGCTCAGCTCGTTGTTGCCGTGTGGGGGCTTAGTGGGCGGCTGCCGGAGTGTGATGCTCCTTGGGACAGTCCTCTGTCCTTTTCTAGCCTTGTGCTCCTGCTGCCGTCCTCTCCAATTCTGCTGGGCACCTTTTCCTTTTCCTTCTGTTTCGTTTTTCTCCCCCCCTCTTCTCCTATCTGCTTGCCGTTTCCTGCCGACCTTTTGCTTGTTCTGGTTCTTCCCTTGGTCTTCTTCTATTTTGACGCCCGGGTGTTTGAGGAGGCATACTCTTGCACCCATAGAACTGTTGTACCTGACGTCTCGAGCGAGGGGAACCTTTTATTGTCAATCCCCGCTTTCGTCGCTGAACCCGATCTCGACGGACTGACGGTTCTTAAGGTGGCGTTTGTGGGGCGTATGCTCACGACGCACCCCTAGGGGGCCCCAGGATGATCGGCGATAGCTTCCTGTTGGGTGTCCTGCCTCTAATTGTGGCTCCATGGTGGGTATGGGGGCACATTCGTGGATGAATTTCTTTCTCTTCGTCTCTATGTCGATAAATGTTTCCGTTGTACCCTCTCAGGCTCGTGGTGTGGGCGACCAAGCCCCCGAGTCGGCCTGTATTGGAAGACCAGGCTTTGTAGCTCCTGCTGAGTTGGGCCCTGACCTTGCTCCTCCTTTGACCGTCCTGACTTCTTCCCCTGGCTCCCCTCCCTCCTCTGTGGTTGGGTCGAGCCTCCAGCCCCCAGTGGTGACCACTTCGTCACCTGGTGTGGCTAAGTCTCTCGTTGTGACTACTGCGCCTTTGAACCCCTCTCTCTCTGGGGGTTCTCAACGCCGTTCGCGCCCCGGCCGCACTCGCTCGATTCCTTCCCGTACTGCCGCATATCAGGCCTTGTTTGGTCCCGCTTCATGGGCCAAATACTTTGATCTCCTCCCTCTTGATTCTGCGCCTCCTGACGATTTCTCCCTCCATCGGCATTTTGTTGATTCCGTGGATGTGTCTGTTACCTTCAACCCCACTCGTCTCGGTACACGTGTCGTTGCTGCTCCTTCTCAAGATGCAGCTTCCCGCTTGGCAGCCTTGTCTTGCCTTGGCGAGATCCCTGTTCGGGTCTCCAAGAATGTTTAGATGAATGCCAGTGTTGGCACTATTCTCCTCCCGCCCCATGTTGCAACCGGTGTTCGGAATCTGCAGGATTGCCGCGATGATATTCGGCATATCCTTGATGCCCAAGGCCATTCTGTCCTCCAGGTTGACTCGTTTACTCGTCTCCCTCGTGGTCGTCGCCGTCAACCCCTTCGTGTTGTGAAGATCACCTTTGATGGTAGGACCCTTCCATCCTCTGTCATTCTTGCTGGTGCTAGGTGCTCTGTCCAGGAGTATATTCCTTCTCCTCGGCTGTGTAACAAGTGCTGGAGGTTTGGGCATGGTGCCCTCCGCTGCTCTGGGACTGTCTCTCTGTCCTTTGTGTGGGGGTGAAGGTCACTCTAAGTCGGAGTGCACTTCTAACCAAGCTCGCTGCCTCAACTGCGGTGAGGCCCATCCTACCTTTTCCCGTGCCTGTATCCATTACAAGCTTGAGGCGGCCGTCCTCAACTTAAAGCACCGGGAGCGTTAATCTTTTCCTGAGGCGAGGCGCCAGGTTTGCCGGCTCCCGCCTTATGCTAACGTCTCTTATGCTCGCGTGTTGCGCTCTTCCTCTCCTCGTCCTTCCCTCCTTCCTCAGACTCACAACCGTTTCCGGGCCTTGGACCCTGATACGCCCACTGCCCCCTCCTCTGTTCCTTTGAGTTCTGTCCCGAAGGGTCCCCCTCCTGGTCCTCTGTCTGGGGTTCCCCTTCTTTCTACCCGGTCTGTCGTGTCTCCTGTGTCTTCTTCCTCGTCTCCCTCCGATCCTCCTTCCCATCCTCTTCCTCCATCTATTGGCTCTACCCGCCGCCTGTTGGTGCAGGCGGATGTCCATCGCTCTCCTAACGGCCGTCGTGTGTGCTCTCGTTCAGCTTCTCCTGTTGAGACACTGGAATCCGTTGCCCGTACGTAGTTGCTGGGACACCGGTCTCTTTAAGTCAGAAACGTAAGCCTGGCTCCTCTCCTTCCTCCTCCCCAGCGGGTAAGAAGGCTTCGCTTTCTTCCTCAGCCCCTACTTCTGGCTCTGTTGCTCCTTCCCCTCCCATTTCAGTGATTGCGCCCCCTGTTCCTGCTATGGAGGTTTCTTTGGCCCCTGCTTCCCTTTCGGTTGCTGCTCTTGCTGAGGTGCGCTCCCCTCTTTTTACTCCCCCTCTTCCTGCTGCTGTCCTTGACTGCTCCTCTTCGTTGTCTCCTCCTCTTCCTCCTCCTCCGGACCCCGCCCGCCCACCTCTGGTTTGTTCTCCCGCTTCCTTCCCTCCGTCTTTGCTCAGTTTACCCATGCCCCCTAACCCTATCTTTGCTGACCCTGATATTCTTTAACGTGCTGTGTTGCTCTTTCGCCTTTGTTTCCTCCTTGTTCTCTGTTGTTGTCCTTTCCCTTCTCGTCGAAGTCTATTCTTCAATGGAACATTTGAGGTTATTACGCCAATTTCCTCGAACTCCAACTTCTGATTTCGCGGTTTTCGCCCCTTTGTGTCTGTCTCCAGGAGCCGATGCTTGGTGCTCGTCCTGGTCGTTTTCGTGGCTATTCCTTTCTCTCCCCCCCCCCCCCAGCCCTTGATGGGGCTCCTAATTCTTCTGCTCTCTTGATCCGCGCTGATGTTCCCTTTGTTCCTTTACTTTTTTCTTTGCCTCTCCATTGTTCTGCTGCTCGTATCTTTGTGGGGAAATGGTACACAGTTTGTTCCATTAATCTTCCCCCGAGTGTCCCGCTTTCTCTTCCTGATTTGAAACACCTCCTGGACTCCTTGCCGGAGCCTGTGCTCCTGCTGGGTGACTTCAATTGCCGTCATTCTCTTTGGGGTGATGTTCTGACGAATACCAGGGGTCGCCTTCTTGAGCCGTTTCTCCTCTCTTCTTCTCTGTCTCTTCTGAATTCTGGTGAGCCCAGTCATTTGGACTCTCGGACTCGCACCCTTTCCTGTCTTGATCTTTCTCTCTGCTCTTCTTCTCTTTACTTAGATATCACGTGGCAGGTTCTTGATGACCTCCATGGCAGTGATCATTTCCCTATCCTTGTTTCCTCTTTCTCGTTTCGCCCTTCCCTCTCTTTTCCTAGGTGGCAGTTTGCTAAAGCGGACTGGAACCTATTTACCCTCAGTGCTGCTCTCTCTGACCTCTCCCTTCTGCCTCTCCCTCGCGCTTTCCTCCTTTTTCATGACACTGTCTTCACCGCTGCCCTCCACTCCATTCCTCGCTCTTCCTCTCGGGGTCCGCGGAAGTGCGTTCCCTGGTGGAATGCGGATTGCGCTCGGGCTGTCCGCTGTAAGCTTGCTGCCTGGAATAGCCACCGCCGTCGGCAGACGGCCGATTCTTTTCTTTTCTTGCGGAAAGCGAGTGTGGTGGCCCGTAGGGCCATCCGTACGGCTATACGTGAATGTTGGGCATCTTATGTCTCAACAATTACGTCCGAAACTCCTGTGCCCCAGATCTGGAAGCGTATCCGCAAGATAGCGGGAAAGTTCGTTCCCGATAATTCACCGGTCCTTCACCTCCATAATACTCTCGTGGCGGACCCGTTGCAGGTCGCTTCCGAACTGGGTTCCCACTTTTCTTCTGTTAGCTCTGGTCTTCATCTTCCCCAATCTTTCCTTCTTCGTAAACCTGTCCTTGAGTCTCGTCCTTTAGATTTCTGCACTCGTCTTCGGCTTCCCTATAATGATCCCTTCTCTCTCTCTGAACTTCGTTCTGCCCTGGCCCTCTGCGGTTCTACGGCGGCGGACTCCGATGGTATTCATTACGAGATGCTTCACCATCTCCCTCCATGCACGTCTCAGTATTTCCTGAGTTTGTATAATCGGAATTGGGAGTCGTCGTCAGTCCCTGAGGACTGGTTCGATGCCGTTGTCCTCCCTGTTCGCAAACCGGGGTCTCTGGGTACTTCCCCTAAGGACTTTCGCCCTATTGCCCTCACAAGTTGTGTCTGCAAACTCTTTGAACGTGTGGTTAACGTTCGTCTGATGTGGTTCCTGGAACACCATCACCTCCTCTTCCCTTCTCAATTTGGTTTCCGCAAGTGCCGCAGCACGACAGATGTCCTGGTGAACTTGGAGGTCTATATTCGTACTGCTTTTGCTGCGAGGACCTCCGTTGTTGCCGTCCTTTTTGACCTGGAAAAGGCTTACGACACCACTTGGCGATATCATGTTCTATCTCAACTTCATTCTTTTGGCCTTCGTGGTCATCTCCCTCTCTTTCTCCGCTGCTTCCTCTCTCGTCGTTCCTTTCGGGTGCGCCTTGGTACCGCTCTCTCTGCCTCTTTTCAGCAATACGAAGGTGTTCCCCAGGGTAGTGTTCTGAGCACTACTCTTTTTCTGGTTGCCCTCAATGGTCTTCTTTCCTCTTTTCCTTCAGGTGTCTTCTCCGCTCTCTATGTCGATGATCTTACCCTTTGCTGTCAGGGTGATGATTCGCCTTTCCTTCAGCGCCGGCTTCAACTTGCAATTGATGCCGTGTCGTCTTGGGCCACCGATCATGGCTTCAAGTTCTCTACTTCTAAGACTTGTGCCATGAATTTTACGTGGAAACGGGTCGTTCTTCGTCCCTCTTTGTCACTTTATGGTCAACCCCTTGAGTACACAGATCCCTGCGAAGCTTTTGGGGTTATTCCTTGACACTCGTTTGTCTTGGTCTCCCCATATCTCTTACCTCCGTGTTGAGTGCTCTAAGGCCCTTACCCTCCTTCGGGTCTTGTTCCATACTTCTTGGGGGCAGATAGGCGCACTCTCCTTGCTTTACATTCCTCTCTCGTCCTGTCTAAGCTCGATTATGGTTACCCTGCTTACTCGTCTGCTGCTCCTTCTACTCTTCGCCTTCTTGATGCTTTGCACCATACTGGTTTGCGCCTCAGTTCTGGTGCCTTACGTTCGACTCCCGTCCTTAGCTTGTATGTTGACACTGGCTTCCTGTCTCTCCAAGACCGCCGTGATCGCTACTGTCTTCGCTATCTTGTGCGGTCCTTACAACATCCTTCCTCTCGCCTCTGTCGTGCTTTAACTTTTACCCCTCCTGCGGTTCCTGTTCCTCTTCACCACCTCCCTCTTTCTGTCCGGTTATCTCGCCTACAGGATTCTCTTTCCGTTCATATTTATAATGTTTCTTCTCGTGTTGTTCCTTCTTTGCCCCCGTGGAGAGTCCCTCTTCCGCGGTTTTGTACTTCCTTGACCCATATCACTAAAGCTTTTACCCCTCCTACGGTTCTAAAACGCCTTTTCCTTGAGCACTTTTCTCCTCACTCCTGCTCCATTTCTGTCTTCACGGATGGGTCTAAGTCTGCGAACGGTGTTGGCTACTCTGTTGTTTTTCCTGATCGCACTTATATGTGTCGCTTACCTCCGGAGACTAGCATCTTTACAGCGGAGCTTTATCCTATTCTCTATGCTCTTCGTCTCCTGCTTTCTCGTTGTCAGTCTTCCTTTGTAGTTGTTGTTGACGCTCATAGCGCCCTCATGGCTCTCGGGTCCTTTAATCCGGTTCATCCAGTAGTTGTCGAGATCCAGCATTGGCTGTTTCTTGTTCACAGTAAATTTAAGTCGGTTGAGTTTTGTTGGGTTCCCAGCCATATTGGTGTGTCTTTAAATGAGCGTGCGGATGCTGCCGCCAAGGAAGCTGTCCGCTCTTGTCCCATCTCTCGTAAAGGTATTCCATGTTCCGACTTTTACCCGGTTATCCATTCCTCCGTCCCTACCCGTTGGTAGGCTTCTTGGTCGTCTGTTACTGGTAACAAACTCCGTACTCCTAAATGCTGTGTTTCCTCGTGGCCGTCCTCATACCACCGTAACCGGCGATGGGAAACAGCTCTTGCGAGGTTGCGTATTGGCAATACTCGCTTAACCCATGGTCACTTGATGGAGCGCCGCCCTGCTCCTTATTGTCCTAGTTGCATTGTCCCTCTTACGGTCGTGCATGTCCTTCTTGAATGTCCTGACTTCCAGGACGAGCGTATGTCTTGCTTTCCGACCGCCCCTCGCGGTCACCTGTCCCTCAATAAAATTCTTGGTGACTCGGATACTTTTGATATCGTTCGCCTTATGCGTTTTTGTTCTCGTATTGGCATCCTTGGTGATATTTAGCACCCTCTGATTATTCTGCGCATTTGATGGTGCTACATAGCCTTCCTGGTTTGGTGCCTTCTATTCATAATTACTTACTTACTTCTTAGCTTCCCCTCTGAGGTGGCTTTGAAGGTAAGAAAATTTGATTACCGTATCCATAGAAGATTTAGAATGAATATGGACTTTAAATGATGTCCAAAATGTATCTCAGTTCTCTTCATCCAGTCCAGCAAATGTGGGCAAGTCCAAAGAAGATAAACGTGCCTCTGCTTGTAATACACTGGGTTGAGATACAGGAATCTTTGGAGATACTGTGCAGTTTTCAACTAAGCCAATTAGAAGATTAAATATGTCTTGGGTGTTATCTTCATACTGAGATGGTTCTGCTATAGCTTGATCTATTTCATCAGGATCAATGTCACTATCCATTAACAAAAATGATGTAAGACCGAATCATAGCCTTGACTTGTTCGAACTTGAGATCAGCTACTCTCAGAGAAATTTCCAACTGATGGTAATCAACTAGAGTTGCCTTTGATAAGTTTTCTGACTTATTGAGCAATCTATTTAAATGACCTTTAAGGCCTACCAGGGATCTCTTTAGTTTTTCAGGAGTAGATATGGTGACTTTATGTTCAAGCTTTGTAGGGCTTGAATATATGTTACTGAAGTAACTTGGATACTTGTGTATTTACTCGCCAGTATCGTGATAATCTATATAAATAAAATTGGAAATGTTTGTTTGTTCAAAATCGATAATCTCCGAAAGTTCTTCACCGATTGCTTTGAAATTTTCACACAACGTTCCATTCGCATCCGAGCAGGTTTTAATATACATACTATGTAGATGTCACCTCTGTGACGGTATAAAACATGCTTTTTCTGAAAAAGTGTGTTTTTCATGTGAAAGAAATCTTCGAAACCTCTTTACCGATTGCTTTGAAATTTTTACCCAACGTTGTATTCGAATAGGCGCATCTTTTTATATATCTACTATATACATGCCTCACCTGTGACAGGAAATAACATGCTTTTTTGAAAAATAGCACTATCTGTTGGACGTAAGAGCAACACACGCTGTAATCACCAAAAATTCTTCACCAATTGATTTGAAATTTTGACACAACGTTGTATTTGAATAGGGGCGTCTTTAAATATTCATACTATATAGATGCCACCCCTGTGACAGGTAAAAACATGCATTTTTGAAAAACAGCACCATTTGTTGCACATAATGGCAACATGCACGATATATTAAATATTACACGAATTCCATTTCAGTGTTTCCGATTGCATTGATAAATTTTATTTTCATAGATTTCGATTTATTTTATTTTTTAGTGAATTATTTTGTGTGACATAGTGTTGGAATTGAGCTGTGTTGTTTACCATACCATTCATTTCGTAGGTATAGATGCCACACCTGTGACAGGTAAAACTATGCTTTTCTTGAGAAACAGTGCCATCTGTTGCATGTAAGAGCAACACACATGTTATACTTGGAAATGTTACAAATTATTTTCAAGGTTTCTGATTGCATTGACAACCTGAATTTCATAGATTTTGATTTATTTTCATTTTGATTTAATTATTTTGTGTGAATTGCATTGGAATTGAGCAGTTTTTTTTTACCAAACCGTTCATTTCGTGAGTATACTTCATTTTTTTATTTTTTCATATTTTCATTTAGTTTTTTTAACTGTTTTAATTATATTTCAGTGATGGAAACATCAGATGGTATGATGTTCCAAATTTTCTGATGGGAACATCAGACCATTTGGGAAGGAACCGTATGAGGGAGTGGGGAATGGTGGAGATTACAAGGGGACTGAAGTGAGAGATGGTGCGGAGGACGAGGGGGACAAGGAAGGGGGTAAAGGTGGGGAAGGACGAGGGGATGGGTCAGTTTGGGATGGTGGGGACGAGGGGAAGGGGAATGGAGAACGGTGTGGAGGACAAAGGGGACAGGGGAGATGGGCACGGAGGGAAAGATGAGGGGATGGTGAAGTGAGGAATGGTGGGGAGGACAAGAGGACGGTGGAGTTGGGAATTGTTGGGAGGCCGAGGAGACGGGTGAGAAGGGAATGGTGGTGAGGACTGGGGGACAGGGAAGGTTGCTGTGGTTCAGCAACGCCCATGCGTTGTTGAGCCACAGCAACGCCTGGCCGGGTACTGCTAGTCAATATAAATAAAAATGGAAATATTCGTTTGTTCATAATCGCTAATCTCCGCAATTTCTTCACCAATTGCTTTGAAATTTTCCCACAACGTTTCATTCGCATCCGAGCAGGTTTTTATAAACATGCTATATAGATGTCACATCGCGTGGCCGGGTACTGCTAGTCAATATAAATAAAAATGGAAATATTCGTTTGTTCATAATCGCTAATCTCCGCAATTTCTTCACCAATTGCTTTGAAATTTTCCCACAACGTTCCATTCGCATCCGAGCAGGTTTTTATAAACATGCTATATAGATGTCACATCTGTGATGGTAAAAAACATGTTTTTTTCTGAAAAAATGTTTTTTACATGTGTTTTTCATGTGAGGGAAACCTCTTTACCGATTGCATTGAAATTTTGACACAACGTTGCATTCGAATAGGCGCATCTTTTTACATACCTACTATATACCTGCCTCACCTGTGACAAGAAAAAACATGCTTATTTTGAAAAACAGCACCATCTGTTGGTCGTAAGGACAACACATGCTGTAATCTCCAAAATTTCTTCATTGATTGCTTTGAAATTTTGAGGCAATGTTGCATTTGAATAGGCGCGTCTTTTCATATACCTACTATATAGATGCCATCTTTGTGACAGGTAAAAACATGCGTTTTTGAAAACAGCGCCATCTGTTGCACATAAGATCAACACATGCTATGCTAAATTTGTTTGAAATGGAATTGTGTTTCTGATTTCATTGATAAATGGAATTTTCTTAAATTTCGATTTATTTTAATTCTGATTTAATTATTTTGTGACATTGCGTTGGAATTGAGCTGTGTTGTTAACCATACCGATCATTTCTTGAGTATAGTTTATTTTTCTATTTTTTCATAATTTTTCATTTCAATTTTTGAACTTTTTTTCTTAAATTTCAGTGAAGGGGACATCTGGGGCCAGATTCACGAAGCAGTTATGCAAGTACTTTTGAAAGTGTACATCGTTCCTCAATCTTTGATGGCTTTAGTTGCGTTTATTAACAGTTTACAAGTATGAAAATTTGTCAATTATCTGTTGTTATTTTTATTTACAGCCTCCTGGTTATTCGGACCTCATTAACTGTTTAATAATTGTAAACAAAGCTGCCAAAGATTGAGAAGAGATGTACAAGTTCGTAAGTGTTTGCCTAACTTCTTTGGGAATCTAGTCCCAGATCATTTGATGTTCCCAATTTTCTGATGGAAACATCAGATCATTTGATCATCAGACGAGGGAGTGGGGAATGATGGGAAGGACGAGAGGACAGGGAAGGGGATAATGGTGAGGGAGGACGAGGGAACAGGGGGAGTTGGGGATGGTGGGGACGAGGGGAATGGAGAATGGTTGAGATGACAAGGGGACAGGAGAGTGGGGAGGACGAGGGGGCGGAGAAGGGGAATGGTAGGGAAAACGAAAGGACGGGGAGGGGGAGGCGAATGGTAGGGAGGATGAGGGGACGGGGGCGTAGGAGATTGTGTGAAGGACGAAGGGATGGTGGAGTAGGGAATGGGTAAGAGGACGAGGGGATGGTGGAGTGGAGGATGAAGGGGAGGAAAAAGGGACGAGGGAGTGAGGAATGATTGGGAGAACGAGGGGACGGGGAAGGAAGGGGGGATGGTAGGGAGGACGAGGGGATGGGGGAGTAGGAGATTGTGGGGACGACGAGGGGACGCTGTAGCGGAGGATGAACGGGAGGAAAAAGGGAAGAGGGAGTGAGGAATGGTTGGGAGGATGAGGGGGACCAGGGAGGGGGGAATGTTGGGAAGGACTGGGAGACAGGGGAAGGTTGCTGTGGCTCAGCAACACACATGTGTTGCTGAGCCACAGCAACGCGTGACCGGGTACACCTAGTAGCCTAATATTTCTGGACTAGGCTATGTGCTACCTCGTCTGGAGGTTAGCTTACCTTCCTAGTAGTAAATAGCTAATATTTGAGTGATACACAGATGCCACTACGGTAGTACCTTGGGGCTAGCTCATCTTTATCACCTAGAATATACTAGTACGGTCTAATACAGTACTAGTTAGAATTGATCCTACCTAAGAAAGTAGCTAAATAGTTTAGGCTGAATTTTTACATAACTTAATACAATTACAGTCAGAACTCCTTCCCCTTATGGTTGGCATCAATACAAGAAATGTTGCAATAATGTTAATATATCAGTGCTATTTTCTGGGGATTTTTTTTTTTGTAAATTGATATACAGAATATGGGCAGATGAAAAATACAAGTGTGAAAATTATAAATATATACAGTTAAATTTGGCTTGCTAGCCACAACCTCCTATGGTGGTTGATAGTGTTAATTAATTTATCCACAACATGTGTCCTGAACTCTCTTGACAGGTGTACTCAATCTGGGGCCAAGCTCTGACGATATGGTCTAGATGTAAAGTGAATATAAGTGGCGTCCAGCCTTACTCTTTTTCGCGGCCGAAAATAAATATATTTAGCAGAGTATTCAGGGTTCACTCTCCAACGATTATCACTCCTCAGTTGGCGAGGTTCCACTAATGTCAACACGACAGAGTGGCTAATTTCCTTAAAGGAATTAATGATATTATTTAGATGATTAATAATTTCAGCTGGGTGACGAATTGGATGGATATCATTACCACCTAAATATATTATGGTTAGATGGTCAGACCAATTTTACCTTTGTGTGATTTATAGGCCTAAGAGTTGTGGGTAATTGGCTATGACCCACTTAGGCTACTTTAAACATTAAATCTTTGTTTAATTTATTAATAATGAAATTCATATGCTTTATGCTATAATATGTGGCAGTCTGCTAACAGCCGTAAATAAAAGGGGAATACATGTATAGCCTAGTACCTGATAATACTACTCAACTACTAGTATACTATTATCAGGGTTAGTAAATGATTAGTTAATCGTAATAGATTATATGACCAGTGATTTGTCTTGATATACTGGACCGTAAAATGTTTATGAAATGTTACTGGTTTATATAAATTAGTAATTATAGATTTAATGCTAAATCTGGTTCATCCAGTCTGACGTTGACCAAAAAGAATGTGGGAAAATCTGGCTCAGAAAATTAATAATAATTATAATAAATATCAATAACTTCAAAGGACCCCCCTTTAAAGAAACCGAAATAAAAAAATATATAAAAAGGAAATAAATCAGAGAATCAGTACTTTTGGATCTCTTGAATAATAAATTGTTAAATATTAAAACAATAAATGGACTGTAGAATGAATTGAAATATTGAGCAGAATCGTACCAATTATGAGCAGATATTTCTATCACCATTAGACAAAACTGACTGTACAAAAATGTTGGAAGGCATGAGATAATTTACTCAACATCTGACAAAGCTCGGTGGTTAACTTGGGTATAGATATTTAATCGAATCACGTCACTTTTTTGAGGCCACGTGAGCAACACAAATGCAAACAAGTTTGAACGATCCTCAAACCAATATGTAACCGAAAAGTAAACACCCCAGAAGGATTCGAACCCAGACAACCATGAGAACTTTGCACATATGTGTATCTGGTACCTTAGCGACACGACCAAACTGACTGGACAAAAATGTTGGAAGTCATGAGACTATTTACCGAACATCTGAGAGTGCTCGGAGGTCAACCTGGACACAGATATTTCATTGAATCACAACACTTTTTGGGTAAACATGAGAAACATACGTGATGCACTTTCACGTATGTGGTACCTTAGACACTAGACCAAACTGACTGTACAAAAATGTTGGAAGTCATGTGATTATTTACCTTGGTTTACTTGAGTACAGATATTTTATCGAATCATCTCATTTTTGTGGGGCCATGTGAGCATCACAAATGTGAATAAGCTTGCACATCCCCAAGCCTAAATGCAACTGAAAACTCCACACCCCAGAAGGATTCGAACCCAGTCAGCCAGGAGCACTATGCATCTTTGTGTGTCTGGTACCTTAGCCACTAGCCCAAACTGACTGCACAAAAATTTTGGAAGTTGTGAGACTTTTTATCCATCATCTGAAAGGGCTCGGATGTCAAAAAGGCACAAGTATTTTATCGAATCACCTCACTTTTTGAGGCCAAGTGAGCAACACAAATGTGAGCAAGCTTGAATTGTCCTGAAGCCAAAATGCAACCAAAACATCGCACTCCAGAAGGAATCGAACCCCATACTGATGCAATATGCACATTCGTTTATCTGGTACCTAAGCCACTTGACTAAACTGACCGTTGAAAATTTTGAAAGTCGTGAAACTTTTAATCAAACTTCCGACAGCACTTGGTGGTCATCTTGAGAACAGATATTTCATCGTATCACCTCACTTTTTGAGGCAACCTAACACAAATGCGAACAAGCTCGAATGGTCCCAAAGCCAATATGCAAAGGAAAACTCAACACCACAGAATGATCCTATTCCAGACAGCCAGGAACACTATGCATCTTCGCGTATCTGGTACTTTAGCCGCGAGACCAAACTAACTGAATAACAAATGTTGGATGCCGTGAGACTATTTTCCCAACATCCGACAGCGCTCGGAGGCCTAATTGGGCACGGTCATTTCATTGACTCACCTCACATTTTGGGGCCAAGTGAGCAAAACAAATGTGAATAAGCTTGAATGGTTCCAAAGCCAATATGTACCCGAAAACTGAACTCCCCAGGGGGATTCGAACCCTAGACAGCCAGGATCACTGTGCACCTTCACGTGTCTGGTAACTTAGCTACTAGACCAAACTGATTATACAAAATTGTTGGAAGTCGTGAGGTTACCCAACATCCGACAGCGCTCGGAAGCCTAATTGGGTACAGTCATTTCATCGAAACACCTCACTTTTTGGGGCCAAGTGAGCAAAACAAATTGTAAATAAACTTGAATGGTCCCGTAGCTACTGTGCATCCGAAAACTCCACACTGTCGGAAAATCCGACAGCATTTAATATATCATACAGATAATAGCTGTATTGTATAAACAAGTAACCCATAGAAAACGTAACTTGTAGTGGAATTACCGTCTAAAGAAAACGGGATATCATCACCACATACTATTATAATTCACCAGCTATTCTGCTGGGAATTATTCTTAAATACATTAGTCTTTGGACTTTACCATCATAAAACATCTTATATAAATTAACTTAATTATCAATATTAAAGTAGAGTAAATGTGACCCTTCTATCACTTTCTGACATGTGGACAATGTAAGCCAGGCGTCAGAGGAGGAAGGGGGGCAGCCATTGTTGTGTCACCTCCGAGACGTGTGGAGCAAATTCGGCTCCTATCATATCTGGACAATGTCGGCCAGGCGTCAATAGTATGGAGTGTTAGATGCAGCCATTGATGAGACTAGACCAGAGGCTCACACGGGAGCAAATTCGGCTCCTGTTAAATTTACTTGGACGTAGTGTTATGGAAACTAAAAGTGTACCATTATCAACACGCTGTCTACAAATTCAAGTTAAGTGTTCTTTCCGAAACCCATTATCTATCATTAGTGGCCATTAATGTCATTGGGTAGGGTTAGCCAGTTAGAACGCGAAATCGCCTCATACTAAAGGTAATTAAGCCAGGTCTTTATTGTTCCATGTACTGTATAGTGTTTTCTCTGATATAGCTTGTCATATATAGAATCTGGCTTTACAGCTAGCGCCCTTTTGACAGGTCAAGACAAGGAAGCAAGATTTTGTGCACCAGTTACTGGGTGATGGAAGCTACCTCAAAGAGGATAATTTGGTGTCTACACCCTAGTTATACCTGGTGGACTAACCTGCTGTACTATAAGATTAGGAACCTCTTCAATGTATGTAGTTAATTCTGTAGTTTGACTGGCTGCATATATATTAATTTAATAAACCCCCCTTAATGTGTAGAGGATCGATTTGTGAGATTAAGAGATTATTGCAGAAATACAGTCCACTTATCATTATACAAATTGCTATCGAAGTATATAAATTAACGTAAATATAAATTCTATATATATTCATATAAATTAAATAAATATAAATCTCACAGGTCGGTTCCCACATTATTTGGTCATCTTCGAACCGGATGACGGATTATTTGGTCCTTTGAACCCACATTTGGTCATCTTAGTACCGGATGAACCAGTTAACCAGTGGATTCATTAAATATACTAGTGCAGTGTGATTTAAACAAAGCCAGTCAAGACAGCGGCGAAGCCTCGTGGGAGCTCAGGAGCCCCCCCTCAACTGAGTTCAGCTTCGTCAGCGGTTTCATGCACACCCACAGATATTTGGTGGCGTGTTATTTCGTGAAATGACAGCGCTAATATTGAAGCCAGCCAAATTAGTGACTGTGTCTTTCGCGATATTGTTCACGGATTTCGTGGTGTTACATTTCGCGAGAGATTATCCACGAATTTTGTGGACTTTATTTCGCGAGGTCACTAATAATATTTAATACTTCTAGATAATATTAGAAGTTTCATAGAGGCAATTAAGAGGCTATTATCAATAATTGTGTATATTATTTCTCCAAAATAGAGAATTATTTAATATATATTGCACTAGTGATCACAGTATAATATTTACTAATTGCCAACCCACAACAGGGTAGGATAAAACCATTGACTAGTTGAACTATTATCGTTCATCCTAGTCCCATTATTACCATAGTCAGTTGTACTATATTGATCAACCTAACACCATTAATGAATGGTCCAGACCCTATTTTGGGTGTAATTTTTATCAACTCGAGTTGAGTTGTATATATAATAATTTACTTATGATCATTACACCTTTGAGTGATTAATTAGTGTCTCTACCATCCTAGGGTGTTATAGAAGAGCTAACCTAAAGGTACTTCCAGTGACACTGGTTTATCACTCAAATCATTAGTGTGTATGATTGTATATATATAATGTGTATTAATTTTAAGTGCTAACCTCTAGTAGAGGTAGGATTATTGCCTAGTGAGTGCAGAATTTACCCTAGGCTACCATTAGTGTTTGTTCAGTATTATGAGCAGCCCAAGTACAAGTCCCACAAGGCTTCACCAACGAACCAGTATGGATAATGCAGGGAGAATGAAAAGAACCCTTGCAGGTCTTAAAGGCCACTTAACAAGACAGATCAAGAAATGTGAAGATTTGTCACAACAATCAACAGTTGATTATGCTGACCTGGAAAGCTATTATCAAGCAGCTGCAGGTAAATTTGAGCAAATCAAATGCCAAATAGCAACATATGTGGCTGAACTTGCCAACACCAATTTATCAGAAACAGAAATAGACGACATTATGGTTGATCTTGCGAATTATGAAGATCAGACTCAAGCCACATTACAGCCTTATGTCAAATTATTTGCCCAGAACAAGGCAGCAACAACAACAACAGTTGCATCTAATACGAGTCAAGCAGAAGCTCGACTCCCTGCAATTAATTTACCCACTTTCTCAGGAAAAGATGAGGAAGATTGGGACGAATTTTGGAACAAATTCGTTGACCTTGTAGATTCAAAACAATCTTTACCAAAGAGTAGTAAATTCTCTTATTTGCAAGGTCAATTATCAGGTGAGGCTAAAACAGTAGTATCCCATCTGAGATTAACTAATGACGGCTATGATCTGGCAGTAAAACTCCTCAAGGATAATTATGCTGATCCAGAAGTAAGAACATCACATTTAGTTCATGAGCTGTTGCATTTACCCCCACCGGAGGCTTCAGCTGATTCACTCCAAGTCTTCAAGCTGGAGGTAGAATCATTGATCAATGCCCTCAGCCTGACAGCAGATACAAACGGGGCTGAGTGGGTCTTGAAAATAATTGTCCAGGAGAAAATACCTAGGGACATATTGAGACAAATGAGTGCTCATTACAATAAAAGTATCTTATCCATGAATGAAATATCTGAAGGTTTAAAGTCAGTAGTTCATCAATTACGAACACATGACAAATTAAAACCACCAAGTAAACCCTCAGAAACCAATAATAGTAAACCACAGAGTACCAAAGGTACTCCAAATCAGTCTAGACAATATAATTCAACACCAAAGTGGAACAGTGGCAGTGTGGGCGTATATGCAGTGGGACCCTCCAAGCCTATAGTTACTGTGTCACCCAAGAACGTGACACCAAAGGGTACTGGAAGCTATGGAACATGTTTGTTCTGCAATGAGAAACATTCAATGTACCACTGCCCTAATTTTCCTGATAGTGACGCCCGTGTTGAGCGACTCAAAGATTTGCAACATTGCACGAGGTGCCTCAGGAAACATAACATCAACGACTGTGAGACCCAATTACACACCTGTAATAGGTGTAACAAAGGTCAGCACCATGCAGCATTATGCAGAGACACCAAAACAACGTCTCCAAACCCCAAGGTGGAAGATAGCATTCCCACCACAGTACAGTACTGCAAGGTGCAACCAACAAAGAGTGTCCAATCGGCAAAGTCTAAAGGTAATACGACTTTGCCTACTGCCCAAATTACCATCCTGAATAAGAGGGCCAAGGTCCATACCCGTGGGTTGTTTGACCAAGGATCCCAGAGAACATATATCACTAAAAAGTTGGCAGATGAACTACAATTAAGGCCTGTAGCCCAGATGTCATTCAACATCTCAGGGTTTGTAACAGATGCAGGACCTCAAGTCTACCAGGTGGTACAACCATCAGTACGTTTAGGCAGGTACGTCTGTCGAGTACAAGCCATTGTGGTGGACAAAATACCAGTAGACCTACAAGTTCAAGGTCTGAGAGCAACAGCCAAATTCCTGAGAAATAGAGGAATAAAATTGGCAGATAATATTAAGTCTGATCACCTCACCGACTTCGGTCTCCTTGTAGGGACAGACTATTGTCATCGATTCATCGGTAGCCCTACTAAATATCAGGGTATAACCATGTTAAACTCTGCAGGAGGTAAATTACTCTCAGGCCCAGTATCAAGCCTGAGGAGACCTATGACTGCAGATAAACAATACCAATAGAAACTAAATTTGTCAGCTGATTATATTTCTCCAGTAGCATTATACTAAGGAGATTACAGCTGACTATAGTAACAGAGGTTGATGTTAGTATCATCATTTAAAGCTGGAGATGAGTTCATGAGACCTCAGTGGCAAATCAGTGAACAGTAGCCTAAAACCGCTACAAGTCACTGCGACCAATGTCACTGAACCCACTGCAGTCTCAGAACCATACTTTACATTAATGATGAGCTATTCAATCTTCTGAATCAATTAACTAAATTAAAAGCCCAATAAATCTGATGACTGATTTGATACATTTATTATTTAATCAAGATGTATTCCATGGGCCTCAGTGTTTATATATCAGTGACCAGTTACCTGAAGAAACTTCAAGTTATATCTAATGTCACTGATCTCACTGCAGTCCCTGAATCATACTTGACTGTAGTACTTGATCACATCCAGTCTTCTGGGTTAAATAATATGTATATGGCTTGAATATTTGCCTTTCAAGAGTTGACAGGGAAATGAAATCGCATTAGACTTCTAACCCCTGCAACTCTAGTACGGGACATCCGTCCTGTACGAACAGACGCACAAATGTGTGATTACTAACTACTAACATCAAATTAATCTAATAATTCTAAGGAGGAGTATCGGTGTTCGTCTGTTCTAAATAGGACTTCGACCCGTGAGCAGCCCCCTGGGGAATTATGTCAGAAAATCCGACAGCATTTAATATATCATACAGATAATAGCTGTATTGTATAAACAAGTAACCCATAGAAAACGTAACTTGTAGTGGAATTACCGTCTAAAGAAAACGGGATATCATCACCACATACTATTATAATTCACCAGCTATTCTGCTGGGAATTATTCTTAAATACATTAGTCTTTGGACTTTACCATCATAAAACATCTTATATAAATTAACTTAATTATCAATATTAAAGTAGAGTAAATGTGACCCTTCTATCACTTTCTGACATGTGGACAATGTAAGCCAGGCGTCAGAGGAGGAAGGGGGGCAGCCATTGTTGTGTCACCTCCGAGATGTGTGGAGCAAATTCGGCTCCTATCATATCTGGACAATGTCGGCCAGGCGTCAATAGTATGGAGTGTTAGATGCAGCCATTGTTGAGACTAGACCAGAGGCTCACACGGGAGCAAATTCGGCTCCTGTTAAATTTACTTGGACGTAGTGTTATGGAAACTAAAAGTGTACCATTATCAACACGCTGTCTACAAATTCAAGTTAAGTGTTCTTTCCGAAACCCATTATCTATCATTAGTGGCCATTAATGTCATTGGGTAGGGTTAGCCGGTTAGAACGCGAAATCGCCTCATACTAAAGGTAATTAAGCCAGGTCTTTATTGTTCCATGTACTGTATAGTGTTTTCTCTGATATAGCTTGTCATATATAGAATCTGGCTTTACAGCTAGCGCCCTTTTGACAGGTCAAGACAAGGAAGCAAGATTTTGTGCACCAGTTACTGGGTGATGGAAGCTACCTCAAAGAGGATAATTTGGTGTCTACACCCTAGTTATACCTGGTGGACTAACCTGCTGTACTATAAGATTAGGAACCTCTTCAATGTATGTAGTTAATTCTGTAGTTTGACTGGCTGCATATATATTAATTTAATAAACCCCCCTTAATGTGTAGAGGATCGATTTGTGAGATTAAGAGATTATTGCAGAAATACAGTCCACTTATCATTATACAAATTGCTATCGAAGTATATAAATTAACGTAAATATAAATTCTATATATATTCATATAAATTAAATAAATATAAATCTCACAGGTCGGTTCCCACACACACAGCAATAGGATTCAAACCAAGACAGCCTGGATCACTTTGCACCTTCATGTATCTGGTCACTTAGCTACCAGACCAAACTGACTATACAAAAATATTGTTAGTTCTGAGATTACCCAACATCCGACAGCGCTCGGAGATCAACTTGGACACAGGTTTTTGAACTAATTACCTGACTTTTTGAGGCCACGTGAGTAATACAAATGTGAACCATCTTGATTAGTTATTAAGCCATTATGCAACCGAAAAATCCACACACCCCTGATGGATTCGAACCCTAGACAGCCAGGAGCAATATGCATTTTCCAGTATGTGGTACCTTAGATGCTAGACCAAACTGACTGTACAAAAACTTTGGAAGTTCTGTGACTATTTATCCATCATCCGACAAGGCTCAGATGTCAAAAAGTGCACAGATATTTTATCAAGTCAACTCACTTTTTGAGCCACGTGGCCAACACAAATGCGAACAAGCTTGAATGGTCCCCAAGCCAATATGCAACAAAAAACTCCTCACCCCAGAAGGATTCGAAGCCAGATAGCCGGGAGCAATATGCACCCTCCCATTTCTGGTACCTTAGCCACTAGACCAAACTGACTGTACAAAAATGTTGGAAGTCGTAAGATTACTTACCAAACAACCAGCAACGCTCGAAGGTCAACTTGTGGACAGATATTTCATTGAATAACCTCACTTTTTTGGGCCACGTGAGCAAATCAAATGCGAACAAGCTTGAACGGTCCTCAAGCCGAAAACTCCACACCCCTGAAGTGTTCGAACCCCAGACAGCCAGGAGCACTATGCAGGTTCGCGTATCTGGTTCCATAGCCACTAGATCAAACTGACTGAACCAAAATTTTGGAAGTCGTGATACTATTTACCCAACATGATACAGGGTTCAGGGGGTAAACTTGAGGACAGATATTTTATAGAATCACCTCACGTTTTGGGGCCGTGTGAGCAACACAAATGCCTAAAAGCTTGAATAGTCTCAAAGCTAATATGCTACCGAAAACTCAACACCCCATATGGATTTGAACCCAGACAGCCAGGAGAAATATGCACCTTCGCATTTCTGGTACCTGTTCCATCCCGGAATGCCTAAGGGGGTAGGGGACTTATGGAGCTTAAACCTCCAAACCTCTCTGGCTACTGCGCAAGACTATTCCTCGCATACAGGTAAACCACGTCCACCAACCACTCTCGGCCGGAACAGACAACCCTACCTCGGCAGCCACACTCCCGCTACCACTGATCGAGCAACAAAGATCTCTTGAGTGCTTGTATTTTGACCAGGAGATCACCCTGTACGCCTCTAGATTGTTTGGAGGGGCTCAGCGTTACACATTCAGGTGGTGCGGCTCCAAGACTGGCCTCGTTGTCTTGTGCACTCACCCTTCTCAAGCCACCGTGACTACCCCACTCTCTTCTTGCTCGGAATGATCTCCTCAGTCCCCCATTTCTGAGTTAATATTCCGTAAAACCATGGCCACAGCTGTAGTCCTTTCTCTCTCTCTCTCTCTCTCTTTTTCTGCTTTCTAGGAAGCCTCACTAGGAAAAGGGCAAACATCTGTTAACTAAACCCATTTATTAAAACAAAGAATATTTACAACACACTTATATACAAGACATAAGAATATTAACCTCAACACTCTATGCTATTATAACCTGGTTGCAATCCAATACCATCGTGGCTTCACCAGCCGTCTATATCAAGTGGTGGCCCTACTATGAGCAACCCCCATGAGCAACACAAATGCCAACAAGCTTGAATGGTCACAAAGCCAATATGCAAGAGAAAACTTCAAACCACAGAAGGATGCAAACCCAGTCAGTCAGGAACACTATGCACCTTCGTATATCTCGTACCTTAGTCACTAGACCAAACTGACTGTACAAAAATGTTGGAAGTCGTGAGGCTATTTACCCAACATCCGACAGCGCTCGGAGGTCAGCTTAGGCACAGATATTTCATCGAATCACCTCACTTTTTGTGGCCACGTGAGCAACACAATAGCGAAAAAGCTTGAATGGTCCCCAAGCCAAAAGGCAACCGAAAACTCTACACCCCATAAGGATTATTATCCATACAGCTAGGAGCCCTATGCATCTTTGTGTATATGGTACCTTACGCACTAAACTAAACTGACCATACAAAAATGTTGGAAGTCGTGAGATTATTTACCCAAAATCTAACAGCGTTCGAAGGTCAACTTGGGCACAGATATTTCATCGAATCACATCACTTTTTGGCACCACGTGAGTAACACAAATGCGAACAGGTTTGAATGGTCCCCAAGCCAATATGCAACCAAAAACTTAACAGTCCAAAAGGATTTGAACCCAGAGAGCCAAAAGCACTATGCACCTTCGCGTATCTGGTACCTTAGCTAATAAACCAAATTGACTGTAAAAAAAATTGGAAGTCATGATACTATATATCCAACATATAATAGTGCTCAGGGGGTCAACTTGGGCACAGATATTTCGTCGAATGACCTCACATTTTGGGGTCATTTGAGCATCACAAACGCAAACAAGCTTGAATGGTCACCAAGCAAATATGCAACCGAAAAATCCACACCCCAGAAGGATTCGAACACAGACAGCCGGGAGCACTATGCACCTTCTCATTTCATCTACCTGTTCTATCCCGGACTGCCTGAGGGGGTTGGGGACTTATGGAACTAAAACTTCCAAACCTCTCTGGCTTCTGTGCCAGACTATTCCTTGCATACAGGTAAACCACGTCCCCCACCCACTCTTGGCCGGAACAGACAACCTGACCTTGGCAGCCACACTCCTGCTACCGCTGATCGAGCAACAATGATCTCTAAAGTGCTTACATTTTGACCAGGAGATCACCCTGTATGCCTCTAGATCGTGAAGAGGGGCTCAGCGTCACACATTCAGGTGGTGCGGCTCCAAGACTGGCCTCGTTGTCTCGTGCACACACACTTCTCGAGACGCCGTGACTTCCCCACGCTCTCCTTGCTCGGAATGATCTCCTCAATCCCCCTTTTCTGAGTTATTATTTCGTACAACCATGGCCTCTCTCTCTCTCTCTCTCTCTCTCTCTCTCTCTCTCTCTCTCTCTCTCTCTCTCTCTCTCTCTCTCTCTCTCTCTCTCTCTCTCTCTCTCTCTCTCTCTCTCTCTCTCTCTCTCTCTCTCTCTCTCTCTCTCTCTCTCTCTCTCTCTCTCTCTCTCTCTCTCTCTCTCTCTCTCTCTCTCTCTCTCTCTCTCTCTCTCTCTCTCTCTCTCTCTCTCTCTCTCTCTCTCTCTCTCTCTCTCTCTCTCTCTCTCTCTCTCTCTCTCTCTCTCTCTCTCTCTCTCTCTCTCTCTCTCTCTCTCTCTCTCTCTCTCTCTTTTCTGCTTTCTGGGAAGCCTAACTGGGACAAGGGTTAACACCTGTTAACTAAACACATTTAATTAAACAAAGAATATATAGAACACATTTATATACAAGACATAAGAATATTTACCTCAACACTCTGCTACTATAACCTGGTTGCAATCAAATACCATCATGGATTCACCAGCCGTCTATATCAAGTAGTGGCCCAACTCCTGGCTCACCACTTATATAACAACCCTCACCCAGTGGGTTAAATCTCGTAATAGCTATATGGCTCAGTCAGCCTGAGAATGTATATATATTATATATACCTGGTTGATGGGGTTCTGGGAGTACATCTACTCCCCAAGCCCGGCCCGAGGCCAGGCTCGACTTGTGAGAGTTTGGTCCACCAGGCTGTTGCTTGGAGCGGCCCGCAGGCCCACATACCCACCACAGCCCGGTTGGTCCGGCACTCCTTGCAGGAATAAATCTAGTTTCCTTTTGAAAATGTCCACGGTTGTTCCGGCAATATTTCTTATGCTTGCTGGGAGGACGTTGAACAACCGCGGACCTCTGATGTTTATACAGTGTTCTCTGATTGTGCCTATGGCACCTCTGCTCTTCATTGGTTCTATTCTACATTTTCTTCCATGTCGTTCACTCCAGTACGTTGTTATTTTACTGTGTAGATTTGGTACTTGGCCCTCCAGTATCTTCCAGGTGTATATTATTTGATATCTCTCTCGTCTTCTTTCTAGTGAGTACATTTGGAGGGCTTTGAGACGATCCCAATAATTTAGGTGCTTTATTGCATCTATGCGTGCCGTATATGTTCTCTGTATTCCCTCTATTTCAGCAATCTCTCCTGCTCTGAAGGGGGAAGTGAGTACTGAGCAGTACTCAAGACGGGACAACACAAGTGACTTGAAGAGTACAACCATTGTGATGGGATCCCTGGATTTGAAAGTTCTCGTAATCCATCCTATCATTTTTCTGGCTGTCACAATATTTGCTTGGTTATGCTCCTTAAACGTTAGGTCGTCAGACATTATTATTCCCAAATCCTTTACATGCTGTTTTCCTACTATGGGTACATTTGATTGTGTTTTGTACTCTGTATTATGTTTAAGGTCCTCATTTTTACCGTACCTGAGTACCTGGAATTTATCACTGTTAAACATCATGTTATTTTCTGATGCCCAGTCGAAAACTTTGTTAATATCAGCTTGAAGTTTTTCAATGTCCTCAGCCGAGGTAATTTTCATACTGACTTTTGTGTCATCTGCAAAGGATGATACGAAGCTGTGACTTGTATTTTTGTCTATATCTGATATGAGAATAAGGAAAAGCAGCGGTGCAAGGACTGTACCCTGAGGTACAGAGCTTTTCACTGCACTTGGACTAGATTTTATATGGTTGACAGTTACTCGCTGAGTCCTGTTTGACAGAAACTGAGTATCCAGCGTCCTACTTTACCGGTTATTCCCATTGACTTCATTTTGTGTGCTATCACGCCATGGTCACATTTATCGAAAGCCTTTGCGAAGTCCGTGTATATCACATCAGCATTCTGTTTCTCTTCTAATGCCTCCGTGACTTTGTCGTAGTGCTCAAGTAGCTGTGAGAGGCACGATCTTCCCGCTCGAAGTCCATGTTGGCCTGGGTTGTGAAGGTCATTGGTCTCCATGAAATTGGTGACCTGACTCCTAACCACTCTCTCAAATACTTTTATGATGTGCGATGTTAGTGCAACTGGTCTATAATTTTTTGCCAATGCTTTGCTCCCTCCCTTGTGTAGAGGGGCTATGTCTGCTACTTTAAGTGCATCTGGTATCTCCCCCATGTCCAGGCTCTTCCTCCACACTATACTGAGTGCCTGTGCTACCGGCACTTTGCATTTCTTTATAAATATTGAATTCCATGAGTCTGGACCTGGGGCCGAGTGCATGGGCATGTTTTCAATTTCTTTTTCAAAATTTAGTGCGCTCGTGTTTATATCAGTTATATTTACAGGGGTTTGAATATCCCGCATAAAGAAATTGTCTGGATCTTCCACCTTCATGTTGTCTATTGGAGTGCTAATCATGTCCTCATACTGCTTTTTTAGGATTTCACTAATTTCTTTGTCATCCTCCGTGTATGAATCTTCACTTGTACGAATAGTTCCAATACTGGCAGTGGTTTTTGCTTTTGATTTCGCATATGAGAAGAAATATTTTGGATTTTGATGGCCATTGTCCGGTCGTGATGGTCAAGTGGATTAAGGCGTGTTGTACATACCAGTTGCGTTGCTCCTGGGAGTATGGGTTCGAGTCACTTCTGGGGTGTGAGTTTTCAGTCGCATATTGTCCTGGGGACCATTCAGGCTTGTTCGCATTTGTGTTCCTTACGTGTGCCCCAAAGAATGAGGTGATTTGGTAAAATGCTATGCCCAAGATTACTATCCGAGTGCCGGCGGTGGGGTGGTTCAAATAGCCTCGGCTATCACCTCATTTTGTCCGGTCATGATGGTCAAGTGGATTAAGGCGTCTTGTACATACCAGTTGCGTTGCTCCTGGGAGTATGGGTTCGAGTCACTTCTGGGGTGTGAGTTTTCAGTTGCATATTGTCCTGGGGACCATTCAGGCTTGTTCGCATTTGTGTTCCTCACGTGTGCCCCAAAGAATGAGGTGATTTGGAAAAATGCTATGCCCAAGATTACTATCCGAGTGCCGCGGTGGGGTTGTTCAAATAGCCTCGGCTATCACCTCATTTTGTCCGCTCGTGATGGTCAAGTGGATTAAGGCGTCTTTAACATACCAGTTGCGTTGCTCCTGTGAGTATGGGTTCGAGTCACTTCTAGGGTGTGAGTTTTCAGTTGCATATTGTCCTGGGGACCATTCAGGCTTGTTCGCATTTGTGTTCCTCACGTGTGCCCCAAAAAATGAGGTGATTTGGTAAAATGCTATGCCCAAGATTACTATCCGAGTGCCGGCGGTGGGGTGGTTCAAATAGCCTCGGCTATCACCTCATTTTGTCCGGTCGTGATGGTCAAGTGGATTAAGGCGTCTTTAACATACCAGTTGCGTTGCTCCTGGGAGTATGGGTTCGAGTCACTTCTAGGGTGTGAGTTTTCAGTTGCATATTGTCCTGGGGACCATTCAGGCTTGTTCGCATTTGTGTTCCTCACGTGTGCCCCAAAGAATGAGGTGATTTGGTAAAATGCTATGCCCAAGATTACTATCCGAGTGCCGGCGGTGGGCTGGTTCAAATAGCCTCGGCTATCACCTCATTTTGTCCGGTCGTGATGGTCAAGTGGATTAAGGCGTCTTGTACATACCAGTTGCATTGCTCCTGGGAGTATGGGTTCGAGTCACTTCTGGGGTGTGAGTTTTCAGTTGCATATTGTCCTGGGGACTATTCAGGCTTGTTCGCATTTGTGTTTCTCACGTGTGCCCCAAAGAATGAGGTGATTTGGTAAAATGCTATGCCCAAGACTACTATCCGAGTGCCGGCGGTGGGGTGGTTCAAATAGCCTCGGCTATCACCTCATTTTGTCCGGTTGTGATGGTCAAGTGGATTAAGGCGTCTTGTACATACCAGTTGCGTTGCTCCTGGGAGTATGGGTTCGAGTCACTTCTGGGGTGTGAGTTTTCAGTTGCATATTGTCCTGGGGACCATTCAGCCTTGTTCGCATTTGTGTTCATCACGTGTGCCCCAAAGAATGAGGTGATTTGGTAAAATGCTATGCCTAAGATTATTATCCAAGTGCCAGCGATGGGGTGGTTCAAATAGCCTCGGCTATCACCTCATTTTGTCCGGTCGTGATGGTCAAGTGGATTAAGTCGTCTTGTACATACCAGTTGAGTTGCTCCTGGGAGTATGGGTTCGAGTCACTTCTGGGGTGTGAGTTTTCAGTTGCATATTGTCCTGGGGACCATTCAGGCTTGTTTGCATATATATATATATGTATATATATATATATATATATATATATATATATATATATATATATATATATATATATATATATATATATATATATATATATATATATATATATATATATATATATATATATTAGTATATTTTTGTAGCAGATTTCCTGTAGACATATATTATTAAATATGACCGTAAAAGTAAGATTAATAATTCTAACACGAATTTTCTCAATATTTCTTATATTTCTTTTCACTGTTCGTGGTAATTGAAAAATCAATTCTCCAAAATTCATTTTTATTTCTAGTCTGACGTGACACTTGAACGCGTTTCGTAATATCTTATTACATTTTCAAAGACTTTAGTTTGAACTAAACTAAATTAAATCATGTAAATATGCTGTTTAGTGTGGCCACGTTTGTGGTAGAAAAATAACAGTAATAATAATAAAAGTCCTCCCTCCCCCACACTCACCCTCTCCATCATGGTCCCGGTGTCTTTGGTCAAGATATCATGTCGTCCAGACCATTATGACCGGTACTCCTTCCCCCACACTCACCCTCTCCATCATGGTCCCGGTGTCTTTGGTCAAGATCTCATGTCGTCCAGACCATTATGACCGGTACTCCTTCCCCCACACTCACCCTCTCCATCATGGTCCCGGTGTCTTTGGTCAAGATATCATGTCGTCCAGACCATTATGACCGGTACTCCTTCCCCCACACTCACCCTCTCCATCATGGTCCCGGTGTCTTTGGTCAAGATATCATGTCGTCCAGACCATTATGACCGGTACTCCCTCCCCCACACTTACGCTCTCCTTCATGTCCAGATCATTATGACCAGTACTTCCTTTCCCAAACTCACGCTCTCCTTTATGCCCAGATCATTATGACCAGTCCTCCTTTCCCCAAACTCACGCACTCTTTCCTGTCCAGACAATAATGGCCAGTCCTCCCTCCCCACACTCACCCTCTTCTTCATGGCACAACTATTAGTTATTAAATTTGCAGTTGTGGTGGTTAATAAGAATCATTACAGAATCAGAACGGAATATATTGTTGTGTTTATTATATAATGTGTTAGAGTTCATCTCCACACTTTACGTCACCAACGAGGCTTAAGAAAGTTGTTCAGTTACACAATCCTCGTTGTGAAGTGCAGCTGGCTGACGTCACACATGTCACGTGCAGCTGGCTGACGTCACACATGTCACGTGGATCTGGCTGACGTCACACATGTCAGATGGGGCTGGCTGACGTCACACATGTCACGTGGATCTGGCTGACGTCACACATGTCAGATGGGGCTGGCTGACGTCACACATGTCACGTGGAGCTGGCTGACGTCACCCATGTCACGTGGAGCTGACTGACGTCACACATGTCACGTAGAGCTGGCTGACGTCACACATGTCACGTGGAGCTGGCTGACGTCACACATGTCACGTGGAGCTGGCTGACATCACACATGTCACGTGGAGCTGGCTAACATCACACATGTCACGTGGAGCTTGCTGACGTCACCCATGTCACGTGGAGCTGGCTGACGTCACACATGTCACGTGGAGCTGCCTGACGTCACACATGTCACGTGGAGCTGGCTGATGTCACACATGTCACGTGGAGCTGGCTGACGTCACACATGTCACGTGGAGCTGGCTGACGTCACACATGTCACATGGAGCTGGCTGACGTCACACATGCCACGTGGAGCTGGCTGACGTCACACATGTCACGTGGAGCTGACTGACGTCACACATGTCACGTGGAGCTGGCTGACGTCACACATGTCACGTGGTGCTGGCCGACGTCACACATGTCACGTGGTGCTGGCCGACGTCACACATGTCACGTCAGCCCAGTAATAATAATATTATAATTCACAGTTTAATAACAGAGGAATTATCTTCATAATAACTTAATTACAGTAATAATAATTTGTGGTTAGTCTAATAAGCTTAACAGAGGACGGCATAGCTGTATATTATTATAAATATTTATTAGGTAGTTATTTATGTTATAAGTGGGAAATATTTCACACAGACAATCTATATGTCTATCTATTTATCCAACTATCTACTCATTAATCTATCCATTTATAAATCCATCTACTTTTCCATCTGTACATCCATCTATCTATCCATCTATTTGTGCATATAATTGAGTATCTAACTGTCCAACCCGTTGTTGCAAATTCGTATAGTCAATATTGACTTATTAAATACGTGCATATGTGACATACTAAACATACTAGTTTACCTTGAATAGCTTCATAGAAAACACCGACCTTACCTAACCTTCTTAGTATGTTAAGATAAGCATCTTATTGCTTCGTAATTACAATTATTACTTAACCTATTATAGGTATAGGTTAATTACAATTATTACTTAACCTATTATAGGTATAGGGTAATTACAATTATTACTTAACCTATTATAGGTATAGGTTAAGTAATAATTGTAATTACGAAGCAATAAGATGCTTATCTTAACATACTAAGAAGGTTAGGTAAGGTCGGTGTTTTCTATGAAGCTATTCAAGGTAAACTAGTATGTTTAGTATGTCACATTTGCACGTATTTAATAAGTCAATATTGACTGTAAGAAAGTGCGAGAACGGGTTGAACTGTCCATCTATCTATCCAACATTCTATTAAATTATCTATCCATTAATCCATAAATCCAGCTATTCATCTATTGTCAATCGGTCCATCCATATGTCCATTAATTATCTACGATCCATCTATCTATCCATCTATTAATCAATTCATCCATCCATTCATTTATTAGTACATCTCTCGATATATCTACCTGTCCATCTATGTATCCATCCATCTAAACATCCAACTACTATTTTTTCTACCCAAATAGCTGTCCTCAATCCACCTCTCCTATCTATGCATTACTCTATTCATCTATCCATCCAGCTACTCATCTTTCTGTTATTTGTCTATCTATCCATACATCATTCATTTTATCTATCTATCTATCTTTTTATCACCTATCCATCTATCTATTTATCCAGCTACCTACTCATTTTTTAAATTCATCTATCTATTTATCTAGCCATCTATCTATTCATCCATTTATCAATCCATCAATCTATCATACTCATCTATCTATATACACCTCTATCTGTCTCTCTATCTATATACACCTCTATCTGTCTCTCTATCTATATATCTATATCTATCTATCTATCTATCTATATATATATATATATATATATATATATATATATATATATATATATATATATATATATATATATATATATATATATATATATATATATATATATATATATATATATATATATATATATATATATATATATATATATATATATATATATATATGTCGTACCTAGTAGCCAGAACGCACTTTTCAGCCTACTATGCAAGGCCCGATTTGCTTAATAAGATAAGTTTTCATGAATTAATTGTTTTTCGACTACCTAACCTACCTAACCTAACCTAACCTAACTTTTTCGTCTACCTAACCTAGCCTAACCTATAGAGATAGGTTAGGTTAGGTTAGGAAGGGTTGGTTAGGGTCGGTCATATATCTACGTTAATTTTAACTCCAATAAATAAAAATTGACTTCATACATAATGAAATGGGTAGCTTTATAATTTCATAAGAAAAAAATTTGAGAAAATATATTAATTCAGGAAAACTTGGCTTATTAGGCAAATCGGGCCTTGCATAGCAGGCCGAGTACGACGTTCTGGCTACTAGGTACAACATATATATATATATATATATATATATAGATATATATATATATATATATATATATATATAGATATATATATATATATATATATATATATATATAGATATATATATATATATATATATATATATATATATATATATATATATATATATATATATATATATATGTCGTACCTAGTAGCCAGAACGCACTTCTCAGCCTACTATGCAAGGCCCGATTTGCCTAATAATCCAAGTTTTCCTGAATTAATATATTTTCTCTATTTTTTTTCTTATGAAATGATAAAGCTACCCATTTCATTATGTATGAGGTCAATTTTTTTTTATTGGAGTTAAAATTAACGTAGATATATGACCGAACCTAACCAACCCTACCTAACCTAACCTAACCTATCTTTATAGGCTAGGTTCGGTTAGGTAGCCGAAAGAGTTAGGTTAGGTTAGGTTAGGTAGGTTAGGTAGTCGAAAAAACATTAATTCATGAAAACTTAGCTTATTAGGCAAATCGGGCCTTGCGTAGTAGGCTGACAAGTGCGTTCTGGCTACTAGGTACGACATATATATATATATATATATATATATATATATATATATATATATATATATATATATATATATATATATATATATATATATATATATATATATGTCGGACCTAGTAGCCAGAACGCACTTGTCAGCCTACTATGCAAGGCCCGATTTGCCTAATAAGCCAAGTTTTCATGAATTAATTGTTTTTCGACACCCTAACCTACCTAACCTAACCTAACCTAACTTTTTCGGCTACCTAACCTATAAAGTTAGGTTAGGTTAGGTTAGGTTGGGTTGGCTAGGTTCGGTCATATATCTACGTTAATTTTAACTCCAATAAAAAAAAATTGATCTCATACATAATGAAATGGGTAGCTTTATCATTCCATAAGAAAAAAAATAGAGAAAATATATTAATTCAGGAAAACTTGGCTTATTAGGCAAATCGGACCTTGCATAGTAGACTGAGAAGTGCGTTCTGGCTACTAGGTACGACATATATATATATGTCTACTAGGTACGACATATATATATATGTCGTACCTAGTAGCCAGAACGCACTTCTCAGCCTATTATGCAAGGCCCGATTTGCCTAATAAGCCAAATTTTCATGAAATAATTGTTTTTCGACTACCTAACCTACCTAACCTAACCTAACCTAACTTTTCGGCTACCTAACCGACCCTAATCTATAGAGATAGGTTAGGTTAGGTTAGGTAGGGTTGGTTAGGTTCGGTCATATATCTACGTTAATTTTAACTCCAATAAAAAAAATTGACCTCATACATAATGAAATGGGTAGCTTTATCGTTTCATAAGAAAAAAATTAGAGAAAATATATTAATTCAGGAAAACTTGGCTTATTAGGCAAATCGGGCCTTGCATAGTAGGCTGAGAAGTGCATTCTGGCTACTAGGTACGACATATATATATATATATATATATATATATATATATATATATATATATATATATATATATATATATATATATATATATATATAAATATATATATATATATATATATATATATATATATATATATATATATATATATATATATATATCTATATATATATATATATATCTATATATATATATATATATATATATATATATATATATATATATATATATATATATATATATATATATATATATATATATATATATATATATATATATATATATCTATATATATATATATATATATATATATATATATATCTATATATATATATATATATATATATATATATATATATATATGCGAACAAGCCTGAATGGTCCCCAGGACAATATGCAACTGAAAACTCACACCCCAGAAGTGACTCGAACCCATACTCCCAGGAGCAACGCAACTGGTATGTACAAGACGCCTTAATCCACTTGACCATCACGACCGGACAAAATGAGGTGATAGCCGAGGCTATTTGAACCACCCCACCGCCGGCACTCGGATAGTAATCTTGGGCATAGCATTTTACCAAATCACCTCATTCTTTGGGGCACACGTGAGGAACACAAATGCGAACAAGCCTGAATGGTCCCCAGGACAATATGCAACTGAAAACTCACACCCCAGAAGTGACTCGAACCCATACTCCCAGGAGCAACGCAACTGGTATGTACAAGACGCCTTAATCCACTTGACCATCACGACCGGACAAAATGAGGTGATAGCCAAGGCTATTTGAACCACCCCACCGCCGGCACTCGGATAGTAATCTTGGGCATAGCATTTTACCAAATCACCTCATTCTTTGGGGCACACGTGAGGAACACAAATGCGAACAAGCCTGAATGGTCCCCAGGACAATATGCAACTGAAAACTCACACCCCAGAAGTGACTCGAACCCATACTCCCAGGAGCAACGCAACTGGTATGTACAAGACGCCTTAATCCACTTGACCATCACGACCGGACAAAATGAGGTGATAGCCGAGGCTATTTGAACCACCCCACCGCCGGCACTCGGATAGTAATCTTGGGCATAGCATTTTACCAAATCACCTCATTCTTTGGGGCACACGTGAGGAACACAAATGCGAACAAGCCTGAATGGTCCCCAGGACAATATGCAACTGAAAACTCACACCCCAGAAGTGACTCGAACCCATACTCCCAGGAGCAACGCAACTGGTATGTACAAGACGCCTTAATCCACTTGACCATCACGACCGGACAAAATGAGGTGATAGCCGAGGCTATTTGAACCACCCCACCGCCGGCACTCGGATAGTAATCTTGGGCATAGCATTTTACCAAATCACCTCATTCTTTGGGGCACACGTGAGGAACACAAATGCGAACAAGCCTGAATGGTCCCCAGGACAATATGCAACTGAAAACTCCTCATTTTGTCCGGTCGTGATGGTCAAGTGGATTAAGGCGTCTTGTACATACCAGTTGCGTTGCTCCTGGGAGTATGGGTTCGAGTCACTTCTGGGGTGTGAGTTTTCAGTTGCATATTGTCCTGGGGACCATTCAGGCTTGTTCGCATTTGTGTTCCTCACGTGTGCCCCAAAGAATGAGGTGATTTGGTAAAATGCTATGCCCAAGATTACTATCCGAGTGCCGGCGGTGGGGTGGTTCAAATAGCCTCGGCTATCACCTCATTTTGTCCGGTCGTGATGGTCAAGTCGATTAAGGCGTCTTGTACATACCAGTTGCGTTGCTCCTGGGAGTATGGGTTCGAGTCACTTCTGGGGTGTGAGTTTTCAGTTGCATATTGTCCTGGGGACCATTCAGGCTTGTTCGCATTTGTGTTCCTCACGTGTGCCCCAAAGAATGAGGTGATTTGGTAAAATGCTATGCCCAAGATTACTATCCGAGTGCCGGCGGTGGGGTGGTTCAAATAGCCTCGGCTATCACCTCATTTTGTCCGGTCGTGATGGTCAAGTCGATTAAGGCGTCTTGTACATACCAGTTGCGTTGCTCCTGGGAGTATGGGTTCGAGTCACTTCTGGGGTGTGAGTTTTCAGTTGCATATTGTCCTGGGGACCATTCAGGCTTGTTCGCATTTGTGTTCCTCACGTGTGCCCCAAAGAATGAGGTGATTTGGTAAAATGCTATGCCCAAGATTACTATCCGAGTGCCGGCGGTGGGGTGGTTCAAATAGCCTCGGCTATCACCTCATTTTGTCCGGTCGTGATGGTCAAGTGGATTAAGGCATCTTGTACATACCAGTTGCGTTGCTCCTGGGAGTATGGGTTCGAGTCACTTCTGGGGTGTGAGTTTTCAGTTGCATATTGTCCTGGGGACCATTCAGGCTTGTTCGCATTTGTGTTCCTCACGTGTGCCCCAAAGAATGAGGTGATTTGGTAAAATGCTATGCCCAAGATTACTATCCGAGTGCCGGCGGTGGGGTGGTTCAAATAGCCTCGGCTATCACCTCATTGTGTCCGGTCGTGATGGTCAAGTGGATTAAGGCGTCTTGTACATACCAGTTGCGTTGCTCCTGGGAGTATGGGTTCGAGTCACTTCTGGGGTGTGAGTTTTCAGTTATATATATATATATATATATATATATATATATATATATATATATATATATATATATATATATATATATATATATATATATATATATATATATGACCGAAAAATTTAGATTAATAATTCTAACACGAATTTTCTCAATCTTTCGTGCATTTCTTTTCACTGTTGGAGGTAATTCAAAAATCAATTCTCCAAAATTCATTTTTATTTCTAGTCTGACACGACACTTGAGCGCGTTTCATAAAACTTATTTCATTTTCAAAGACTTTACACATACACAACTGAATAGAACTTACATATCTCTGATTTGTTTATATCTACATTTGAGTGAGGTGGATGGGGTGAGGTGGTATTTAATAGGGTATTAATTTCATCAACACAAGACAGAACACGAAACAATGGGTATTGAAATGGAAGTGATTGTAGAAAGCCTATTGGTCCATACCCAGCAAACACAAATCATCTAGAAAACTTTCGTCTATCTCTTCCCATAGGTGTGGGAATGATTTGCATTGAGAATGGTGTAGGAGAGCCTTTGAGAAACTTTTAATAAAAAAATCCAAACACAAAGGTTTTATAATAAATTGTTTTTCTACAACTATTTTGTTCCTACTGTATTACAAATAGTTTTTACATGTTTAAATATAAAATTTATGGTGTTTTTTTTGTAAAATTCATTAATAAATTCTGAATGATATTTTTTGGCTTAGTGAAACGTTCAAAATCCATTTAGTTATAATAGGATCAGAAAAAAGTAGTTTTCCAAATTTCCAATAAATCGCTCTTTTTAACACAATTTGACTCCTTATGCATTTCACTAAACACTAATATCATGCTTGTATATATAATTTATGTATTATTCTCTAAGATAATATATATAAATTATAAAAGTTGCTGGAAATTGGTGTGAAAGAATCTGAAAACGTTTTGTTGTCTTATATTGGCGTGTTCTTATTAACTAGAGTAAGAGTGAGCAAGAGTGGGTAAGAGTGACAGAGTAAGAGTGACTGAGGGTGAGTGAGAGTGATAGAGAGTGTGTAAGTGTGAGTAAGAGTGAGTAAAATTTAGAGTGACTGAGAGTGAGAGAGTAAGAGTGACAGAGTGATTGAGAGTAAAGGTGACAGAGTGAGTAAGGGTGAGTATGAGAATAAGAGTGATTGAGAGTTAGAGTGAGAGTAAGAGTGATTGAGAATGAGAGTAAGAGTGATTGAGAGTTAGAGTGAGAGTAAGAGTGATTAAGAGTAAGAGTAGGAGTGATTGAGAGTAAGAGTGATTGGGAGTAAGAGTAAGAGTGATTGAGAGCAAGAGTGAGTAAGAGTAAGAATGAAAGTAAGAGTGAGTAAGAGTAACAATGAGAGTAAGAGTGAGTAAGAGTAACAGTGAGAGTAAGAGTGAGTAAGAGTAACAATGAGAGTAAGAGTGAGTAAGAATGAGAGTAGGAGTGATTGGGAGTAAGAGTGATTGGGAGTAAGAATGATTGGGAGTAAAAGTGATTGAGAGTAAGAGTGATTTGGAGTAAGATTGAGAGTAAGAGTGATTGAGAGTAAGGGTGAGTATGAGAATAAGAGTGATTGAGAGTTAGAGTGAGAGTAAGAGTGATTGAGAATGAGAGTAAGAGTGATTGAGAGTTAGAGTGAGAGTAGGAGTGATTGGGAGTAAGGGTGACAGAGTGAGTAAGAGTGATTGAGAGTAAGGGTGAGTATGAGAATAAGAGTGATTGAGAGTTAGAGTGAGAGTAAGAATGATTGAGAATGAGAGTAAGAGTGATTGAGAGTTAAAGTGAGAGTAAGAGTGATTGAGAGTAAGAGTGATTGAGAGTAAGAGTGATTGAGAGTAAGAGTGATTGAGAGTAAGAGCGAGTAAGAGAAAGAATGAGAGTAAGAGTGATTGAGAGTAGGAGTGATTGGGAGTAAGAGTAAGAGTGATTGAGAGTAAGAGTGAGTAAGAGTAAGAATGAGAGTAAGAGTGAGTAAGAGTAAGAATGCGAGTAAGAGTGATTTAGAGTAAGAGTGATTGGGAGTAAGAGTGATTGGGAGTAAAAGTGATTGAGAGTAAGAGTGATTGGGAGTAAGAGTGAGAGTAAGAGTGATTGAGAGTAAGAGTGATTGAGAGTAGGAGTATGAGAGTAAGAGTGAGAGAGTGAGTATGAATGGGTAAGGGTGACTGAGAGTGAGCAAGAGTGACAGAGTAAGAGTGACAGAGTAAGAGTGACAGAGTAAGAGTGACAGAGGGTAAGAGTGACAGAGAGTAAGAGTGACAGAGAGTAAGAGTGACAGAGAGTAAGAGTGACAGAGAGTAAGAGTGACAGAGAGTAAGAGTGACAGAGAGTAAGAGTGACAGAGAGTACGAGTGACAGAGAGTAAGAGTGAGTAAGAGTAAGAATGAAAGTAAGAGTGATTGAGAGTAAGAGTGATTGGGAGTAAGAGTGATTGGGAGTAAAAGTGATTGAGAGTAAGAGTGATTGGGAGTAAGAGTGAGAGTAAGAGTGATTGAGAGTAAGAGTGATTGAGAGTAAGAGTATGAGAGTAAGAGTGAGAGAGTGAGTATAAATGGGTAAGGGTGACTGAGAGTGAGTAAGAGTGACAGAGTAAGAGTGACAGAGAGTAAGAGTGACAGAGAGTAAGAGTGACAGAGAGTAAGAGTGACAGGGAGTAAGAGTGAGAGAGAGTAAGAGTGACAGAGAGTAAGAGTGACAGAGAGTAAGAGTGACAGAGAGTAAGAGTGACAGAGAGTAAGAGTGACAGAGAGTAAGAGTGAGTATGAGAGTGAGTAAGAGTGAGTAAGGATGACTGAGAGTAAGAGTGAGTAATAGTGCATAAGAGTGATTGAGAGTAAGAGTGAGTAAGAGTGATTGAGAGTAAGAGTGAGAGTGATTATGAGAGTGAGTTAAGAGTGTGAGGTGTGAGAGGGTAACTGGCCAGGAAGGCAATATTTGTGGCCACAGATAGGCCTAGGCCTCGTGATCTCTAATGTTGGTTTTTATGTATATGTTGGATTTTTTGTCCTGTTTCAAATTAAAATTATTTAGCAAGAATGTAATAAGATATTGCACAGTATTAATGTGACAATAAAATATGCATTATTTCCTTCATAATCAAACTTGTTGTTCAAAGATAATATACAATCTTTGAAGAAACATTTTGAGAGCGCGAGCTGGCAACACTGGGCTGGTGGTGAGAGAGACATATGGTTAGTTGTGCTCAGACCATCAGTGGTGAAGGGTGTGTCCCAGCTGGCCACCACCCGCCGCCACCCACCACCACCCGCCACCACCAGCCGCCACCAGCCACCACCCACCATCACCAGCCGCCATCAGCCGCCACCACCCACCACCGACACCACCCACCACCACCCACCACCACCACCCCCCACCACCACCACCCACCACCACCAGCCGCCACCCGCCACCACCAGCCGCCACCCGCCACCACCAGCCGCCACCCGCCACTACCAGCTGCCACCACCGCCACCACCCACCACCACCACCCACAACCCACCACCACCCGCCACCACCCACCACCGCCACCACCCACCACCACCAGCCGCCACCCACCACCACCAGCCGCCATCCACCACCACCAGCCGCCACTGCCACCACCAGCCGCCACCCGCCACCACCCACCACCAGCACCCGCCACCAGCCGCCACCACCCACCACCGCCACCACCCACCACCACCCACAACCACCAGCCACCACCCACCACCACCAGCCGCCACCCACCAGCTGCCACCCACCACCACCAGCTGCCACCCACCACCACCAGCCGCCGCCACCCGCCACCACCCACCACCACCCACCAGCTGCCACCACCCGCAACCACCCGCCACCACCCACCACCGCCACCACCCGCCACCACCCACCACCACCCGCCACCACCCACCACCACCAGCCACCACCCACCACCACCAGCTGCCACCCACAACCACCAGCCGCCACCCACCACCACCAGCCGCCGCCACCCGCCACCACCCGCCACCACCCACCACCACCAGCCGCCACCCACCACCACCAGCCGCCACCCACCACCACCAGCCGCCGCCACCCGCCACCACCCACCACCACCCACCAGCCGCCGCCACCCGCCACCACCCACCACCACCCACCACCGCCACCACCCGCCACCACCCACCACCACCCGCCACCACCCACCACCACCAGCCACCACCCGCCACCACCAGCCACCACCCACCACCACCAGCCACCACCCACAACCACCAGCCACCACCCACCACCACCAGCCGCCACCCACCACCACCAGCCGCCGCCACCCGCCACCACCCACCACCACCCACCAGCCGCCGCCACCACCCACCACCACCCACCACCGCCACCACCCGCCACCACCACCCGCCACCACCCACCACCACCACCCGCCACGCCACCACCAGCAGCCACCGCCACCAACCACCACCACCACCCGCCACTACCACAGCCGCCGCCACCGCCACCACCCGCCACCACCCACCACCACCAGCCGCCACGCCACCACCAGCCGCCACCGCCACCACCCACCACCACCAACCACCATCACCACCCATCACCGCCGCCACCACGCACCACAGCCGCCATCACCGCCACCATCAGCCACCATCAGCTGCCATCGCCACCAGCCACCACCACTGCCACCACCAGCTGCCACCACCGCCCGCCATAAGCCGCCACCGCCCGTTGCCACAGTCACCAGCCGCCACCACCAGCCGCCATCAGCTGCCACCGCTACCAGCCGCCACCACCAGCCGCCACCACCACCCACCACCAGCTGCCACCAGCCGCCACTGCCCGCCACCATCAGCCGCCACCGCCCGCCACCACCAGCCGACACCGCCCGCCACCACCAGCTGCCACCGCCAGCTGCCACCGCCCGCCACCAGCCGCCACCGCCCGCCACCACCAGCCGCCACCGCCCGCCACCATCAGCCGCCACCACCCACCATCACCAGCCGCCATCAGCCAACACCACCCACCACCGCCACCACCCACCACCACCCACCACCACCACCACCCACCACCACCACCCACCACCACCAGCCGCCACCCGCCACCACCAGCCGCCACCCGCCACCACCAGCCGCCACCCGCCACTACCAGCCGACACCAGCCGCCACCACCGCCACCACCCACCACCACCACCCACCACCCACCACCACCCGCCACCACCCACCACCGCCACCACCCACCACCACCAGCCGCCACCCACCACCACCAGCCGCCATCCACCACCACCAGCCGCCACTGCCACCACCAGCCGCCACCCGCCACCCGCCACCACCCACCACCAGCAGCCGCCACCAGCCGCCACCACCCACCACCACCCACAACCACCAGCCACCACCCACCACCACCAGCTGCCACCCACCAGCTGCCACCCACCACCACCAGCTGCCACCCACCACCACCAGCCGCCGCCACCCGCCACTACCCACCACCACATACCAGCTGCCACCACCCGCAACCACCCGCCACCACCCACCACCGCCACCACCCGCCACCACCCACCACCACCCGCCACCACCCACCACCACCAGCCACCACCCGCCACCACCAGCCACCACCCACCACCACCAGCCACCACCCACAACCACCAGCCACCACCCACCACCACCAGCCGCCACCCACCACCACCAGCCGCCGCCACCCGCCACCACCCACCACCACCCACCAGCCGCCGCCACCCGCCACCACCCACCACCACCCACCACCGCCACCACCCGCCACCACCACCCGCCACCACCCACCACCACCAGCCGCCACGCCACCACCAGCTGCCACCGCCACCAACCACCACCACCACCCGCCACTACCACAGCCGCCGCCACCGCCACCACCCGCCACCACCCACCACCACCAGCCGACACGCCACCACCAGCCGCCACCGCCACCACCCACCACCACCAACCACCACCACCACCCATCACCGCCGCCACCGCCACCACGCACCACAGCCGCTATCACCGCCACCACCAGCCACCATCAGCTGCCATCGCCACCAGCCACCACCGCCCGCCACCAGCTGCCACCACCACTGCCACCACCAGCCGCCACCACCGCCCGCCATAAGCCGCCACCGCCCGTTGCCACAGTCACCAGCCGCCACCACCAGCCGCCATCAGCTGCCACTGCTACCCGCTGCCACCACCAGCCGCCACCACCACCCACCACCAGCTGCCACCAGCCGCCACCACCCGCCACCATCAGCCGCCACCGCCCGCCACCACCAGCCGACACCGCCCGCAACCACCAGCTGCCACCGCCAGTTGCCACCGCCCGCCACCAGCCGCCACCGCCCGCCACCACCAGCCTCCACCGCCCGCCACCACCAGCTGCCACCGCCAGCTGCCACCGCCTGCCACCAGCCGCCACCGCCCGCCACCACCAGCCGCCACTGCCCGCCACTACCAGTCGCCACCACCAGCCGCCACAACCGCCACCAGCTGCCACCGCCCGCCACCAGCCGCGACCACCGCCCGCCATCAGCCGTCACCGCCTGTTGCCACAGTCGCCACCGCAGCCGCCACCAGCCCCCACCACCGCCGATCGCAACCACCCACCACAGCCGCCACCACCCATCACAGCCGGCCGCCACCGCCCACCACCACCCACCACTACCGCCCGCCACCACCGCCGCCACTGTCCGCCACCGCCAGACACAGCCGCCAGTGTCCGCCACCGCCGCCAGTGTCCGCCACCGCCGCCAGTGTCTGCCACCGCCGCCACTGTCCACCCGCCGCCACTGTCCGCCACCACCATAACTGTCTGCCACCGCCACCACTGTACACCACCGCCACCACTGTCCGCCACCGCCACCACTGTCCGCCCGCCGCCGCCACTGTCCGCCCGCCGCCACTGTCCGCCCGCCGCCACTGTCCACCACCGCCGCCACTGTCCGCCACAGCCGCCACTGTCCGCCCGCCGCCACCGCCACCACTGTCCGCCTGCCGCCACTGTCCGCCCGCCGCCACTGTCCACCACCGCCGCCACTATCCGCCACCGCCGCCACTGCCGCCACTGTCCGCCACAGCCACCACTCTCCGCCGTGCAGCCTCCCCTCTCTCCATTAGTAAATAATTATAATTGTTAGTAAATAATAAAAGAATTATAAATTATTAGATTTTTTTACCCTTAAATTAGTTTTAATATTTAAATTGAAAATAATATAATACAAAATAAAATATAATAAAAATAATAATATAATATAAATAATATAATTTAATTTCAAGAAATTTAACTTTAAACACAAAGATGTGAAAAGGGTTCAGATTATAGGCTCAAACCTTTCATAAGAGATTCATATTGGTATATGAATGGATTGTGAATGATTCATGTTAGGATTGTAAAGTTGCCACAACATCTCAAATTAGTGTTAGATACGTAGGTTTTGGTTATATGTTTTGGAAACCTATTTAAGTCCACACACAAATTCGTATCTGATACGATAAAACAAACGTTTCCAATCCTTTCAAATACTTTCCAGATATGTTGTGGCAACCTTAAATTGTTTGCTGGGTATTTATTGATGCTTCTATATTGGAGCGGAATCTTGAGGTGGGTAGAATATAGTTGTGCATTAATTGGCTGTTGATTGCTGGTGTTGACTTCTTGATGTGTAATGCCTCACAAACGTCAAGCCGCCTGCTATCGCTGTATCTATCAATGATTTCTGTGTTGTTTACTAGGATTTCTCTGGCGATGGTTTGGTTGTGGGAAGAGATTATATGTTCCTTAATGGAGCACTGTTGCACATGCATCGTTAAACGCCTAGAAAGAGATGTTGTTGTCTTGCCTATATACTGGGTTTTTAGGAGCTTACAGTCCCCAAGTGGGCATTTGAAGGCATAGACGACGTTGGTCTCTTTTAAAGCGTTCTGCTCTGTGTCTGGAGAGTTTCTCATGAGTAGGCTGGCCGTTTTTCTGGTTTTATAGTAAATCGTCAGTTGTATCCTCTGATTTTTGTCTGTAGGGATAACGTTCCTATAAACAATATCTTTCCGGACCCTTTCCTCCGTTTTATGAGCTGTGGAAAAGAAGTTCCTGTAAAATAGTCTAATAGTGGGTATAGGTGTTGTGTTAGTTGTCTCTTCAGAAGTTGCATGGCGTTTCACTTTCCTTCTTATGATGTCTTCGACGAAACCATTGGAGAAGCCGTTGTTGACTAGGACCTGCCTTACCCTACAGAGTTCTTCGTCGACTTGCTTCCATTCTGAGCTGTGGCTGAGAGCACGGTCGACATATGCGTTAACAACACTCCTCTTGTACCTGTCTTTGGTCAAGATATCATGTCGTCCAGACCATTATGACCGGTACTCCCTCCCCCACACTCACCCTCTCCATCTTGGTCCCGGTGTCTTTGGTCAAGATCTCATGTCGTCCAGACCATTATGACCGGTACTCCCTCCCCCACACTCACCCTCTCCATCATAGTCCCGGTGTCTTTGGTCAAGATCTCATGTCGTCCAGACCATTATGACCGGTACTCTCTCCCCCACACTCACCCTCTCCATCATAGTCCCGGTGTCTTTGGTCAAGATCTCACGTCGTCCAGACCATTATGACCGGTACTCCCTCCCCCACACTTACGCTCTCCTTCATGTCCAGATCATTATGACCAGTTCTCCCTTTCCCAAACTCACGCTCTCCTTTATGCCCAGATCATTATGACCAGTCCTCCTTTCCCCAAACTCACGCACTCTTTCCTGTCCAGACAATTATGGCCAGTCCTCCCTCCCCACACTCACCTTCTTCTTCATGGCACAACTATTAGTTATTAAATTTGCAGTTGTGGTGGTTAATAAGAATCATTACAGAATCAGAACGGAATATATTGTTGTGTTTATTATATAATGTGTTAGAGTTCATCTCCACACTTTACGTCACCAACGAGGCTTAAGAAAGTTGTTCAGTTACACAATCCTCGTTGTGAAGTGCAGCTGGCTGACGTCACACATGTCACGTGCAGCTGGCTGACGTCACACATGTCACGTTGATCTGGCTGACGTCACACATGTCAGATGGAGCTGGCTGACGTCACACATGTCACGTGGAGCTGGCTGACGTCACACATGTCACGTGGAGCTGGCTGACGTCACACATGTCACGTGGAGCTGGCTGACGTCACACATGTCACGTGGAGCTGGCTGATGTCACACATGTCACGTGGAGCTGGCTGACGTCACACATGTCACGTGGAGCTGGCTGACGTCACACATGTCACGTGGAGCTGGCTGATGTCACACATGTCACGTGGAGCTGGCTGATGTGACACATGTCACGTGGAGCTGGCTGATGTCACACATGTCACGTGGAGCTGGCTGATGTGACACATGTCACGTGGAGCTGACTGACGTCACACATGTCACGTGGAGCTGGCTGACATCACACATATCACGTGGAGCTGGCTGACGTCACACATGTCACGTGGAGCTGGCTGACGTCACACATGTCACGTAGAGCTGGCTGATGTGACACATGTCACGTGGAGCTGGCTGACGTCACACATGTCACGTGGAGCTGGCTGACGTCACACATGTCACGTGGAGCTGGCTGACGTCACACATGTCACGTGGAGCTGGCTGACGTCACACATGTCACGTGGAGCTGGCTGATGTGACACATGTCACGTGGAGCTGGCTGACGTCACACATGTTACGTGGAGCTGGCTGACGTCACACATGTCACGTGGAGCTGGCTGACATCACACATGTCACGTGGAGCTGGCTGACATCACACATGTCACGTGGAGCTGGCTGACGTCACACATGTCACGTGGAGCTGGCTGACGTCACACATGTCACGTGGAGCTGGCTGACATCACACATGTCACGTGGAGATGGCTGACGTCACACATGTCACGTGGAGCTGGCTGACGTCACACATGTCACGTGGAGCTGGCTGACGTCACATGTCACGTGGAGCTGGCTGACGTCACACATGTCAGATGGAGCTGGCTGACGTCACACATGTCACGTGGAGCTGGCTGACGTCACATGTCACCTGGAGCTGGCTGACGTCACCCATGTCACGTGGAGCTGGCTGACGTCACACATGTCACGTGGAGCTGGCTGACGTCACACATGTCACGTGGTGCTGGCTGACGTCACACATGTCACGTCAGCCCAGTAATATTAATATTATAATTCACAGTATAATAACAGAGGAATTATCTTCATAATAACTTAATTACAGTAATAATAATTTGTGGTTAGTCTAATAAGCTTAACAGAGGACGGCATAGCTGTATATTATTATAAATATTTATTAGGTAGTTATTTATGTTATAAGTGGGAAATATTTCACACAGACCATCTATATGTTGTTGGGGTTTTCACCTCTCTATTATTCTCTACCCTTACTCTGGGGTAAGCAATAGTTATGCTCAAGGTAACTCACCGTAGCCCTGCGGGTCTTCCCTCGATCCTCACGGCGCCACTGCACGCCAGGAGAGTCTCCCAGTCAATCTTAACGGCCTCTTATTAAGAAAGAGTGAGAACACGACTCGATCACATCGACTGTCGTGTGCCCTCCCCAACAATAGGGCTCTACGGTTAAACACAAGATCGCCAACTGGTGTTTAAGGTGGCCAGTAACACCCTCAGTGGACTGGTGTATTCAGTGGTAGCCTTGGCAAGGTCACACTCAAAGATCAGGAATCAGGCAGGTACTTATTGTTATCACTCTATGCCTACAGGTATAGTATAGCCACAAGATCAATGGAGGGGATGATAAAAACACAAAGAGAGTTTTGTATTTTACTTAAAATGTATGAAAGATGTCACAAGGCCACACAATAATCATAAATCAACTGATCCTGACTCGGCCGGTAATTCCCACGGATATTATGCGATCACTAGAGGGCAACACTCTCCCCCTCCTCATCAAGTGTCAAGAACAGCTGATCGCAATGGCCTCTCCGCGCGAACTTTGCTTGTTTTCTAGATTCACGCGCGCGGTTTCTTTAAATTTCCAATATTACTAGAAACTCGCACACTCGATATTGGCACAAATAAACCGAATTACTTAGTTACACTGTACTCAGGCTCAAACAGTCTTTTCTACACTCAAGTCTACAATGATTCACTGTAATGGTCTTTACATTGTTCTTCACCCAACCATATATTATGAAATATTAACACTGGAGTTTTCAGTACTTTCTCTCGTGGGCGATAACGCAATAATTCACTGTACTCACAAATGATTATTCACTGAATGAACATAGTCATATATATGGTATATAAATCAATCATCAATACATGGAAAATAAATAGTTTCTGGGCACATAGCCTAACCTCCAAATACTGGCATAATCTTATATATATTTTACCACTATATGTTCATATCAAAATCTATAGAAAGATATACACAACACAGTAAATTTATCACTGGTTCCTGGTGCCTGTACACACCAATAATCAACATGAATAATACAAGTACTCTTGATAGTACTGTCTAGCACACTGGTGCTTTACCGTGACATAGGTGAGACTTGCTCACGACATATAAAATTTTCAGGCTAGATAATATAGCCAAATAATATAGCTAACTAAAGGGGAATGGGGAGGGAACTAGAACCACCTACTTCACCCTATCCTCCGATGAGAGTCGAGATGTAGCTCCTGGTCCTCGTGTCGGGAACGCCCCCACACTACACGTCGTCGTGTCCTACCAGAGCCTCTCGTCGTCCCACCGTTTAGCGCGTCGTCTCCGTGCCTCCTCACTGCAGGTCCGTCCTCCTTCTTGACTTCTTGAAGGTTGGAGTCGGTCTCCTGGCCGTCGTCTTCTCCCAGCAACGGCTGTCGCCTACGTCTCAGCTACAGTCGTTCGGTTTCCCCAAATAGTCCTCTCTTCCTCAGCTACCCAGTGGCTCTGTCAGCCACTACGCTGTCACGAACTGGTGAATTGCCACAGGCGTCAACATACGTCACTGCACGGCTTCACTGCTACTGGCACAGTACCTGACTGGAGCACTTGTTGCTCAAATAACCGTCAATTCCCTCTTCTGGTTCAACACATGAACTAGGGAAGACTTCTCAGAGTACTGGCGGACTTCAGGTGACGCGTAAATCCACGGTAGTGGGAAACAGCTGTCCGACAGACAGGACCACTCGTCGCACGTCCGACCTCTATGACGTGTCGTGTCTGACTGATGGCGCCAGCCCGGCGCGCTGGCCGGACCCCCTTCCTTCGTGACGTCACTTTCGCCACGGGAGGTTTTCATTGGCTCCCGGTGCCACCTTGCTGTCGATGACCAATCCGGTGCCACTGACGTCACACGGTTTTGGCGGGAGATCAGAGAGGTAAGCGCCATCTTGGCTCCCTAAAGGGCCTAAACCACAGGCCAAAATATTACTATTTCACAAATTTCTCGGCTCTCCGAGAACACTTCACTCTCTCCCCTATATCAAATTGTAGCCTGCAACGTAGAGAACGCTTGGGAAAAGTAGACATGACTCTTACTGCAGGCGTGGGAGAATTATAAGGGGGGGGAACTCCGTCACAATGTTTATCTATTTATTCAACTATCTACTCATTAATCTATCCATTTATAAATCCATCTACTTTTCCATCTGTACATCCATCTATCTATCCATCTATTTGTGCATCTAATTGAGTATCTAACTGTCCAACCCGTTCTCGCAAATTCGTATAGTCAATATTGACTTAATAAATACGTGCATATGTGACATACTAAACATACTAGTTTACCTTGAATAGCTTCATAGAAAACACCGACCTTACCTAACCTTCTTAGTATGTTAAGATAAGCATCTTATTGCTTCGTAATTACAATTATTACCTAACCTATTATAGGTATAGATTAAGTAATAATTGTAATTCCGAAGCAATAAGATGCTTATCTTAACATACTGAGAAGGTTAGGTAAGGTCGGTGTTTTCTATGAAGCTATTCAAGGTAAACTAGTATGTTTAGTATGTCACATTTGCACATATTTAATAAGTCAATATTGACTGTAAGAAAATCCGGGAACGGGTTGAACTGTCCATCTATCTATCCAACATTCTATTAAATTATCTATCCATTAATCCATAAATCCAGCTATTCATCTATTGTCAATCAGTCCATCCATATGTCCATTAATTATCTACGATCCATCAATCTATCCATCTATTAATCAATTCATCCATCCATTCATTTATTAGTACATCTCTTGATATATCTACCTGTCCATCTATGTATCCATCCATCTATCCATCCAACTATTATTTTTTTTACCCAAATAGCTGTCCTCAATCGACCCATCTACCTCTTCTATCTATGCATTACTCTATTCATCTATCCATCCAGCTACTCATCTTTCTGTTATTTGTCTATCTATCCATACATCATTCATTTTATCTATCTATCTATCTTTTTATCACCTATCCATCTATCTATTTATCCAGCTACCTACTCATTTTTTAAATTCATCTATCTATTTATCTAGCCATCTATCTATTCATCCATTTATCAATCCATCAATCTATCATACTCATCTATCTATATACACCTCTATCTGTCTCTCAATCTATATATCTATATCTATCTATCTATCTATCTATCTATCTATCTATCTATCTATCTATCTATCTATCTATCTATCTATCTATCTATCTATCTTTATATATATATATATATATATATATATATATATATATATATATATATATATATATATATATATATGTATATATATATATATATATATATATATATATATATATATATATGTCGTACCTAATAGCCAGAACTCACTTCTCAGCCTACTATGCAAGGCCCGATTTGCCTAATAAGCCTAGTTTTCATGAATTAATGTTTTTTCGTCTACCTAACCTACCTAACCTAACCTAACCTAACGTTTTCGGCTACCTAACCTAACCTAACCTATAAAGATAGGTTAGGTTAGGTTAGGTAGGGTTGGTTAGGTTCGGTCATATATCTACGTTAATTTTAACACCAATAAAAAAAAAATTACCTCATACATAATGAAATGGGTAGCTTTATCATTTCATAAGAAAAAAATTAGAGAAAATATAATAATTCAGCAAAATTTGGCTTATTAGGCAAATCGGGCCTTACATAGTAGGCTGAGAAGTGAGTTCTGGCTACTAGGTACGACATATATATATATAAATATATATATATATATATATATATATATATATATATATATATATATATATATATATATATATATATATATATATATATATATATATGACCGAAAAAGTAAGATTAATAATTCTATCACGAATTTTCTCAATCTTTCGTACATTTCTTTTCACTGTTGGAGGTAAGTCAAAAAACAATTCTCCAAAATTCATTTTTATTTCTAGTCTGACGTGACACTTGAGCGCGTTTCGTAAAACTTATTTCATTTTCAAAGACTTTACACATACACAACTGAATAGAACTTACATATCTCCGATTTGTTTATATCTACATTTGAGTGAGGTGGATGGGGTGAGGTGGTATTTAATAGGGTATTAATTTCATCAACACAAGACAGAACACGAAACAATGGGTATTGAAATGGAAGTGATTGTAGAAAGCCTATTGGTCCATACCCAGAAAACACAAATCATCTAGAAAACGTTCGTCTATCTCTTCCCATAGGTGTGGGAATGATTTGCATTGAGAATGGTGCAGGAGAGCCTTTGAGAAACTTTTAATAAAAAAATCCAAACACAAAGGTTTTATAATAAATTGTTTTTCTACAACTATTTTGTTCCTAATGTATTACAAATTGTTTTTACATGCTTAAATATAAAATTTATGGTGTTTCTTTGTAAAATTCATTAATAAATTGTGAATGATATTTTTTGGCTCAGTGAAACGTTCAAAATCCATTTAGTTATAATATGATCAGAAAAAAGTAGTTTTCCCAATTTCATAAAAATCGCTCTTTTTAAGGGGGCTTATCACACTAAATTAAAAGTTGTTCAATTTGCTTATAAATTTTTTTATGAAATGGTTATAGAAAGGGCTGCAACTGGTCCAAGTTTCACCATCACACCCTTAACAGAAAAGGAGAAAAAAAATAAACAACGTATTATGCAAGGAATGTTCAACATTTTCAAATAATCTCAGGAAACACATGTGTCAACTAAAATGTCTACTATGTGCTGTAGAAGCACAAACTCTTGTAATAATTGTAATATGTATGTGCAATATATTTATATGTATTTTTTTTTTCTTTTTTTTTTGGTCAATGTTTTTTTTTCTCATTTGTTATCAAGGGATTTGCATGAAACTTGCACACCTTGCTCAATGGATGCCTATCTGCAAGGGTGCCAATTATGAACGAAATCTGTCGAAGTCAAGCTCAGCTACAGGTGGCCGAACTTGTATCTTTATTTTACTCTGGAAAGTAATTTACAACTTCAAGGCGTTTCTCAGCTTTCATTTATTAATCAATTTACATGCAAATTACACCTTATATGTAGAGGTTGTGCTTCTACAAACCTATTGAGACATTTTAGTCCAAAGTCCATTTGTTGATTTTATAAAAGTTTATAAACATCATATATTGCATATTTTTGGAAGGGTAACTTTGAAAAATTATATTATTGCACTAAACACTTTCTTTGATAAAACTGATCAATACAATCTATTATTGTGTGTTAGTTTAATATCTGAGTGTTATAGAAATGATTTTAGTTGACACATGTGTTCCCTGAAAATATTTGAAAATGTTGAAAATTCGTTGCATAATACGTTGTGTATTTTTTTTCTCCTTTTCTGTTTAGGGTGTGATGCTGAAACTTGGACCAGTTGCAGCTCTTTCTATAACCATTTCATAAATAAATTTATAAACAAATTGAACAATTTTTACGAAACTCGTAATATGCCCACTTAACACAATTTGACTCCTTATGCATTCCACTAAACACTAATATCATGCTTATTTATATAATTTATGTATTATTCCCTAAGATAATATATATAAATTATAAAAGTTGCTGGAAAGTGGTGTGAAAGAATCTGAAAACGTTTTGTTGTCTTATATTGGCGTGTTCTTATTAACTAGAGTGAGTAAGAGTGAGCAAAAGTGGGTAAGAGTGACAGAGTAAGAGTGAGTAAGAGTAAGTGTGACTGAGGGTGAGTGAGAGTGCCAGAGAGTGTGTAAGTGTGAGTAAGAGTGAGTAAAATTAAGAGTGACTGAGAGTGAGTGAGAGTAAGAGTGACAGAGTAAGAGTGATTGAGAGTAAGGGTGACAGAGTGAGTAAGGGTGAGTATGAGAATAAGAGTGATTGAGAGTTAGAGTAAGAGTGATTGAGAATGAGAGTAGGAGTGATTGAGAGTTAGAGTGAGAGTAAGAGTGATTGAGAGTAAGAGTGATTGAGAGTAAGAGTGAGTAAGAGTAAGAATGAGAGTAGGAGTGATTGAGAGTAAGAGTGATTGGGAGTAAGAGTAAGAGTGATTGAGAGCAAGAGTAAGAGTAAGAATGAGAGTAACCCAGCAAACAATTTTAGGTTGCCACAACATATCTGGAAAGTATTTGAAAGGATTGGAAACGTTTGTTTTATCGTATCAGATACGATAATACGATATTGTGTGTGGACTTAAATAGGTTTCCAAAACTTATAACCAAGACCTATGTATCTAACACTAATTTGAGATGTTGTGGCAACTTTACACTCCTAACATGAGTCACTCATAATCCATTCATACACCACTATGAATCTCTTGTGAAAGGTTTGAGCCTACTCTGAACCCTTTTCACATCTTTGTGTTTAATGTTAAATTTCTTGAAATTAAATTATATTATTTTATATTATATTATTTTTATTATATTTTATTTTATAATGTATTATTATTTTTGTTATATTTTTTTATATTATATTATTGTTTTCAATTTAAATATTAAAACCAATTTAAGGGTAAAAAAATCAAATAATTTATATTTCTTTTATTATTTATAACAAATCAGTAAAAATACAAAAACATATGACCTATATAATTATATATATAATATATATATAAATAATTTATATAATATATATATATATATATATATATATATATATATATATATATATATATATATATATATATATATATATGTCGTACCTAGTAGCCAGAACTCACTTCTCAGCCTACTATTCAAGGCCCGATTTGCCTAATAAGCCAAGTTTTCCTGAATTAATATATTTACTATAATTTTTTTCTTATGAAATGATAAAGCAACCCTTTTCTCTATGTATGAGGTCAATTTTTTTTTATTGGAGTTAAAATTAACGTAGATATATGACTGAACCTAACCAACCCTACCTAACCTAACCTAACCTATATTTATAGGTAAGGTTAGGTTAGGTAGCCAAAAAAAGCTAGGTTAGGTTAGGTTAGGTAGGTTAGGTAGACGAAAAAACATTAATTCATGAAAACTTGGCTTATTAGGCAAATCGGGCCTTGAATAGTAGGCTGAGAAGTGCGTTCTGGCTATTAGGTACGACATATATATATATATATATATTAGTGTAATATATAAGGGTGTAGTGTAATAGTATATATATTTATATATATATATATATATATATATATATATATATATATATATATATATATATATATATATATATATATATATATATATACATATATATATATATATATATATATATATATATATATATATATATATATATATAATATATATATAAATAATATATATATAAATAATATATATATATATATAAATAATATATTTATATATAATTAATATATATATATATATATATATATATATATATATATATATATATATATATATATATATATATAAATAATATATTCTTTATGTTATCTTGAGTTGATTTCGGGGCTTTAGTGTCCCCGCGGCCCGGTCCTTGACCAGGCCTCCACCCCCAGGAAGCAGCCCGTGACAGCTGACTAACACCCTGGTACCTATTTACTGCTAGGTAACAGGGGCATTCAGGGTGAAAGAAACTTTGCCCATTTGTTTCTGCCTCGTGCGGGAATCGAACCCGCGACACAGAATTACGAGTCCTGCGCGCTATCCACCAGGCTACTAGGCCCCCTCGTATTTATATATATATATAAATAATATATATATAAATAATATATATATATAAATAATATATATATATAAATATATATGTGATAACCTATGATAACCATCTTTGTAACCTATATGTAACTCCCTCTTTGTAACAAAGTTCAAATAGAGCAAATATATATGTGTACATACAAAAGAATGGGGGTGGTAGATGATAATATTAGTGTTTAGTGAGTGACCACAAGGTCTCCTCTGAATACTTTTTATTTTCTTCTCTGAGGCTATGGGTCCCCACATTGGCATCAGAGGTCTTCCTCACAAACTTTTTATATAATATATATATATAAATAATATATATATAAAGTTAAAACTAGCTAATTATACGTAGATATATGATAACTAACCAACCCTACCAAACCTAACCTATCTAACCTATATAACGCACTTCTATGCCTACTATGCAAGGCCCGATTTGCCTAATAAGCCAAGTTTTCATGAATTAATGTTTTTTCGTCTACCTAACCTACCTAACCTAACCTAACCTAGCTTTTTTTGGCTACCTAACCAAACCTTACCTATATATATAGGTTAGGTTAGGTTAGGTAGGGTTGGTTAGGTTCGGTCATATATCTACGTTAATTTTAACTCCAATAAAAAAAAATTGACCTCATACATAGTGAAAAGGGTAGCTTTATCATTTCATAAGAAAAAAATTATAGTAAATATATTAATTCAGGAAAACTTGGCTTATTAGGCAAATCGGGCCTTGAATAGTAGGCTGAGAAGTGAGTTCTGGCTACTAGGTACGACATATATATATATATATATATATATATATATATATATATATATGTCGTACCTAGTAGCCAGAACGCACTTCTCAGCCAACTATGCAAGGCCCGATTTGCCTAATAAGCCAAGTTTTCATGAATTAATATATTTTCTCTTATTTTTTTCTTATGAAATGATAAAGCTACCAATTTCATTATGTATGAGGTCAATTTTTTTTCATTGGAGTTAAAATTAACGTAGATATATGACCGAACCTAACCAACCCTACCTAACCTAACCTAACCTATCTTTACAGGTCAGGTTAGGTTAGGTGGCCGAAAAAGTTAGGTTAGGTTAGGTTAGGTAGGTTAGGTAGTCGAAAAACAATTAATTCATGAAAACTTGGCTTATTAGGCAAATCAGGCCTTGAATAGTAGGCTGAGAAGTGCGTTCTGGCTACTAGGTACAACATATATATATATATATATATATATATGTCGTACCTAGTAGCCAGAACGCACTTATCAGCCTAATATGCAAGGCCCGATTTGCCTAATAAGCTAAGTTTTTATGAATTAATGTTTTTTCGACAACCTAACCTACCTAACCTAACCTAACCTAACTTTTTTGGCTACCTAACCGAACCTAACCTATGGAGATAGGTTAGGTTAGGTTAGGTAGGGTTGGTTAGGTTTGGTCATATATCTACGTTAATTTTAACGCAAATAAAAAAAAATTGATCTCATTCATAATGAAATGGGTAGGTTTATCATTTCATAAGAAAAAAAATTGAGAAAATATATTATTTTATGAAAACTTGGCTTATTAGGCAAATCGGGCCTTACATAGTAGGCTTAGAAGTGCGTTCTGGCTACTAGGTACGACATATATATATATATATATATATATATATATATATATATATATATATATATATATATATATATATATATATATATATATATATATATATATATTATAATATATATACACATATATATATATATATATATATATATATTTATTTATTTATTATATATATACATATATACACACAGACACATATAGATTCTTCTATATAGACATTAGAGAAGATTCAGCGGTACGCCATGCACCAGGCTCGCCACCATTTTCAGTATTCGTCATATCCAAGTCTGCTGTGTGATGCACATGTCTTCTTGCTTCACCACCTTGTAATGAAATATTGTTTGTTACTAATTGCTTTCAATAATACATTATTTTATTATATAATATTTAATTTATTAATTAAAAACCCTTTCCATATTATAGAAAAAAAACTAAAACAAGAATCTATATAAAACAATATTATATCCTGCATTATTCCAGCCCATTATTAGAGATAGTAGCCACCTCTTATTTTGGTTTTCTTTCATTATTAGTGCTCAGAAAATTAAATATATCTACATATTTAGTCAAAATCAGTTACATTATTTTATCTTATTCATAGCAAAAATGTTCTCAAAGATTACTAAAAAGAAATTGAATTAGACTACAGCAAATTGGCAAACTTTACCTTGTATCTGTTTCCACCGAGTTTGTTTGGGGCGTTCTTCAACATATCAGCAATACTTGTCTCAACATCTCTTTCAGTTGCATTAGTGTGGGTGTTGATACAGGCTTCTGGAAATTTATAAGAATTAATTAATATATAAAATTATAATTCACTTTGTCATTCCCCATTCCACAGTCCTCTCCTCCTTCCCACTTCCCCGTCCCCACATCCTCCCCCTATTCCCACTTCCCTGTCCCATCGTCCTCCTTACCATTTTCCCCTCCCCTGTCCCTTCTTCCTCCCCCACCATCTCCCATTCACCTGTCCCTTTGTCCTCCCCAGCATTCCCCTGTCCCCACCATCCCCAACTCCCCAGTCCCCTCGTCCTCCCCACCATTACCCTCTCCTCTGTCCCCTCGTCTTCCCCACCATCCCCCCCCTCTCGTCCTCCCCACCATTCCAAACTACCTCATCCGATGCATTCTATAATGGTCTGATGCTTCCATCAGAAAATTGGGAACATCAAATGATCTGATATTCCCATCACTGAAAAATATAAACAGCTAAAAAAATGAAATGAAAAAAATAAAAAAATAAACTATACTCATGAAATGAACAGTATGGTAAACAACACAGCTCAATTTCAATGCAATGTCACACAAAATTATTAAATCGAAATGAAAATAAATTGAAATCTATGAAAATTCAAATTATCAATGCAATCGGAAATATTGAAATAATATCACAACATAATATAGTGTGGGTTGCTCCTACGTGCAACAGACGGTGCTGTTTTTAAAAAAAGGCATGGTTTTACCTGTCACAAGTGTGGCATCTATACTTATACTCACGAAATGAACGGTATGGTAAACAACATAGCTCAATTGCAATGCAATGTCACAATAACATTTAATAACAATAACATTTAAATATACTTTAAGAAAAATCTAGAAGAAAATAAGAACATTGAAACGGTTCATGAACTCGATTTCAATAAAGGACACTATGGGGAACTTTGAAAAACAGTTAATGAGTATAATTAGACAGACTTGTTGCTAGGCAGAGGAGTAAATAATGAGATATATGGCAAATTTTGCAAAATATACGGCACACAAACATTCATACCCAAACAAAGCCAAATGCTAGTTAAGAACAAAGCAGCTGGCCCGTAGGGGAAAGGAGATACCCACAAGACTGGAATACAAGTCATTAACAAGCACACAAGTACTACACCACACAACAACCGCACTACTACCAGAACTGGACGAATCACTACCAAAACAACACACCCAAAATGGAAATGGAAATAACCAATCACAGAGTGATCAGGAGTCAGGTTACTAGTTTTATAGAGACCAATGACCTCCACAATCCAGGCCAACATGGATTTAGAGCAGGAAGATATTGAAATACCTCTTACAGCTATCTCTCATGTCCTCTACTTGTACAGTACAGCTACTTGACCATTACGACAAAATCACCGAGATATGAGATAATGATGATACTAACCTCACCTACTCAGACTCCAACCCACTCATATTAAATAATGATGTAAACAATAAATTAAAAAAAAATCCACTTATTAATGTCAACCAACAAACTCACACTAAACATAGAAAGGACCTACAACATCTTACTTGGGAGCAAATCAACAAATGCAATTCATCTACAGTTACACAATGTTAACATCAGAAATAAAAAAGATGGTAAGTTCCTTGGTCTATACTTAGATCTGCCCGAAACGCTATGAGTGCTAGTTGCTTGACAAGAATGTATAACTTCAAGTCACTGTACTCTCCCCCAATGTACCTTCTTGTATATAAAGAAAAAATAAATAAATAAACAAACACATAATAAATCAATACTTACTAAATTTTGTCTATTATGTAGCAAAGAAGCAGGTCTACGGAAGGCTTTTCTGTTGAGATCGAAGCCCAGATTACTCGTGGTCTCTGAAATAAGTTAAGATTATAAGTATAAAATTTATAAAACCAAATAATAAATCCGGTATTGCTCAATTTCAGATGCAGACGTACTGAATGATATATCAGACTGTCAGCATGGTATTCGATCTGGAAGGTCCAGTGTAACGAATTTACTCAGTTTCTATGATCGAGCCACAGAGATCTATAAAGAATTCTGATCAAGAAAGAGATCTAGGGGTGATTTTAGATAGAAAACTATAACCTGAGGATCATATTAAGAACATTCTGCGAGGGGCCTATGCTACACTTTTTAACTTTAGAATTGCTTTTAACCCTTAAACTGCGCATGGCGTATATATACGCCCTGAGTAACATGTCCCATGGTGCGCATGGCGTATATATACGCCATAGGGTGCCAGGCCTGATTCAAATGGCCCACGGCTACACGGGGTTCACAGTAGCTTCCTCAGTGCTCTTGTAAACAGATGCCATTTTAAAAAAAAATCGTGGGCAATATTCTCAGGTGTGAGAGGCACAGTACTGTTGGAGCAACCAAGGCCGGCGCACGCAGCATGAGCGAACAGCATTGATGTTCAGCTTGTGACCACAGCATCGCCGAAAAATGTCAAAATAAATATATAATTGTTATTATTTAGCGATGGCAATATTACAGATGACCAATGACTGTGATATAAATAACCAGGGTTGTGATAATAGCAGGATTGTTGTAATAATTAGCGCTGTGTGAGGAGTGATGCTGAGAGACGGAGGGAGACAGCATCGTTTACTGACTGTGTGGCCACCTGTTATTGTTTGCGTTCACCATACCAGGTCAGTGGTTCTCTATGGTGAACACAAATGTAGATGCTTATATATAATGTGTGTATTGGTGTAATAACAGCAAAAGGATTATGCTGGGAGGAGCCATATGGGTGACGGAGGTGACGTCGTCTGCACGATTTGTCTAGCTGTTTAGAGGGTGGCCACTATGCTCTTTGGGCGCTCTACAAGCTTAGGTGTACAGTTACGGTGCATAAAACATGTAGATATTTATATATAATATGTGTATATAGGGTAATAACACTGCAAAAGGTATTGTTGGGGGAGAAAGTTTAGTGCATGTGAACTTGAAAGAGTGAGGGAGCCGCCATCTGTGTATAGCGACGACTCTTAGTGCCTGAACTAACTATATCAGCTTAGCTGTACAGTTGTGGTGAACAAAATATACACATACTTATATATAACGTCTGTATATAGTGTAATAATATCACAACTGGTATTGTTGGGGGAGAAAGTTTAGTGCGTGTGTTGAGGGAGTGGCAGCGAGTGGCTGGCTGGTGTGTGGCGGTAACTCCTCGTTGCTTTTCGACTCTCAGTACCAACTTAGTGGTTCGTTATGGTGACCAAAACATGCCAATACTTATATATAACCTGTGTATAGAGTGTAATAGCAGCAAAACTATTTGTTTATTGTTTTATAAACATAATAATTGAATCACTAATATGCACATCATACTTTTGAGTATAGCGATTATTAACCACTTTTATTATATAAATATATTACAATACACACTATTGAATAATATTACTGCAAAAAAACTAAGAAAAAATCAATCGGAGACATTGAAACAATTAGGTAATAATATCTTTGTGGCAACTCCCATCTGTCAACGCGGGTGACGCTGACCGGGTCTGACGACCGCTCTGTCAACGCCCAGTTTTTGCCAGACTTCATCGGTCAATTGCGCCCAAAATATGTCACCTACGATTTTTTTTTTCCTCGCTCAGGGGACACAAATTAACATGTTTAGAAGACGAAAAAAAAATTTTGAATTTTTTTTTTCTTGCTCACAGGGGTGTAAATGTCCATATGACCCCGGAGCAGTGTAAGGGTTAAATACATAGGTCAAAAAGTTTTAAAAGTTTTAAAAGTTTTTTAAACCTCTCATGTATCATGAGTGTGGAAAAGCTTCAGATGGTGCATTCAGATGATGAATATTACCTAGTTCCTTCATCTGGGAAGAATGAAGACATATTGGTGCATTCGGATGATAAAAACTAACTACTGTAGTTCAATTGATCAACAGACTGTATATCATATGCAGACTGTATGTGGATCTGCGGGCCACTCCAAACAACAGCCTGGTGGACCAAGCTCCACCAGGCCTAAAGCACAAAGTGGTCCACTGGCACCGGCAACTTCAACCATAAATGTTCTCAAAGATTACTAAAAATGATTGAATTAGACTAGACTACAGTAAATTGGCAATCTTAACCGTGTATCTGTTTCTACCAATACAGTACATGCTTCAACATATCAGCAATACTTGATATGCAAATATATACACATATATCCATATGCAGTATATACACATACATATATAATACAAAAATTATAAAATTTACTTACTTAATATTACATTGCAAATATTCCAGGTTTTGAAGACAATTTTCTTATTGCGCTCAACAAGGTAAGGCTTGCACCACAGATTCTGTCAGGGGTGGAAGCGTATTAGCATTGTATAGAAAATATTTACCAAATAGTTTTAAATACATAAAACTACAAATAGTAATTATTGAATTATTACATTACGCTTATACTCGTACATTCTGTTAGTGTCAAATTTCCACATTAGACTATCATATTACCTATATTATTGTTAATAATGTATTGACAGATGCAATATGTATTAAAATTCTAAAAATAAGTCATGCATTATATACAATTTGTGGGAAACTGTCTGCTGAGAAAAGCTGGTGTGGGGGTTGTTACAATAGTGAGTAATAATTAAAGCTGGTGCATATAACATCCTTGTCAGGCACATGCAAAAGTGAACACTTCCAGAATTGGAGACATGCAGAAATGTAACATGTGGAAATAGAGGCATGCCAAAACAAAGACATGCATAAATTCAAATTCTTATCTAAATAATTTCTAGTGATTATTATATAAATTATTCCATCAGTACTAGATCAAATATTCACAAAAAAAGGAGAAGAGATATTTGATATTCAATACCATCCTCCCTTTGGAAAGAGTAATCATGTCCTGTTGGACATTTATTATATGTTAAGATATAATCTAAAAGAAAATAGGGACATTGAAATGGTTGTTAAACTCTATTTCAATAAAGGACACTATAGGGAACCTCGAACCCTGTATTACAAGTGTAAGTGAAAATATTGGAAAAAATAATTAAAGCTAAAGAACACCTGGAGACAAATGCTACACTTGCTTACATTTATGAATTGCTTTTAAATACATAGGTCAAAAATTTACCGATATGGTGCATTCGGAAGACAAAGCAAATTTTTCACTTTTGACAATTGAGCACCTGCTACATCCAGATTCTAGGGAGGAAAGGAAGGACGATCTTACTGGATCCCATAGCCTCTCCGAGGCACAAACCAGGCTTGTACACAACCCTCCCTCTGCACCCGAGCTATGTCAACAGGTCGTTCTTTCTCTTCGCCCTTACATCATCACACACAGAGATCACAATAACGTGATGCATCAAATGAACAAATCCACAAGGGCCGTGACGAGGATTCGAACCTGCGTCTGGGAGCATCCCAGACACTGCCTAAATCGACTGAGCTACAACAGGGTAAATGGATCCAGGAAGTTCAGTAGAAGTTCGGTTTCAACCCTTTTACCCTGTTGTAGCTCAGTCGATTTAGGCAGTGGCTGGGATGCTCCCGGACACAGGTTCGAATCCTCGTCACGGCCCTTGTGGATTTGTTCATTTGATGTATCACGTTATTGTGATCTCTGTGTGTGATGATGTAAGGACGAAGAGAAAGAACGACCTGTTGACATAGCTCGGGTGCAGGGGGAGGGTTGTGTACAAGCCTGGTTTGTGCCTCGGAGAGGCTATGGGATCCAGTAAGATCGTCCTTCCTTTCCTCCCTAGAATCTGGATGTAGCAGGTGCTCAATTGTCAAAAGTGAAAAAATTTGGTTTGTCTTCCGAATGCACCATATCGGTACATTTTTTAATAATCTTTTAAAAATAGTAAATGCCACTATTTTTGCAAAATTATTACAAGATCTATTATTCTAATAAGGGTTTGATAAAATACAGTATTTATGAGTAAGATGTAATTGTGTCTGACACTGATAAAATTATAAACCATTGTAAACAATTTGTTCACTTTCAAAACTTGGGTAATTACATATGACAGTGTCAGACCACTGAGGAAGAATTGAAACAGGAATTTCCTCAAGTACTTTCATATTTCAGTAATACATCTTCAGAAGGAATCATTCCTCCTGAAGATGTATTATTTAAATATGAAAGTACTTACGGAAATTCCTGTTCCAATTCTTCTTTCACGGTCTGACACTCACATTTTTCACCACATGTTAATTTCCGTGATTTACACACAAATTTATATACACACAAATACATATAAACACATATATAATATATATATATATATATATATATATATATATATATATATATATATATATATATATATATATATATATATATATATATATATATATATATATATATATATATATATATATATATATATATATATATATATATATATATATATGCATATAAATAAAAAAACAAGTAAATGTAAATAATTTTACCTTGCACCTAGATCCACCTAGCCTGTATGGCGCGCGTTTCAGTACTTCGGAAATCTAGAACTATCTAGAATCTCTAATCTGCAATGAAACAATACATATTATTGCACTTACCAAAACATGGATGAATGTAGAAAATACAGAACTATTAGCTGAATATCAAATAAATGGATTTAATCTATTTCACACAGATAGATATATTAGACCGTGTATGTTAGGTAATACCTAACATACACGCCTCCACACACACTACATTTGAAATGTAGTGCCAGGCCTCTGCCCGAAACGCTGCGCGTGCTAGTGGCTTTACAAGACTGAAATTACCATATTTGTATCCTCACATTCCTTATGTACATTCTTGTATATGCATAAATAAATAAATAAATAAATAAATGTAGTCTCAAAAAGACTACATTTCAACAGCAAAGATTACTCCATAAAAAAATAATTAAATTATTGACCAACATGAGAGAGGGTTAGCCAACATGAGAGGGTTGTGTTGATTGCCTGAAAATATTTAAATTGTTTAATGTATTGAATGGCATTTTTCAAGTTACAACATTTTTTAAATTACTGAACTATGTTCTAGGCTTTGCTAGACTTAATTCAATTATTACAGATGAGCCTAACCTAACCTAGAACCCAGTGGGTTTTCTTCCTATTGGGGAGTGTTGTACATGCCTCGCCTCCACATACACACTTGCACAGCCAGGCCTCGCCTCCACATACACACTAGCACAGCCAGGCCTCGCCTCCACATACACCAGCACAGCCAGGCCTCGCCTCCACATACACACTAGCACAGCCAGGCCTCGCCTCCACATACACCAGCACTGCCAGCCCTCGCCTCCACATACACACTAGCACTGCCAGGCCTCGCCTCCACATACACTAGCACAGCCAGGCCTCGCCTCCACATACACCAGCACTGCCAGGCCTCGCCTCCACATAAACCAGCACTGCCAGGCCTCGCCTCCACATACACTAGCACAGCCAGGCCTCGCCTCCACATACACCAGCACTGCCAGGCCTCGCCTCCACATACACAAGCACTGCCAGGCCTCGCCTCCACATACACCAGCACTGCCAGGCCTCGCCTCCACATACACTAGCACAGCCAGGCCTCGCCTCCACATACACCAGCACTACCAGGCCTCGCCTCCACATACACCAGCACTGTCAGGCCTCGCTTCTCCATAAACTAGCACTGCCAAGCCTCGCCTCCACATACACAGCACTATAGCCAGCACTAGAATCTAATAATATAATAAAATATAAGTGTTTACTTACAATAATATTTGCATGAAGCGTTTGTCCTCTGCCCGCTGACTGCAGAGACGACAAAATGGCCGCTTAGTTGATACGAGCGCAGATGATGCTGTGACGTCACAGGTGAGGGCAGCAATGCGCATTTCGTCCCTCGACCCTTAATCATTCCCTCGTATATATAATTGGCGAGACAATTTACTTATCATTTACTTATCTTAGTTAGCAAATAGGGGATATTTGGCTAAGATTTCTGGTAGCAGATCGTTTTGAATGAAATATTTAAACATCTCTGGAACATTTATTATAAAATTGTCTCTGAATTCAGTTCAATTCAATTCAATTGAAGTCTTTTGGCACTCCATCACATAGTGACAGACGGTGTGCTTGTTGACCCAGTTTACATTTGGTTAGGTCTACATCAGCAGATAATTAGAAATCCCAGAGAGAGTTGAAACACAGTTTAAGCCGAACTGTAGTAACATCTAGAAGTTAGCTGATTTTATTGGATGATCCATAGATGTGTGGCTCCACTTGCATGATAGTATGATGATAGATGGAATTATTGGTGTCAATTTCACTTTGCCTCAGATCTACAAGATCTAGTTGAAGTTCTCGGTGTACTGCTGCTCTCAGATTACTCAATGACAATCCAAGGCTACACTCATACGTCTCCTTTAAAGGCAGATTCTTTGGCTAACTTATCAGCTCTATCATGCATTCGGAGGCCAACATGAGATGGAGACCACATGAAATGGACTCTGTTACCATCCTTAATAATTTTGTTGTATTTGTGTCTAGCTTCGGACACGAGCATGTTACAGTTATGTCTTAAAGAGTTGAGAGCATTTAAGGATGATAAGGAGTCACTTACAATTAATGTATCAAGTTTGGAGACTTGTACACATTTCAGTGCAAGGATCAAGGCAAATAGTTCAGTCTGAAAGGTAGAGGCCCAGTTGTTTATACGGACTTCCCACTCAAAGTATAGGCCATCCCCAGCAAACATTTTCATGTTTTTAAAACATCCTAAAAACGACATTTCATTGTTTTCAGCACGTTTATAATTACGTTTAGAAAAGGTTTTTTGAGAACTTTTATATACAACCTTAGAACGTATATAATTAACATTTCTAAAAACCTTTTTATGATCTTTTAATTACCTACATTAAAGCGTTTAGGGTAAATTAGGGTATAATAATTTTGTAATTCATATCTGAAATAGAAAGGGAGAGAAAGAAAGAAGACATATCTGAGATAGAAATGGACATCCTATATATGTATGTGTAAATTACAAATAAATAGGGTACAAAAAGAGAATTAAAATATTATATTTATTTAATTAAGAATGAGTAATACAACAAAATATATGTAATAGCTCGAAATATATAGACTATATCTATAACAGAATATAAAAGTAAAAATTTAAAAATCTATATATGCAATATGTGAACACAATAGATTTTGTGATCAAGCAGCCTGTGATTCATGTCATGCTGAGATCAGTCTGA